>NW_028243652.1:0-600000 GCF_964263255.1 Lissotriton vulgaris
AGTAATATAAAAAAAAATTCCTGTAGCCCATTGTTATGGCTGGATTTTCCGTTGAAATGGGATCAGCCCCCAGGGGCCCCTATGACCCAGCCAAAACGTACTCACCTTCCCTCCTTAGACAGTATTCACAATGGATAGATGTACAGATATATATACAGGTCGTACCTAAGGATGGGGAATATACATAGATTTTCTACAATATCTTGTTCACATCAGTTGGTCTCGCGGCCACCCCGACCCAGACCGGTCTACCCTAGGGCAGATCTGACACACAATCCTGTGCGTCTACACATGGGCCTGCAGAACCCAATGCTCCCTTTTCCAAACTGTTCGCAATCCTGCGAAACTACACGCTAGTTCGACCTCCTAGCGCTCTCACTTATTCAAGCCACAATCCTGTGGGTATCGGCACTGGTAATCCTCCCCAGTGTTCTCACTAACGCCGTATATCAACGACGACCACATTCCTATGAACAATCATCAGGATAATATCTCAGTTACCTACTCGGGATAAAACTATAATAATGACGTTTGATACGGTTCCCAAATTATATGGTGTACCTCCTATTCTTGGCATCAAAGGTCCACTCACTCCCTCTTTGTTCGATCACTATTTACCTGATCGGGATTTCACATCCGCTCACATAAACAACGTTCAACTAGGAGATGCATTTACCAAGATTGAACATGAACATGAGGCACACGATAATTCCATAAGAATTAGGATATTTATTAACAGTAGACACAAATCACATTACTATGCAACATAACTTCTGCAAAGAAAAGGTAAAGATTAGAGTGCACGTTCTATGAGCAATGGACGGACATCACCTGGTTAATATGAAGTCTGGGCTCGGCAGTCATCTAGGTTCCCTTCTCGTCTCTGTGTCCTGGCTCGCCTTGCAGTCACACCCCAGCCGTCACAAGTACACGTCTGCACCGCTAGGCTCAACCTCGTCTGCTTCCCTCCAGGGCACCGGAACCTTGCTGGTTATTAGCTACCGTCTCTCTCTCTCTCTGTCTAAGTGTGCTCCGCGCTAATTCTCCTTCAGTCTTTCTCAGAGAGTTTCGGTCTTAAATCTTTCTAGGACTTCAAAGATGGCGACTGTCCGCCATGAGATAATTAATGGCAGAGATGCTAACGGCTAGATGCCGCCTACGGACTAACTGAAAAACTGACTAACACCTTCGCTAATATCAAAGCCCGTTCCTTCATGGAAATTCACGGCCAGTAACCTGCCGCCCACCAAATTCTTGTACCTCCCCGTACCAAGGACACTTTCCCAGCCGGCCGGCCTGAAGTTGTGTCTTCGGAGTGGAGAAAAATACATTCCTTCGATAAGGGCCAGTCCGAGCCGGTTCTCTCCAAGCGAACAACAGCTTAAAACTAAAACATTACACTTGACCTAGAAGGCCTTCTCGAGCTACCAGGCAGAAAGCAAAATGGAGTCTGTCTCGTTTAAGGCCTACGGAGCCCACAATATGCATAGCTCCATGGAAAATATCCCAGCATGTTAGCAAATGAGCAAATCATGACTAATACTTATATATCTATCCCCTAACTTAAATTCATAAGCCCTACTTTAAGGAAAATGACACGAAAATGCCCTAATATATGTAAGACAGGGGCCCTGTCTATAGTCCTAATCCCTATGCTATGGGGGTGATAGGCTGGAGTCACTCTCCATCATTCTCCCTCTCCAAAGAGCCAGCAGAAGGGCAGCCATTACAACATCCAACAGTCATTTAGAGTCAAAAGATTAAATGCTGAAATTTCATCATTATAGACCATTTTGGGATCGTTCGACAGGTCCAGAGTCATCGTTTTTCATCCGAAAATTGATTTTTTGGACTGTACCAAAAATGATTCAAAATGTCAATTGGATCATGCCTCATGTTGAATAACCACTTTTTAAACCCTCACAGTGACCAAAATTGCCATTTTTACAGAGTTTTGCTTACTCAAAAGCTTCAATTTTGACCCGTTTCAGGCACAGAAATGACTTTAAACACACTTATTTTAGTTGACAAAGTCATAATTCACATCCAACAGTAATTTAGAGTCAAAAGATTAAATGTTAAAATTTCGTCATTATAGACCATTTTGAGATCGTTCGACAGGTCCGGAGTCATCGTTTTTCATCCGAAAATTGATTTTTTGGACTGTACCGAAAATGATTCAAAATGTCAATTGGCTCATGCCTCATGTTGAATAACCACTTTTTAAACCCTCACAGTGACCAAAATTGCCATTTTTACAGAGTTTTGCTTACTCAAAAGCTTCCATTTTGACCCGTTTCAGGCACAGAAATGACTTTAAACACACTTATTCTAAATGACAAAGTCATAATTCACATCCAACAGTAATTTAGAGTCAAAAGATTAAATGTTGAAATTTCATCATTATAGACTATTTTGGTATCGTTCGACAGGTCCGGAGTCATCGTTTTTCATCCGAAAATATATTTTTTGGACTGTACCAAAAATGATTCAAAATGTCAATTGGATCATGCCTCATGTTGAATAACCACTTTTTAAACCCTCACAGTGACCAAAATTGCCATTTTTACAGAGTTTTGCTTACTCAAAAGCTTCCATTTTGACCCGTTTCAGGCACAGAAATTACTTTAAACACACTTATTCTAGTTGACAAAGTCATAATTCACATCCAACAGTAATTTAGAGTCAAAAGATTAAATGTTAAAATTTCATCATTATAGACCATTATGAGATCATTCGACAGGTCCGGAGTCATCGTTTTTCATCCGAAAATTGATTTTTTGGACTGTATCAAAAATGATTCAAAATGTCAATTTGATCATGCCTCATGTTGAATAACCACTTTTTAAACCCTCACAGTGACCAAAATTGCCACTTTTACAGAGTTTTGCTTACTCAAAAGCTTCCATTTTGACCCGTTTCAGGCACAGAAATGACTTTAAACACACTTATTCTAGTTGACAAAGTCATAATTCACATCCAACAGTCATTTAGAGTCAAAAGATTAAATGTTGAAATTTCATCATTATAGACCATTTTGGTATCGTTCGACAGGTCCGGAGTCATCGTTTTTCATCCGAAAATTGATTTTTTGGACTGTACCAAAAATGATTCAAAATGTCAATTTGATCATGCCTCATGTTGAATAACCACTTTTTAAACCCTCACAGTGACCAAAATTGCCACTTTTACAGAGTTTTGCTTACTCAAAAGCTTCCATTTTGACCCGTTTCAGGCACAGAAATGACTTTAAACACACTTATTCTAGTTGACAAAGTCATAATTCACATCCAACAGTAATTTAGAGTCAAAAGATTACAAGTTGAAATTTCATCATTATAGACCATTTTGGGATCGTTCGACAGGTCCGGAGTCATCGTTTTTCATCCGAAAATACATTTTTTGGACTGTACCAAAAATGATTCAAAATGTCAATTGGATCATGCCTCATGTTGAATAACCACTTTTTAAACCCTCACAGTGACCAAAATTGCCATTTTTACAGTTTTGCTTACTCAAAAGCTTCAATTTTGACCCTTTTCAGGCACAGAAATGACTTTAAGCACACTTATTTTAGTTGACAAAGTCATAATTCTCATCCAACAGTAATTTAGAGTCAAAAGATTAAATGTTAAAATTTCATCATTATAGACCATTTTGGGATCGTTCGACAGGTCCGGAGTCATCGTTTTTCATCCGAAAATTGATTTTTTGGACTGTACCAAAAATGATTCAAAATGTCAATTGGATCATGCCTCATGTTGAATAACCACTTTTTAAACCCTCACAGTGACCAAAATTGCCATTTTTACAGAGTTTGGCTTACTCAAAAGCTTCAATTTTGACCCGTTTCAGGCACAGAAATGACTTTAAACACACTTACCAACGACCCCGCCGCCGCCAGAGCCAACCTGCACGAAGGGATGAAAGAGGTAGCCGAGTGGATGACGACCAGCCGCCTGAAACTGAACTCAGACAAGACGGAGGTCCTCATCCTGGGCCCCTCACCCTCCACCTGGGACGACTCCTGGTGGCCTCCCGCCCTGGGCACCGCACCCAAACCGACAGACCACGCACGCAACCTGGGCTTCATCCTGGACTCCTCCCTCTCCATGTCCAGGCAAGTCAACAACGTCTCCTCGGCGTGCTTCAACATCCTACGCATGCTACGGAAGATCTTCTGGTGGATCCCCACCGAGACCAGGAAGACCGTCACCCAGGCCCGCTTCACCAGTCGACTGGACTACGGCAACGCCCTCTATGCTGGTACCACCGCCAAGCTCCAGAAGAGACTCCAGCGGATCCAGAACGCCTCAGCCAGACTCATCCTCGACATCCCAAGAATCAGCCACATCTCCAGACACCTGAGAGACCTGCACTGGCTCCCCGTCAACAAAAGAATCACCTTCCGGCTCCTCACCCACGCACACAAAGCTCTACACGACCAAGGCCCGAGCTACCTCAACAACGGAATCAACTTCTACGCTCCCAAACGCCACCTCCGATCAGCCAACCACGCCCTCGCCGCCGTCCCCCGCATCCGAAGAGCGACTACAGGAGGAAGGTTCTTCTCCTACCTGGCCGCCAAGACCTGGAACTCCCTCCCGACCGACCTGCGCCTGACCCAAGACCACCTCTCCTTCAGGAAGAAACTGAAGACCTGGCTGTTCGAGCAGTAGCGGCACCCCCCTCCCCCCAGCGCCTTGAGACCCTACGGGTAAGTAGTGCGCTCTACAAATGCCTTTGATTGATTGATTGACTTATTTTAGTTGACAAAGTCATAATTCACATCCAACAGTAATTTAGAGTCAAAAGATTAAATGTTAAAATGTCATCATTATAGACCATTTTGGGATCGTTCGACAGGTCCGGAGTCATCGTTTTTCATCCGAAAATTGATTTTTTGGACTGTACCAAAAATGATTCAAAATGTCAATTTGATCATGCCTCATGTTGAATAACCACTTTTTAAACCCTCACAGTGACCAAAATTGCCATTTTTACAGAGTTTTGCTTACTCAAAAGCTTCCATTTTGACCCGTTTCAGGCACAGAAATGACTTTAAACACACTTATTTTAGTTGGCAAAGTCATAATTCACATCGAACAGTAATTTAGAGTCAAAAGATTAAATGTTAAAATTTCATCATTATAGACCATTTTGGGATCGTTCGACAGGTCCGGAGTCATCGTTTTTCATCCGAAAATTGATTTTTAGACTGTACCAAAAATGATTCAAAATGTCAATTGGATCATGCCTCATGTTGAATAACCACTTTTTAAACCCTCACAGTGACCAAAATTGCAATTTTTACAGAGTTTTGCTTACTCAAAAGCTTCAATTTTGACCCTTTCAGGCACAGAAATGACTTTAAACACACTTATTTTAGTTGACAAAGTCATAATTCACATCCAACAGTAATTTAGAGTCAAAAGATTAAATGTTAAAATTTCGTCATTATAGACCATTTTGAGATCGTTCGACAGGTCCGGAGTCATTGTTTTTCATCCGAAAATTGATTTTTTGGACTGTACCAAAAATGATTCAAAATGTCAATTTGATCATGCCTCATGTTGAATAACCACTTTTTAAACCCTCACAGTGACCAAAATTGCCATTTTTACAGAGTTTTGCTTACTCAAAAGCTTCCATTTTGACCCGTTTCAGGCACAGAAATGACTTTAAACACACTTATTCTAGTTGACAAAGTCATAATTCACATCCAACAGTCATTTAGAGTCAAAAGATTAAATGTTGAAATTTCATCATTATAGACCATTTTGGTATCGTTCGACAGGTCCGGAGTCATCGTTTTTCATCCGAAAATTGATTTTTTAGACTGTACCAAAAATGATTCAAAATGTCAATTGGATAATGCCTCATGTTGAATAACCACTTTTTAAACCCTCACAGTGACCAAAATTGCCATTTTTACAGAGTTTTGCTTACTCAAAAGCTTCCATTTTGACCCGTTTCAGGCACAGAAATGACTTTAAACACACTTATTCTAGTTGACAAAGTCATAATTCACATCCAACAGTAATTTAGAGTCAAAAGATTAAATGTTGAAATTTCATCATTATAGACCATTTTATGATCGTTCGACAGGTCCGGAGTCATCGTTTTTCATCCGAAAATTGATTTTTTGGACTGTACCAAAAATGAATCAAAATGTCAATTGGATCATGCCTCATGTTAAATTACCACTTTTTAAACCCTTACAGTGACCAAAATTGCCATTTTTACAGAGTTTTGCTTACTCAAAAGCTTCCATTTTGACCCGTTTCAGGCACAGAAATGACTTTAAACACACTTATTCTAGTTGACAAAGTCATAATTCACATCCAACAATCATTTAGAGTCAAAAGATTAAATGTTGAAATTTCATCATTATAGACCATTTTGGGATCGTTCGACAGGTCCGGAGTCATCGTTTTTCATCCGAAAATTTATTTTTTGGACTGTACCAAAAATGATTCAAAATGTCAATTGGATCATGCCTCATGTTGAATAACCACTTTTTAAACCCTCACAGTGACCAAAATTGCCATTTTTACAGAGTTTTGCTTACTCAAAAGCTTCCATTTTGACCCGTTTCAGGCACAGAAATGACTTTAAACACACTTATGCTAGTTGACAAAGTCATAATTCACATCCAACAGTCATTTAGAGTCAAAAGATTAAATATTGAAATTTCATCATTATAGACCATTTTGGGATCGTTCGACAGGTCCTGAGTCATCGTTTTTCATCCGAAAATTGACTTTTTTGGACTGTACCAAAAATGATTCAAAATGTCAATTGGATCATGCCTCATGTTGAATAACCACTTTTTAAACCCTCACAGTGACCAAAATTGCCATTTTTACAGAGTTTTGCTTACTCAAAAGCTTCCATTTTGACCCGTTTCAGGCACAGAAATGACTTTAAACACACTTATTCTAGTTGACAAAGTCATAATTCACATCCAACAGTAATTTAGAGTCAAAAGATTAAATGTTGAAATTTCATCATTATAGACCATTTTGGTATCGTTCGACAGGTCAAGAGTCATCGTTTTTCATCCGAAAATATATTTTTTGGACTGTACCAAAAATGATTCAAAATGTCAATTGGATCATGCCTCATGTTGAATAACCACTTTTTAAACCCTCACAGTGACCAAAATTGCCATTTTTACAGAGTTTTGCTTACTCAAAAGCTTCCATTTTGACCCGTTTCAGGCACAGAAATTACTTTAAACACACTTATTTTAGTTGACAAAGTCATAATTCACATCCAACAGTATTTTAGAGTCAAAAGATTAAATGTTAAAATTTCATCATTATAGACCATTTCGAGATCATTCGACAGGTCCGGAGTCATCGTTTTTCATCCGAAAATTGATTTTTTTGGACTGTACCAAAAATGATTCAAAATGTCAATTTGATCATGCCTCATGTTGAATAACCACTTTTTAAACCCTCACAGTGACCAAAATTGCCATTTTTACAGAGTTTTGCTTACTCAAAAGCTTCCATTTTGACCCGTTTCAGGCACAGAAATGACTTTAAACACACTTATTCTAGTTGACAAAGTCATAATTCACATCCAACAGTCATTTAGAGTCAAAAGATTAAATGTTGAAATTTCATCATTATAGACCATTTTGGTATCGTTCGACAGGTCCGGAGTCATCGTTTTTCATCCGAAAATTGATTTTTTGGACTGTACCAAAAATGATTCAAAATGTCAATTGGATCATGCGTCATGTTGAATAACCACTTTTTACACCCTCACAGTGACCAAAATTGCCATTTTTACAGAGTTTTGCTTACTCAAAAGCTTCCATTTTGACCCGTTTCAGGCACAGAAATGACTTTAAACACACTTATTCTAGTTGACAAAGTCATAATTCACATCAACAGTCATTTAGAGTCAAAAGATTAAATGTTGAAATTTCATCATTATAGACCATTTTGGGATCGTTCGACAGGTCCGGAGTCATCGTTTTTCATCCGAAAATTGATTTTTTGGACTGTACCAAAAATGATTCAAAATGTCAATTGGATCATGCCTCATGTTGAATAACCACTTTTTAAACCCTCACAGTGACCAAAGTTGCCATTTTTTCAGAGTTTTGCTTACTCAAAAGCTTCCATTTTGACCCGTTTCAGGCACAGAAATGACTTTAAACACACTTATTCTAGTTGACAAAGTCATAATTCACATCCAACAGTAATTTAGAGTCAAAAGATTAAATGTTGAAATTTCATCATTATAGACCATTTTATGATCGTTCAACAGGTCCGGAGTCATCGTTTTTCATCCGAAAATTGATTTTTTGGACTGTACCAAAAATGAATCAAAATGTCAATTGGATCATGCCTCATGTTAAATTACCACTTTTTAAACCCTCACAGTGACCAAAATTGCCATTTTTACAGAGTTTTGCTTACTCAAAAGCTTCCATTTTGACCCGTTTCAGGCACAGAAATGACTTTAAACACACTTATTCTAGTTGACAAAGTCATAATTCACATCCAACAGTCATTTAGAGTCAAAAGATTAAATGTTGAAATTTCATCATTATAGACCATTTTGGGATCGTTCGACAGGTCCGGAGTAATCGTTTTTCATCCGAAAATTTTTTTTTTGGACTGTACCAAAAATGATTCAAAATGTCAATTGGATCATGCCTCATGTTGAATAACCACTTTTTAAACCCTCACAGTGACCAAAATTGCCATTTTTACAGAGTTTTGCTTACTCAAAAGCTTCCATTTTGACCCGTTTCAGGCACAGAAATGACTTTAAACACACTTATTCTAGTTGACAAAGTCATAATTCACATCCAACAGTCATTTAGAGTCAAAAGATTAAATATTGAAATTTCATCATTATAGACCATTTTGGGATCGTTCGACAGGTCCTGAGTCATCGTTTTTCATCCGAAAATTGATTTTTTGGACTGTACCAAAAATGATTCAAAATGTCAATTGGATCATGCCTCATGTTGAATAACCACTTTTTAAACCCTCACAGTGACCAAAATTGCCATTTTTACAGAGTTTTGCTTACTCAAAAGCTTCCATTTTGACCCGTTTCAGGCACAGAAATGACTTTAAACACACTTATTCTAGTTGACAAAGTCATAATTCACATCCAACAGTAATTTAGAGTCAAAAGATTAAATGTTGAAATTTCATCATTATAGACCATTTTGGTATCGTTCGACAGGTCAAGAGTCATCGTTTTTCATCCGAAAATATATTTTTTGGACTGTACCAAAAATGATTCAAAATGTCAATTGGATCATGCCTCATGTTGAATAACCACTTTTTAAACCCTCACAGTGACCAAAATTGCCATTTTTACAGAGTTTTGCTTACTCAAAAGCTTCCATTTTGACCCGTTTCAGGCACAGAAATGACTTTAAACACACTTATTCTAGTTGACAAAGTCATAATTCACATCCAACAGTCATTTAGAGTCAAAAGATTAAATATTGAAATTTCATCATTATAGACCATTTTGGGATCGTTCGACAGGTCCTGAGTCATCGTTTTTCATCCGAAAATTGATTTTTTGGACTGTACCAAAAATGATTCAAAATGTCAATTGGATCATGCCTCATGTTGAATAACCACTTTTTAAACCCTCACAGTGACCAAAATTGCCATTTTTACAGAGTTTTGCTTACTCAAAAGCTTCCATTTTGACCCGTTTCAGGCACAGAAATGACTTTAAACACACTTATTCTAGTTGACAAAGTCATAATTCACATCCAACAGTAATTTAGAGTCAAAAGATTAAATGTTGAAATTTCATCATTATAGACCATTTTGGTATCGTTCGACAGGTCAAGAGTCATCGTTTTTCATCCGAAAATATATTTTTTGGACTGTACCAAAAATGATTCAAAATGTCAATTGGATCATGCCTCATGTTGAATAACCACTTTTTAAACCCTCACAGTGACCAAAATTGCCATTTTTACAGATTTTGCTTACTCAAAAGCTTCCATTTTGACCCGTTTCAGGCACAGAAATTACTTTAAACACACTTATTCTAGTTGACAAAGTCATAATTCACATCCAACAGTAATTTAGAGTCAAAAGATTAAATGTTAAAATTTCATCATTATAGACCATTTCGAGATCATTCGACAGGTCCGGAGTCATCGTTTTTCATCCGAAAATTGATTTTTTGGACTGTACCAAGAATGATTCAAAATGTCAGTTGGATCATGCCTCATGTTGAATAACCACTTTTTAAACCCTCACAGTGACCAAAATTGCCATTTTTACAGAGTTTTGCTTACTCAAAAGCTTCCATTTTGACCCGTTTCAGGCACAGAAATGACTTTAAACACACTTATTCTAGTTGACAAAGTCATAATTCACATCCAACAGTAATTTAGAGTCAAAAGATTAAATGTTGAAATTTCATCATTATAGACCATTTTGGGATCGTTCGACAGGTCCTGAGTCATCGTTTTTCATCCGAAAATTGATTTTTTGGACTGTACCAAAAATGATTCAAAATGTCAATTGGATCATGCCTCATGTTGAATAACCACTTTTTAAACCCTCACAGTGACCAAAATTGCCATTTTTACAGAGTTTTGCTTACTCAAAAGCTTCCATTTTGACCCGTTTCAGGCACAGAAATGACTTTAAACACACTTATTCTAGTTGACAAAGTCATAATTCACATCCAACAGTAATTTAGAGTCAAAAGATTAAATGTTGAAATTTCATCATTATAGACCATTTTATGATCGTTCGACAGGTCCGGAGTCATCGTTTTTCATCCGAAAATTGATTTTTTGGACTGTACCAAAAATGAATCAAAATGTCAATTGGATCATGCCTCATGTTAAATTACCACTTTTTAAACCCTCACAGTGACCAAAATTGCCATTTTTACAGAGTTTTGCTTACTCAAAAGCTTCCATTTTGACCCGTTTCAGGCACAGAAATGACTTTGAACACACTTATTCTAGTTGACAAAGTCATAATTCACATCCAACAGTCATTTAGAGTCAAAAGATTAAATGTTGAAATTTCATCATTATAGACCATTTTGGGATCGTTCGACAGGTCCGGAGTAATCGTTTTTCATCCGAAAATTTATTTTTTGGACTGTACCAAAAATGATTCAAAATGTCAATTGGATCATGCCTCATGTTGAATAACCACTTTTTAAACCCTCACAGTGACCAAAATTGCCATTTTTACAGAGTTTTGCTTACTCAAAAGCTTCCATTTTGACCCGTTTCAGGCACAGAAATGACTTTAAACACACTTATTCTAGTTGACAAAGTCATAATTCACATCCAACAGTCATTTAGAGTCAAAAGATTAAATATTGAAATTTTATCATTATAGACCATTTTGGGATCGTTCGACAGGTCCTGAGTCATCGTTTTTCATCCGAAAATTGATTTTTTGGACTGTACCAAAAATGATTCAAAATGTCAATTGGATCATGCCTCATGTTGAATAACCACTTTTTAAACCCTCACAGTGACCAAAATTGCCATTTTTACAGAGTTTTGCTTACTCAAAAGCTTCCATTTTGACCCGTTTCAGGCACAGAAATGACTTTAAACACACTTATTCTAGTTGACAAAGTCATAATTCACATCCAACAGTAATTTAGAGTCAAAAGATTAAATGTTGAAATTTCATCATTATAGACCATTTTGGTATCGTTCGACAGGTCAAGAGTCATCGTTTTTCATCCGAAAATATATTTTTTGGACTGTACCAAAAATGATTCAAAATGTCAATTGGATCATGCCTCATGTTGAATAACCACTTTTTAAACCCTCACAGTGACCAAAATTGCCATTTTTACAGAGTTTTGCTTACTCAAAAGCTTCCATTTTGACCCGTTTCAGGCACAGAAATGACTTTAAACACACTTATTCTAGTTGACAAAGTCATAATTCACATCCAACAGTAATTTAGAGTCAAAAGATTAAATGTTAAAATTTCATCATTATAGACCATTTTGAGATTGTTCGACAGGTCCGGAGTCATCGTTTTTCATCCGAAAATTGATTTTTTGGACTGTACCAAAAATGATTCAAAATGTCAATTGGATCATGCCTCATGTTGAATAACCACTTTTTAAACCCTCACAGTGACCAAAATTGTCATTTTTACAGAGTTTTGCTTACTCAAAAGCTTCCATTTTGACCCGTTTCAGGCACAGAAATGACTTTAAACACACTTATTCTAGTTGACAAAGTCATAATTCACATCCAACAGTAATTTAGAGTCAAAAGATTAAATGTTGAAATTTCATCATTATAGACCATTTTGGGATCGTTCGACAGGTCCTGAGTCATCGTTTTTCATCCGAAAATTGATTTTTTGGACTGTACCAAAAATGATTCAAAATGTCAATTGGATCATGCCTCATGTTGAATAACCACTTTTTAAACCCTCACAGTGACCAAAATTGCCATTTTTACAGAGTTTTGCTTACTCAAAAGCTTCCATTTTGACCCGTTTCAGGCACAGAAATGACTTTAAACACACTTATTCTAGTTGACAAAGTCATAATTCACATCCAACAGTAATTTAGAGTCAAAAGATTAAATGTTGAAATTTCATCATTATAGACCATTTTGGTATCGTTCGACAGGTCCGGAGTCATCGTTTTTCATCCGAAAATATATTTTTTGGACTGTACCAAAAATGATTCAAAATGTCAATTGGATCATGCCTCATGTTGAATAACCACTTTTTAAACCCTCGCAGTGACCAAAATTGCCATTTTTACAGAGTTTTGCTTACTCAAAAGCTTCCATTTTGACCCGTTTCAGGCACAGAAATGACTTTAAACACACTTATTCTAGTTGACAAAGTCATAATTCACATCCAACAGTAATTTAGAGTCAAAAGATTAAATGTTAAAATTTCATCATTATAGACCATTTTGAGATTGTTCGACAGGTCCGGAGTCATCGTTTTTCATCCGAAAATTGATTTTTTGGACTGTACCAAAAATGATTCAAAATGTCAATTTGATCATGCCTCATGTTGAATAACCACTTTTTAAACCCTCACAGTGACCAAAATTGCCATTTTTACAGAGTTTTGCTTACTCAAAAGCTTCCATTTTGACCCGTTTCAGGCACAGAAATGACCTTAAACACACTTATTCTAGTTGACAAAGTCATAATTCACATCCAACAGTAATTTAGAGTCAAAAGATTAAAAGTTGAAATTTCATCATTATAGACCATTTTGGGATCGTTCGACAGGTCCGGAGTCATCGTTTTTCATCCGAAAATACATTTTTTGAACTGTACCAAAAATGATTCAAAATGTCAATTGGATCATGCCTCATGTTGAATAACCACTTTTTAAACCCTCACAGTGACCAAAATTGCCATTTTTACAGTTTTGCTTACTCAAAAGCTTCAATTTTGACCCTTTTCAGGCACAGAAATGACTTTAAGCACACTTATTTTAGTTGACAAAGTCATAATTCTCATCCAACAGTAATTTAGAGTCAAAAGATTAAATGTTAAAATTTCATCATTATAGACCATTTTGGGATCGTTCGACAGGTCCGGAGTCATCGTTTTTCATCCGAAAATTGATTTTTTGGACTGTACCAAAAATGATTCAAAATGTCAATTGGATCATGCCTCATGTTGAATAACCACTTTTTAAACCCTCACAGTGACCAAAATTGCCATTTTTACAGAGTTTTGCTTACTCAAAAGCTTCAATTTTGACCCGTTTCAGGCACAGAAATGACTTTAAACACACTTACCAACGACCCCGCCGCCGCCAGAGCCAACCTGCACGAAGGGATGAAAGAGGTAGCCGAGTGGATGACGACCAGCCGCCTGAAACTGAACTCAGACAAGACGGAGGTCCTCATCCTGGGCCCCTCACCCTCCACCTGGGACGACTCCTGGTGGCCTCCCGCCCTGGGCACCGCACCCAAACCGACAGACCACGCACGCAACCTGGGCTTCATCCTGGACTCCTCACTCTCCATGTCCAGGCAAGTCAACAACGTCTCCTCGGCGTGCTTCAACATCCTACGCATGCTACGGAAGATCTTCTGGTGGATCCCCACCGAGACCAGGAAGACCGTCACCCAGGCCCGCTTCACCAGTCGACTGGACTACGGCAACGCCCTCTATGCTGGTACCACCGCCAAGCTCCAGAAGAGACTCCAGCGGATCCAGAACGCCTCAGCCAGACTCATCCTCGACATCCCAAGAATCAGCCACATCTCCAGACACCTGAGAGACCTGCACTGGCTCCCCGTCAACAAAAGAATCACCTTCCGGCTCCTCACCCACGCACACAAAGCTCTACACGACCAAGGCCCGAGCTACCTCAACAACGGAATCAACTTCTACGCTCCCAAACGCCACCTCCGATCAGCCAACCACGCCCTCGCCGCCGTCCCCCGCATCCGAAGAGCGACTATAGGAGGAAGGTTCTTCTCCTACCTGGCCGCCAAGACCTGGAACTCCCTCCCGACCGACCTGCGCCTGACCCAAGACCACCTCTCCTTCAGGAAGAAACTGAAGACCTGGCTGTTCGAGCAGTAGCGGCACCCCCCTCCCCCCAGCGCCTTGAGACCCTACGGGTAAGTAGTGCGCTCTACAAATGCCTTTGATTGATTGATTGACTTATTTTAGTTGACAAAGTCATAATTCACATCCAACAGTAATTTAGAGTCAAAAGATTAAATGTTAAAATGTCATCATTATAGACCATTTTGGTATCGTTCGACAGGTCCGGAGTCATCGTTTTTCATCCGAAAATTGATTTTTTGGACTGTACCAAAAATGATTCAAAATGTCAATTTGATCATGCCTCATGTTGAATAACCACTTTTTAAACCCTCACAGTGACCAAAATTGCAATTTTTACAGAGTTTTGCTTACTCAAAAGCTTCCATTTTGACCTGTTTTAGGCACAGAAATGACTTTAAACACACTTATTTTAGTTGGCAAAGTCATAATTCACATCGAACAGTAATTTAGAGTCAAAAGATTAAATGTTAAAATTTCATCATTATAGACCATTTTGGGATCGTTCGACAGGTCCGGAGTCATCGTTTTTCATCCAAAAATTGATTTTTAGACTGTACCAAAAATGATTCAAAATGTCAATTGGATCATGCCTCATGTTGAATAACCACTTTTTAAACCCTCACAGTGACCAAAATTGCAATATTTACAGAGTTTTTCTTACTCAAAAGCTTCAATTTTGACCCGTTTCAGGCACAGAAATGACTTTAAACACACTTATTTTAGTTGACAAAGTCATAATTCACATCCAACAGTAATTTAGAGTCAAAAGATTAAATGTTAAAATTTCGTCATTATAGACCATTTTGAGATCGTTCGACAGGTCCGGAGTCATCGTTTTTCATCCGAAAATTGATTTTTTGGACTGTACCAAAAATGATTCAAAATGTCAATTTGATCATGCCTCATGTTGAATAACCACTTTTTAAACCCTCACAGTGACCAACATTGCCATTTTTACAGAGTTTTGCTTACTCAAAAGCTTCCATTTTGACCCGTTTCAGGCACAGAAATGACTTTAAACACACTTATTCTAGTTGACAAAGTCATAATTCACATCCAACAGTCATTTAGAGTCAAAAGATTAAATGTTGAAATTTCATCATTATAGACCATTTTGGTATCGTTCGACAGGTCCGGAGTCATCGTTTTTCATCCGAAAATTGATTTTTTAGACTGTACCAAAAATGATTCAAAATGTCAATTGGATAATGCCTCATGTTGAATAACCACTTTTTAAACCCTCACAGTGACCAAAATTGCCATTTTTACAGAGTTTTGCTTACTCAAAAGCTTCCATTTTGACCCGTTTCAGGCACAGAAATGACTTTAAACACACTTATTCTAGTTGACAAAGTCATAATTCACATCCAACAGTAATTTAGAGTCAAAAGATTAAATGTTGAAATTTCATCATTATAGACCATTTTATGATCGTTCGACAGGTCCGGAGTCATCGTTTTTCATCCGAAAATTGATTTTTTGGACTGTACCAAAAATGAATCAAAATGTCAATTGGATCATGCCTCATGTTAAATTACCACTTTTTAAACCCTCACAGTGACCAAAATTGCCATTTTTACAGAGTTTTGCTTACTCAAAAGCTTCCATTTTGACCCGTTTTAGGCACAGAAATGACTTTAAACACACTTATTCTAGTTGACCAAGTCATAATTCACATCCAACAGTAATTTAGAGTCAAAAGATTAAATGTTGAAATTTCATCATTATAGACCATTTTGGTATCGTTCGACAGGTCCGGAGTCATCGTTTTTCATCCGAAAATATATTTTTTGGACTGTACCAAAAATGATTCAAAATGTCAATTGGATCATGCCTCATGTTGAATAACCACTTTTTAAACCCTCGCAGTGACCAAAATTGCCATTTTTACAGAGTTTTGCTTACTCAAAAGCTTCCATTTTGACCCGTTTCACGCACAGAAATTACTTTAAACACACTTATTCTAGTTGACAAAGTCATAATTCACATCCAACAGTAATTTAGAGTCAAAAGATTAAATGTTAAAATTTCATCATTATAGACCATTTTGAGATCATTCGACAGGTCCGGAGTCATCGTTTTTTATCCGAAAATGGATTTTTTGGACTGTATCAAAAATGATTCAAAATGTCAATTTGATCATGCCTCATGTTGAATAACCACTTTTTAAACCCTCACAGTGACCAAAATTGCCATTTTTACAGAGTTTTGCTTACTCAAAAGCTTCCATTTTGACCCGTTTCAGGCACAGAAATGACATTAAACACACTTATTCTAGTTGACAAAGTCATAATTCACATCCAACAGTCATTTAGAGTCAAAAGATTAAATGTTGAAATTTCATCATTATAGACCATTTTGGTATCGTTCGACAGGTCCGGAGTCATCGTTTTTCATCCGAAAATTGATTTTTTGGACTGTACCAAAAATGATTCAAAATGTCAATTGGATCATGCCTCATGTTGAATAACCACTTTTTAAACCCTCACAGTGACCAAAATTGCCATTTTTACAGAGTTTTGCTTACTCAAAAGCTTCCATTTTGACCCGTTTCAGGCACAGAAATGACCTTAAACACACTTATTCTAGTTGACAAGGTCATAATTCACATCCAACAGTCATTTAGAGTCAAAAGATTAAATGTTGAAATTTCATCATTAAAGACCATTTTGGGATCGTTCGACAGGTCCGGAGTCATCGTTTTTCATCCGAAAATTGATTTTTTGGACTGTACCAAAAATGATTCAAAATGTCAATTGGATCATGCCTCATGTTGAATAACCACTTTTTAAACCCTCACAGTGACCAAAATTGCCATTTTTACAGAGTTTTGCTTACTCAAAAGCTTCCATTTTGACCCGTTTCAGGCACAGAAATGACTTTAAACACACTTATTCTAGTTGACAAAGTCATAATTCACATCCAACAGTAATTTAGAGTCAAAAGTTTAAATGTTGAAATTTCATCATTATAGACCATTTTGGTATCGTTCGACAGGTCCGGTAGTCATCGTTTTTCATCCGAAAATATATTTTTTGGACTGTACCAAAAATGATTCAAAATGTCAATTGGATCATGCCTCATGTTGAAAAAACACTTTTTAAACCCTCACAGTGACCAAAATTGCCATTTTTACAGAGTTTTGCTTACTTAAAAGCTTCCATTTTGACCCGTTTCAGGCACAGAAATGACTTTAAACACACTTATTCTAGTTGACAAAGTCATAATTCACATCCAACAGTAATTTAGAGTCAAAAGATTAAATGTTAAAATTTCATCATTATAGACCATTTTGAGATTGTTCGACAGGTCCGGAGTCATCGTTTTTCATCCGAAAATTGATTTTTTGGACTGTACCAAAAATGATTCAAAATGTCAATTTGATCATGCCTCATGTTGAATAACCACTTTTTAAACCCTCACAGTGACCAAAATTGCCATTTTTACAGAGTTTTGCTTACTCAAAAGCTTCCATTTTGACCCGTTTCAGGCACAGAAATGACTTTAAACACACTTATTTTAGTTGACAAAGTCATAATTCACATCCAACAGTAATTTAGAGTCAAAAGATTAAATGTTAAAATATCGTCATTATAGACCATTTTGAGATCGTTCGACAGGTCCGGAGTCATCGTTTTTCATCCGAAAATTGATTTTTTGGACTGTACCGAAAATGATTCAAAATGTCAATTGGATCATGCCTCATGTTGAATAACCACTTTTTAAACCCTCACAGTGACCAAAATTGCCATTTTTACAGAGTTTTGCTTACTCAAAAGCTTCCATTTTGACCCGTTTCAGGCACAGAAATGACTTTAAACACACTTATTCTAGTTGACAAAGTCATAATTCACATCCAACAGTAATTTAGAGTCAAAAGATTAAATGTTGAAATTTCATCATTATAGACCATTTTGAGATCGTTCGACAGGTCCGGAGTCATCGTTTTTCATCCGAAAATTGATTTTTTGGACTGTACCAAAAATGATTCAAAATGTCAATTTGATCATGCCTCATGTTGAATAACCACTTTTTAAACCCTCACAGTGACCAAAATTGCCATTTTTACAGAGTTTTGCTTACTCAAAAGCTTCCATTTTGACCCGTTTTAGGCACAGAAATGACTTTAAACACACTTATTTTAGTTGGCAAAGTCATAATTCACATCGAACAGTAATTTAGAGTCAAAAGATTAAATGTTAAAATTTCATCATTATAGACCATTTTGGGATCGTTCGACAGGTCCCGAGTCATCGTTTTTCATCCAAAAATTGATTTTTAGACTGTACCAAAAATGATTCAAAATGTCAATTGGATCATGCCTCATGTTGAATAACCACTTTTTAAACCCTCACAGTGACCAAAATTGCAATTTTTACAGAGTTTTGCTTACTCAAAAGCTTCAATTTTGACCCGTTTCAGGCACAGAAATGACTTTAAACACACTTATTTTAGTTGACAAAGTCATAATTCACATCCAACAGTAATTTAGAGTCAAAAGATTAAATGTTAAAATTTCGTCATTATAGACCATTTTGAGATCGTTCGACAGGTCCGGAGTCATCGTTTTTCATCCGAAAATTGATTTTTTGGACTGTACCAAAAATGATTCAAAATGTCAATTTGATCATGCCTCATGTTGAATAACCACTTTTTAAACCCTCACAGTGACCAAAATTGCCATTTTTACAGAGTTTTGCTTACTCAAAAGCTTCCATTTTGACCCGTTTCAGGCACAGAAATGACTTTAAACACACTTATTCTAGTTGACAAAGTCATAATTCACATCCAACAGTCATTTAGAGTCAAAAGATTAAATGTTGAAATTTCATCATTATAGACCATTTTGGTATCGTTCGACAGGTCCGGAGTCATCGTTTTTCGTCCGAAAATTGATTTTTTAGACTGTACCAAAAATGATTTAAAATGTCAATTGGATAATGCCTCATGTTGAATAACCACTTTTTAAACCCTCACAGTGACCAAAATTGCCATTTTTACAGAGTTTTGCTTACTCAAAAGCTGCCATTTTGACCCGTTTCAGGCACAGAAATGACTTTAAACACACTTATTCTAGTTGACAAAGTCATAATTCACATCCAACAGTAATTTAGAGTCAAAAGATTAAATGTTGAAATTTCATCATTATAGACCATTTTATGATCGTTCGACAGGTCCGGAGTCATCGTTTTTCATCCGAAAATTGATTTTTTGGACTGTACCAAAAATGAATCAAAATGTCAATTGGATCATGCCTCATGTTAAATTACCACTTTTTAAACCCTCACAGTGACCAAAATTGCCATTTTTACAGAATTTTGCTTACTCAAAAGCTTCCATTTTGACCCGTTTCAGGCACAGAAATGACTTTAAACACACTTATTCTAGTTGACAAAGTCATAATTCACATCCAACAGTAATTTAGAGTCAAAAGATTAAATGTTGAAATTTCATCATTATAGACCATTTTGGTATCGTTCGACAGGTCCGGAGTCATTGTTTTTCATCCGAAAATATATTTTTTGGACTGTACCAAAAATGATTCAAAATGTCAATTGGATCATGCCTCATGTTGAATAACCACTTTTTAAACCCTCGCAGTGACCAAAATTGCCATTTTTACAGAGTTTTGCTTACTCAAAAGCTTCCATTTTGACCCGTTTCACGCACAGAAATTACTTTAAACACACTTATTCTAGTTGACAAAGTCATAATTCACATCCAACAGTAATTTAGAGTCAAAAGATTAAATGTTAAAATTTCATCATTATAGACCATTTTGAGATCATTCGACAGGTCAGGAGTCATCGTTTTTCATCCGAAAATGGATTTTTTGGACTGTATCAAAAATGATTCAAAATGTCAATTTGATCATGCCTCATGTTGAATAACCACTTTTTAAACCCTCACAGTGACCAAAATTGCCATTTTTACAGAGTTTTGCTTACTCAAAAGCTTCCATTTTGACCCGTTTCAGGCACAGAAATGACATTAAACACACTTATTCTAGTTGACAAAGTCATAATTCACATCCAACAGTCATTTAGAGTCAAAAGATTAAATGTTGAAATTTCATCATTAAAGACCATTTTGGGATCGTTCGACAGGTCCGGAGTCATCGTTTTTCATCCGAAAATTGATTTTTTGGACTGTACCAAAAATGATTCAAAATGTCAATTGGATCATGCCTCATGTTGAATAACCACTTTTTAAACCCTCACAGTGACCAAAATTGCCATTTTTACAGAGTTTTGCTTACTCAAAAGCTTCCATTTTGACCCGTTTCAGGCACAGAAATGACTTTAAACACACTTATTCTAGTTGACAAAGTCATAATTCACATCCAACAGTAATTTAGAGTCAAAAGATTAAATGTTGAAATTTCATCATTATAGACCATTTTGGTATCGTTCGACAGGTCCGGTAGTCATCGTTTTTCATCCGAAAATATATTTTTTGGACTGTACCAAAAATGATTCAAAATGTAAATTGGATCATGCCTCATGTTGAAAAACCACTTTTTAAACCCTCACAGTGACCAAAATTGCCATTTTTACAGAGTTTTGCTTACTTAAAAGCTTCCATTTTGACCCGTTTCAGGCACAGAAATGACTTTAAACACACGTATTCTAGTTGACAAAGTCATAATTCACATCCAACAGTAATTTAGAGTCAAAAGATTAAATGTTAAAATTTCATCATTATAGACCATTTTGAGATTGTTCGACAGGTCCGGAGTCATCGTTTTTCATCCGAAAATTGATTTTTTGGACTGTACCAAAAATGATTCAAAATGTCAATTTGATCATGCCTCATGTTGAATAACCACCTTTTAAACCCTCACAGTGACCAAAATTGCCATTTTTACAGAGTTTTGCTTACTCAAAAGCTTCCATTTTGACCCGTTTCAGGCACAGAAATGACATTAAACACACTTATTCTAGTTGACAAAGTCATAATTCACATCCAAAAGTCATTTAGAGTCAAAAGATTAAATGTTGAAATTTCATCATTATAGACCATTTTGGTATCGTTCGACAGGTCCGGAGTCATCGTTTTTCATCCGAAAATTGATTTTTTGGACTGTACCAAAAATGATTCAAAATGTCAATTGGATCATGCCTCATGTTGAATAACCACTTTTTAAACCCTCACAGTGACCAAAATTGCCATTTTTACAGAGTTTTGCTTTCTCAAAAGCTTCCATTTTGACCCGTTTCAGGCACAGAAATGACCTTAAACACACTTATTCTAGTTGACAAAGTCATAATTCACATCCAACAGTCATTTAGAGTCAAAAGATTAAATGTTGAAATTTCATCATTATAGACCATTTTGGTATCGTTCGACAGGTCCGGAGTCATTGTTTTTCATCCGAAAATATATTTTTTGGACTGTACCAAAAATGATTCAAAATGTCAATTGGATCATGCCTCATGTTGAATAACCACTTTTTAAACCCTCGCAGTGACCAAAATTGCCATTTTTACAGAGTTTTGCTTACTCAAAAGCTTCCATTTTGACCCGTTTCACGCACAGAAATTACTTTAAACACACTTATTCTAGTTGACAAAGTCATAATTCACATCCAACAGTAATTTAGAGTCAAAAGATTAAATGTTAAAATTTCATCATTATAGACCATTTTGAGATCATTCGACAGGTCCGGAGTCATCGTTTTTCATCCGAAAATGGATTTTTTGGACTGTATCAAAAATGATTCAAAATGTCAATTTGATCATGCCTCATGTTGAATAACCACTTTTTAAACCCTCACAGTGACCAAAATTGCCATTTTTACAGAGTTTTGCTTACTCAAAAGCTTCCATTTTGACCCGTTTCAGGCACAGAAATGACATTAAACACACTTATTCTAGTTGACAAAGTCATAATTCACATCCAACAGTCATTTAGAGTCAAAAGATTAAATGTTGAAATTTCATCATTAAAGACCATTTTGGGATCGTTCGACAGGTCCGGAGTCATCGTTTTTCATCCGAAAATTGATTTTTTGGACTGTACCAAAAATGATTCAAAATGTCAATTGGATCATGCCTCATGTTGAATAACCACTTTTTAAACCCTCACAGTGACCAAAATTGCCATTTTTACAGAGTTTTGCTTACTCAAAAGCTTCCATTTTGACCCGTTTCAGGCACAGAAATGACTTTAAACACACTTATTCTAGTTGACAAAGTCATAATTCACATCCAACAGTAATTTAGAGTCAAAAGATTAAATGTTGAAATTTCATCATTATAGACCATTTTGGTATCGTTCGACAGGTCCGGTAGTCATCGTTTTTCATCCGAAAATATATTTTTTGGACTGTACCAAAAATGATTCAAAATGTCAATTGGATCATGCCTCATGTTGAAAAACCACTTTTTAAACCCTCACAGTGACCAAAATTGCCATTTTTACAGAGTTTTGCTTACTTAAAAGCTTCCATTTTGACCCGTTTCAGGCACAGAAATGACTTTAAACACACGTATTCTAGTTGACAAAGTCATAATTCACATCCAACAGTAATTTAGAGTCAAAAGATTAAATGTTAAAATTTCATCATTATAGACCATTTTGAGATTGTTCGACAGGTCCGGAGTCATCGTTTTTCATCCGAAAATTGATTTTTTGGACTGTACCAAAAATGATTCAAAATGTCAATTGGATCATGCCTCATGTTGAATAACCACTTTTTAAACCCTCACAGTGACCAAAATTGCCATTTTTACAGAGTTTTGCTTACACAAAAGCTTCCATTTTGACCCGTTTCAGGCACAGAAATGACATTAAACACACTTATTCTAGTTGACAAAGTCATAATTCACATCCAACAGTCATTTAGAGTCAAAAGATTAAATGTTGAAATTTCATCATTATAGACCATTTTGGTATCGTTCGACAGGTCCGGAGTCATCGTTTTTCATCCGAAAATTGATTTTTTGGACTGTACCAAAAATGATTCAAAATGTCAATTGGATCATGCCTCATGTTGAATAACCACTTTTTAAACCCTCACAGTGACCAAAATTGCCATTTTTATAGAGTTTTGCTTTCTCAAAAGCTTCCATTTTGACCCGTTTCAGGCACAGAAATGACCTTAAACACACTTATTCTAGTTGACAAAGTCATAATTCACATCCAACAGTCATTTAGAGTCAAAAGATTAAATGTTGAAATTTCATCATTAAAGACCATTTTGGGATCGTTCGACAGGTCCGGAGTCATCGTTTTTCATCCGAAAATTGATTTTTTGGACTGTACCAAAAATGATTCAAAATGTCAATTGGATCATGCCTCATGTTGAATAACCACTTTTTAAACCCTCACAGTGACCAAAATTGCCATTTTTACAGAGTTTTGCTTACTCAAAAGCTTCCATTTTGACCCGTTTCAGGCACAGAAATGACTTTAAACACACTTATTCTAGTTGACAAAGTCATAATTCACATCCAACAGTAATTTAGAGTCAAAAGATTAAATGTTGAAATTTCATCATTATAGACCATTTTGGTATCGTTCGACAGGTCCGGTAGTCATCGTTTTTCATCCGAAAATCTATTTTTTGGACTGTACCAAAAATGATTCAAAATGTCAATTGGATCATGCCTCATGTTGAAAAACCACTTTTTAAACCCTCACAGTGACCAAAATTGCCATTTTTACAGAGTTTTGCTTACTTAAAAGCTTCCATTTTGACCCGTTTCAGGCACAGAAATGACTTTAAACACACTTATTCTAGTTGACAAAGTCATAATTCACATCCAACAGTAATTTAGAGTCAAAAGATTAAATGTTAAAATTTCATCATTATAGACCATTTTGAGATTGTTCGACAGGTCCGGAGTCATCGTTTTTCATCCGAAAATTGATTTTTTGGACTGTACCAAAAATGATTCAAAATGTCAATTTGATCATGCCTCATGTTGAATAACCACTTTTTAAACCCTCACAGTGACCAAAATTGCCATTTTTACAGAGTTTTGCTTACTCAAAAGCTTCCATTTTGACCCGTTTCAGGCACAGAAATGACTTTAAACACACTTATTTTAGTTGACAAAGTCATAATTCACATCCAACAGTAATTTAGAGTCAAAAGATTAAATGTTAAAATTTCGTCATTATAGACCATTTTGAGATCGTTCGACAGGTCCGGAGTCATCGTTTTTCATCCGAAAATTGATTTTTTGGACTGTACCGAAAATGATTCAAAATGTCAATTGGATCATGCCTCATGTTGAATAACCACTTTTTAAACCCTCACAGTGACCAAAATTGCCATTTTTACAGAGTTTTGCTTACTCAAAAGCTTCCATTTTGACCCGTTTCAGGCACAGAAATGACTTTAAACACACTTATTCTAAATGACAAAGTCATAATTCACATCCAACAGTAATTTAGAGTCAAAAGATTAAATGTTGAAATTTCATCATTATAGACCATTTTGGTATCGTTCGACAGGTCCGGAGTCATCGTTTTTCATCTGAAAATATATTTTTTGGACTGTACCAAAAATGATTCAAAATGTCAATTGGATCATGCCTCATGTTGAATAACCACTTTTTAAACCCTCACAGTGACCAAAATTGCCATTTTTACAGAGTTTTGCTTACTCAAAAGCTTCCATTTTGACCCGTTTCAGGCACAGAAATTACTTTAAACACACTTATTCTAGTTGACAAAGTCATAATTCACATCCAACAGTAATTTAGAGTCAAAAGATTAAATGTTAAAATTTCATCATTATAGACCATTATGAGATCATTCGACAGGTCCGGAGTCATCGTTTTTCATCCGAAAATGGATTTTTTGGACTGTATCAAAAATTATTCAAAATGTCAATTTGATCATGCCTCATGTTGAATAACCACTTTTTAAACCCTCACAGTGACCAAAATTGCCATTTTTACAGAGTTTTGCTTACTCAAAAGCTTCCATTTTGACCCGTTTCAGGCACAGAAATGACTTTAAACACACTTATTCTAGTTGACAAAGTCATAATTCACATCCAACAGTCATTTAGAGTCAAAAGATTAAATGTTGAAATTTCATCATTATAGACCATTTTGGTATCGTTCGACAGGTCCGGAGTCATCGTTTTTCATCCGAAAATTGATTTTTTGGACTGTACCAAAAATGATTCAAAATGTCAATTGGATCATGCCTCATGTTGAATAACCACTTTTTAAACCCTCACAGTGACCAAAATTGCCATTTTTACAGAGTTTTGCTTACTCAAAAGCTTCCATTTTGACCCGTTTCAGGCACAGAAATGACCTTAAACACACTTATTCTAGTTGACAAAGTCATAATTCACATCCAACAGTAATTTAGAGTCAAAAGATTAAAAGTTGAAATTTCATCATTATAGACCATTTTGGGATCGTTCGACAGGTCCGGAGTCATCGTTTTTCATCCGAAAATACATTTTTTGAACTGTACCAAAAATGATTCAAAATGTCAATTGGATCATGCCTCATGTTGAATAACCACTTTTTAAACCCTCACAGTGACCAAAATTGCCATTTTTACAGTTTTGCTTACTCAAAAGCTTCAATTTTGACCCTTTTCAGGCACAGAAATGACTTTAAGCACACTTATTTTAGTTGACAAAGTCATAATTCTCATCCAACAGTAATTTAGAGTCAAAAGATTAAATGTTAAAATTTCATCATTATAGACCATTTTGAGATTGTTCGACAGGTCCGGAGTCATCGTTTTTCATACGAAAATTGATTTTTTGGACTGTACCAAAAATGATTCAAAATGTCAATTTGATCATGCCTCATGTTGAATAACCACTTTTTAAACCCTCACAGTGACCAAAATTGCCATTTTTACAGAGTTTTGCTTACTCAAAAGCTTCAATTTTGACCCGTTTCAGGCACAGAAATGACTTTAAACACACTTACCAACGACCCCGCCGCCGCCAGAGCCAACCTGCACGAAGGGATGAAAGAGGTAGCCGAGTGGATGACGACCAGCCGCCTGAAACTGAACTCAGACAAGACGGAGGTCCTCATCCTGGGCCCCTCACCCTCCACCTGGGACGACTCCTGGTGGCCTCCCGCCCTGGGCACCGCACCCAAACCGACAGACCACGCACGCAACCTGGGCTTCATCCTGGACTCCTCCCTCTCCATGTCCAGGCAAGTCAACAACGTCTCCTCGGCGTGCTTCAACATCCTACGCATGCTACGGAAGATCTTCTGGTGGATCCCCACCGAGACCAGGAAGACCGTCACCCAGGCCCGCTTCACCAGTCGACTGGACTACGGCAACGCCCTCTATGCTGGTACCACCGCCAAGCTCCAGAAGAGACTCCAGCGGATCCAGAACGCCTCAGCCAGACTCATCCTCGACATCCCAAGAATCAGCCACATCTCCAGACACCTGAGAGACCTGCACTGGCTCCCCGTCAACAAAAGAATCACCTTCCGGCTCCTCACCCACGCACACAAAGCTCTACACGACCAAGGCCCGAGCTACCTCAACAACGGAATCAACTTCTACGCTCCCAAACGCCACCTCCGATCAGCCAACCACGCCCTCGCCGCCGTCCCCCGCATCCGAAGAGCGACTACAGGAGGAAGGTTCTTCTCCTACCTGGCCGCCAAGACCTGGAACTCCCTCCCGACCGACCTGCGCCTGACCCAAGACCACCTCTCCTTCAGGAAGAAACTGAAGACCTGGCTGTTCGAGCAGTAGCGGCACCCCCCTCCCCCCAGCGCCTTGAGACCCTACGGGTAAGTAGTGCGCTCTACAAATGCCTTTGATTGATTGATTGACTTATTTTAGTTGACAAAGTCATAATTCACATCCAACAGTAATTTAGAGTCAAAAGATTAAATGTTAAAATGTCATCATTATAGACCATTTTGGGATCGTTCGACAGGTCCGGAGTCATCGTTTTTCATCCGAAAATTGATTTTTTGGACTGTACCAAAAATGATTCAAAATGTCAATTTGATCATGCCTCATGTTGAATAACCACTTTTTAAACCCTCACAGTGACCAAAATTGCCATTTTTACAGAGTTTTGCTTACTCAAAAGCTTCCATTTTGACCCGTTTTAGGCACAGAAATGACTTTAAACACACTTATTTTAGTTGGCAAAGTCATAATTCACATCGAACAGTAATTTAGAGTCAAAAGATTAAATGTTAAAATTTCATCATTATAGACCATTTTGGGATCGTTCGACAGGTCCGGAGTCATCGTTTTTCATCCAAAAATTGATTTTTAGACTGTACCAAAAATGATTCAAAATGTCAATTTGATCATGCCTCATGTTGAATAACCACTTTTTAAACCCTCACAGTGACCAAAATTGCCATTTTTACAGAGTTTTGCTTACTCAAAAGCTTCCATTTTGACCCGTTTCAGGCACAGAAATGACTTTAAACACACTTATTCTAGTTGACAAAGTCATAATTCACATCCAACAGTCATTTAGAGTCAAAAGATTAAATGTTGAAATTTCATCATTATAGACCATTTTGGTATCGTTCGACAGGTCCGGAGTCATCGTTTTTCATCCGAAAATTGATTTTTTAGACTGTACCAAAAATGATTCAAAATGTCAATTGGATAATGCCTCATGTTGAATAACCACTTTTTAAACCCTCACAGTGACCAAAATTGCCATTTTTACAGAGTTTTGCTTACTCAAAAGCTTCCATTTTGACCCGTTTCAGGCACAGAAATGACTTTAAACACACTTATTCTAGTTGACAAAGTCATAATTCACATCCAACAGTAATTTAGAGTCAAAAGATTAAATGTTGAAATTTCATCATTATAGACCATTTTATGATCGTTCGACAGGTCCGGAGTCATCGTTTTTCATCCGAAAATTGATTTTTTGGACTGTACCAAAAATGATTCAAAATGTCAATTGGATCATGCCTCATGTTGAATAACCACTTTTTAAACCCTCACAGTGACCAAAATTGCAATTTTTACAGAGTTTTGCTTACTCAAAAGCTTCAATTTTGACCCGTTTCAGGCACAGAAATGACTTTAAACACACTTATTTTAGTTGACAAAGTCATAATTCACATCCAACAGTAATTTAGAGTCAAAAGATTAAATGGTAAAATTTTGTCATTATAGACCATTTTGAGATCGTTCGACAGGTCCGGAGTCATCGTTTTTCATCCGAAAATTGATTTTTTGGACTGTACCAAAAATGATTCAAAATGTCAATTTGATCATGCCTCATGTTGAATAACCACTTTTTAAACCCTCACAGTGACCAAAATTGCCATTTTTACAGAGTTTTGCTTACTCAAAAGCTTCCATTTTGACCCGTTTCAGGCACAGAAATGACTTTAAACACACTTATTCTAGTTGACAAAGTCATAATTCACATCCAACAGTCATTTAGAGTCAAAAGATTAAATGTTGAAATTTCATCATTATAGACCATTTTGGTATCGTTCGACAGGTCCGGAGTCATCGTTTTTCATCCGAAAATTGATTTTTTAGACTGTACCAAAAATGATTCAAAATGTCAATTGGATAATGCCTCATGTTGAATAACCACTTTTTAAACCCTCACAGTGACCAAAATTGCCATTTTTACAGAGTTTTGCTTACTCAAAAGCTTCCATTTTGACCCGTTTCAGGCACAGAAATGACTTTAAACACACTTATTCTAGTTGACAAAGTCATAATTCACATCCAACAGTAATTTAGAGTCAAAAGATTAAATGTTGAAATTTCATCATTATAGACCATTTTATGATCGTTCGACAGGTCCGGAGTCATCGTTTTTCATCCGAAAATTGATTTTTTGGACTGTACCAAAAATGAATCAAAATGTCAATTGGATCATGCCTCATGTTAAATTACCACTTTTTAAACCCTCACAGTGACCAAAATTGCCATTTTTACAGAGTTTTGCTTACTCAAAAGCTTCCATTTTGACCCGTTTCAGGCACAGAAATGACTTTAAACACACTTATTCTAGTTGACAAAGTCATAATTCACATCCAACAGTCATTTAGAGTCAAAAGATTAAATGTTGAAATTTCATCATTATAGACCATTTTGGGATCGTTCGACAGGTCCGGAGTCATCGTTTTTCATCCGAAAATTTATTTTTTGGACTGTACCAAAAATGATTCAAAATGTCAATTGGATCATGCCTCATGTTGAATAACCACTTTTTAAACCCTCACAGTGACCAAAATTGCCATTTTTACAGAGTTTTGCTTACTAAAAAGCTTCCATTTTGACCCGTTTCAGGCACAGAAATGACTTTAAACACACTTATTCTAGTTGACAAAGTCATAATTCACATCCAACAGTCATTTAGAGTCAAAAGATTAAATGTTGAAATTTCATCATTATAGACCATTTTGGTATCGTTCGACAGGTCAAGAGTCATCGTTTTTCATCCGAAAATATATTTTTTGGACTGTACCAAAAATGATTCAAAATGTCAATTGGATCATGCCTCATGTTGAATAACCACTTTTTAAACCCTCACAGTGACCAAAATTGCCATTTTTACAGAGTTTTGCTTACTCAAAAGCTTCCATTTCGACCCGTTTCAGGCACAGAAATTACTTTAAACACACTTATTCTAGTTGACAAAGTCATAATTCACATCCAACAGTAATTTAGAGTCAAAAGATTAAATGTTAAAATTTCATCATTATAGACCATTTCGAGATCATTCGACAGGTCCGGAGTCATCGTTTTTCATCCGAAAATTGATTTTTTGGACTGTACCAAAAATGATTCAAAATGTCAATTTGATCATGCCTCACGTTGAATAACCACTTTTTAAACCCTCACAGTGACCAAAATTGCCATTTTTACAGAGTTTTGCTTACTCAAAAGCTTCCATTTTGACCCGTTTCAGGCACAGAAATGACTTTAAACACACTTATTCAAGTTGACAAAGTCATAATTCACATCCAACAGTCATTTAGAGTCAAAAGATTAAATGTTGAAATTTCATCATTATAGACCATTTTGGTATCGTTCGACAGGTCCGGAGTCATCGTTTTTCATCCGAAAATTGATTTTTTGGACTGTACCAAAAATGATTCAAAATGTCAATTGGATCATGCGTCATGTTGAATAACCACTTTTTACACCCTCACAGTGACCAAAATTGCCATTTTTACAGAGTTTTGCTTACTCAAAAGCTTCCATTTTGACCCGTTTCAGGCACAGAAATGACTTTAAACACACTTATTCTAGTTGACAAAGTCATAATTCACATCCAACAGTCATTTAGAGTCAAAAGATTAAATGTTGAAATTTCATCATTATAGACCATTTTGGGATCGTTCGACAGGTCCGGAGTCATCGTTTTTCATCCGAAAATTGATTTATTGGACTGTACCAAAAATGATTCAAAATGTCAATTGGATCATGCCTCATGTTGAATAACCACTTTTTAAACCCTCACAGTGACCAAAGTTGCCATTTTTACAGAGTTTTGCTTACTGAAAAGCTTCCATTTTGACCCAATTCAGGCACAGAAATGACTTTAAACACACTTATTCTAGTTGACAAAGTCATAATTCACATCCAACAGTAATTTAGAGTCAAAAGATTAAATGTTGAAATTTCATCATTATAGACCATTTTGGTATCGTTCGACAGGTCCGGAGTCATCGTTTTTCATCCGAAAATATATTTTTTGGACTGTACTAAAAATGATTCAAAATGTCAATTGGATCATGCCTCATGTTGAATAACCACTTTTTAAACCCTCGCAGTGACCAAAATTGCCATTTTTACAGAGTTTTGCTTACTCAAAAGCTTCCATTTTGACCCGTTTCACGCACAGAAATTACTTTAAACACACTTATTCTAGTTGACAAAGTCATAATTCACATCCAACAGTAATTTAGAGTCAAAAGATTAAATGTTAAAATTTCATCATTATAGACCATTTTGAGATCATTCGACAGGTCCGGAGTCATCGTTTTTCATCCGAAAATTGATTTTTTGGACTGTACCAAAAATGATTCAAAATGTCAATTTGATCATGCCTCATGTTGAATAACCACTTTTTAAACCCTCACAGTGACCAAAATTGCCATTTTTACAGAGTTTTGCTTACTCAAAAGCTTCCATTTTGACCCGTTTCAGGCACAGAAATGACATTAAACACACTTATTCTAGTTGACAAAGTCATAATTCACATCCAACAGTCATTTAGAGTCAAAAGATTAAATGTTGAAATTTCATCATTATAGACCATTTTGGTATCGTTCGACAGGTCCGGAGTCATCGTTTTTCATCCGAAAATTGATTTTTTGGACTGTACCAAAAATGATTCAAAATGTCAATTGGATCATGCCTCATGTTGAATAACCACTTTTTAAACCCTCACAGTGACCAAAATTGCCATTTTTACAGAGTTTTGCTTACTCAAAAGCTTCCATTTTGACCCGTTTCAGGCACAGAAATGACCTTAAACACACTTATTCTAGTTGACAAAGTCATAATTCACATCCAACAGTCATTTAGAGTCAAAAGATTAAATGTTGAAATTTCATCATTAAAGACCATTTTGGGATCGTTCGACAGGTCCGGAGTCATCGTTTTTCACCCGAAAATTGATTTTTTGGACTGTACCAAAAATGATTAAAAATGTCAATTGGATCATGCCTCATGTTGAATAACCACTTTTTAAACCCTCACAGTGACCAAAATTGCCATTTTTACAGAGTTTTGCTTACTCAAAAGCTTCCATTTTGACCCGTTTCAGGCACAGAAATGACTTTAAACACACTTATTCTAGTTGACAAAGTCATAATTCACATCCAACAGTAATTTAGAGTCAAAAGATTAAATGTTGAAATTTCATCATTATAGACCATTTTATGATCGTTCGACAGGTCCGGAGTCATCGTTTTTCATCCGAAAATTGATTTTTTGGACTGTACCAAAAATGAATCAAAATGTCAATTGGATCATGCCTCATGTTGAAAAACCACTTTTTAAACCCTCACAGTGACCAAAATTGCCATTTTTACAGAGTTTTGCTTACTCAAAAGCTTCCATTTTGACCCGTTTCAGGCACAGAAATGACTTTAAACACACTTATTCTAGTTGACAAAGTCATAATTCACATCCAACAGTAATTTAGAGTCAAAAGATTAAATGTTAAAATTTCATCATTATAGACCATTTTGAGATTGTTCGACAGGTCCGGAGTCATCGTTTTTCATCCGAAAATTGATTTTTTGGACTGTACCAAAAATGATTCAAAATGTCAATTTGATCATGCCTCATGTTGAATAACCACTTTTTAAACCCTCACAGTGACCAAAATTGCCATTTTTACAGAGTTTTGCTTACTCAAAAGCTTCCATTTTGACCCGTTTCAGGCACAGAAATGACTTTAAACACACTTATTCTAGTTGACAAAGTCATAATTCACATCAAACAGTCATTTAGAGTCAAAAGATTAAATGTTGAAATTTCATCATTATAGACCATTTTGGTATCGTTCGACAGGTCCGGAGTCATCGTTTTTCATCCGAAAATTGATTTTTTGGACTGTACCAAAAATGATTCAAAATATCAATTGGATCATGCCTCATGTTGAATAACCACTTTTTAAACCCTCACAGTGACCAAAATTGCCTTTTTTACAGAGTTTTGCTTACTCAAAAGCTTCCATTTTGACCCGTTTCAGGCACAGAAATGACTTTAAACACACTTATTCTAGTTGACAAAGTCAGAATTCACATCCAACAGTAATTTAGAGTCAAAAGATTAAATGTTGAAATTTCATCATTATAGACCATTTTGGTATCGTTCGACAGGTCCGAAGTCATCGTTTTTCATCCGAAAATTGATTTTTTGGACTGTACCAAAAATGATTCAAAATGTCAATTGGATCATGCCTCATGTTGAATAACCACTTTTTAAACCCTCACAGTGACCAAAATTGTCATTTTTACAGAGTTTTGCTTACTCAAAAGCTTCCATTTTGACCCGTTTCAGGCACAGAAATGACTTTAAACACACTTATTCTAGTTGACAAAGTCATAATTCACATCCAACAGTAATTTAGAGTCAAAAGATTAAATGTTGAAATTTCATCATTATAGACCATTTTATGATCGTTCGACAGGTCCGGAGTCATCGTTTTTCATCCGAAAATTGATTTTTTGGACTGTACCAAAAATGATTCAAAATGTCAATTTGATCATGCCTCATGTTGAATAACCACTTTTTAAACCCTCACAGTGACCAAAATTGCCATTTTTACAGAGTTTTGCTTACTCAAAAGCTTCCATTTTGACCCGTTTCAGGCACAGAAATGACTTTAAACACACTTATTCTAGTTGACAAAGTCATAATTCACATCAAACAGTCATTTAGAGTCAAAAGATTAAATGTTGAAATTTCATCATTATAGACCATTTTGGTATCGTTCGACAGGTCCGGAGTCATCGTTTTTCATCCGAAAATTGATTTTTTGGACTGTACCAAAAATGATTCAAAATATCAATTGGATCATGCCTCATGTTGAATAACCACTTTTTAAACCCTCACAGTGACCAAAATTGCCTTTTTTACAGAGTTTTGCTTACTCAAAAGCTTCCATTTTGACCCGTTTCAGTCACAGAAATGACTTTAAACACACTTATTCTAGTTAACAAAGTCATAATTCACATCCAACAGTCATTTAGAGTCAAAAGAATAAATGTTGAAATTTCATCATTATAGACCATTTTGGGATCGTTCGACAGGTCCGGAGTCATCGTTTTTCATCCGAAAATTGATTTTTTGGACTGTACCAAAAATGATTCAAAATGTCAATTGGATCATGCCTCATGTTGAATAACCACTTTTTAAACCCTCACAATGACCAAAATTGCCATTTTTATAGAGTTTTGCTTACTCAAAAGCTTCCATTTTGACCCGTTTCAGGCACAGAAATGACTTTAAACACACTTATTCTAGTTGACAAAGTCATAATTCACATCCAACAGTCATTTAGAGTCAAAAGATTAAATGTTGAAATTTCATCATTATAGACCATTTTGGTATCGTTCGACAGGTCCGGAGTCATCGTTTTTCATCCGAAAATTGATTTTTTGGACTGTACCAAAAATGATTCAAAATGTCAATTGGATCATGCGTCATGTTGAATAACCACTTTTTACACCCTCACAGTGACCAAAATTGCCATTTTTACAGAGTTTTGCTTACTCAAAAGCTTCCATTTTGACCCGTTTCAGGCACAGAAATGACTTTAAACACACTTATTCTAGTTGACAAAGTCATAATTCACATCCAACAGTCATTTAGAGTCAAAAGATTAAATGTTGAAATTTCATCATTATAGACCATTTTGGGATCGTTCGACAGGTCCGGAGTCATCGTTTTTCATCCGAAAATTGATTTATTGGACTGTACCAAAAATGATTCAAAATGTCAATTGGATCATGCCTCATGTTGAATAACCACTTTTTAAACCCTCACAGTGACCAAAGTTGCCATTTTTACAGAGTTTTGCTTACTGAAAAGCTTCCATTTTGACCCAATTCAGGCACAGAAATGACTTTAAACACACTTATTCTAGTTGACAAAGTCATAATTCACATCCAACAGTCATTTAGAGTCAAAAGATTAAATGTTGAAATTTCATCATTATAGACCATTTTGGGATCGTTCGACAGGTCCGGAGTCATCGTTTTTCATCCGAAAATTGATTTATTGGACTGTACCAAAAATGATTCAAAATGTCAATTGGATCATGCCTCATGTTGAATAACCACTTTTTAAACCCTCACAGTGACCAAAGTTGCCATTTTTACAGAGTTTTGCTTACTGAAAAGCTTCCATTTTGACCCAATTCAGGCACAGAAATGACTTTAAACACACTTATTCTAGTTGACAAAGTCATAATTCACATCCAACAGTAATTTAGAGTCAAAAGATTAAATGTTGAAATTTCATCATTATAGACCATTTTGGTATCGTTCGACAGGTCCGGAGTCATCGTTTTTCATCCGAAAATATATTTTTTGGACTGTACTAAAAATGATTCAAAATGTCAATTGGATCATGCCTCATGTTGAATAACCACTTTTTAAACCCTCGCAGTGACCAAAATTGCCATTTTTACAGAGTTTTGCTTACTCAAAAGCTTCCATTTTGACCCGTTTCACGCACAGAAATTACTTTAAACACACTTATTCTAGTTGACAAAGTCATAATTCACATCCAACAGTAATTTAGAGTCAAAAGATTAAATGTTAAAATTTCATCATTATAGACCATTTTGAGATCATTCGACAGGTCCGGAGTCATCGTTTTTCATCCGAAAATTGATTTTTTGGACTGTACCAAAAATGATTCAAAATGTCAATTTGATCATGCCTCATGTTGAATAACCACTTTTTAAACCCTCACAGTGACCAAAATTGCCATTTTTACAGAGTTTTGCTTACTCAAAAGCTTCCATTTTGACCCGTTTCAGGCACAGAAATGACATTAAACACACTTATTCTAGTTGACAATGTCATAATTCACATCCAACAGTCATTTAGAGTCAAAAGATTAAATGTTGAAATTTCATCATTATAGACCATTTTGGTATCGTTCGACAGGTCCGGAGTCATCGTTTTTCATCCGAAAATTGATTTTTTGGACTGTACCAAAAATGATTCAAAATGTCAATTGGATCATGCCTCATGTTGAATAACCACTTTTTAAACCCTCACAGTGACCAAAATTGCCATTTTTACAGAGTTTTGCTTACTCAAAAGCTTCCATTTTGACCCGTTTCAGGCACAGAAATGACCTTAAACACACTTATTCTAGTTGACAAAGTCATAATTCACATCCAACAGTCATTTAGAGTCAAAAGATTAAATGTTGAAATTTCATCATTAAAGACCATTTTGGGATCGTTCGACAGGTCCGGAGTCATCGTTTTTCACCCGAAAATTGATTTTTTGGACTGTACCAAAAATGATTAAAAATGTCAATTGGATCATGCCTCATGTTGAATAACCACTTTTTAAACCCTCACAGTGACCAAAATTGCCATTTTTACAGAGTTTTGCTTACTCAAAAGCTTCCATTTTGACCCGTTTCAGGCACAGAAATGACTTTAAACACACTTATTCTAGTTGACAAAGTCATAATTCACATCCAACAGTAATTTAGAGTCAAAAGATTAAATGTTGAAATTTCATCATTATAGACCATTTTATGATCGTTCGACAGGTCCGGAGTCATCGTTTTTCATCCGAAAATTGATTTTTTGGACTGTACCAAAAATGAATCAAAATGTCAATTGGATCATGCCTCATGTTGAAAAACCACTTTTTAAACCCTCACAGTGACCAAAATTGCCATTTTTACAGAGTTTTGCTTACTCAAAAGCTTCCATTTTGACCCGTTTCAGGCACAGAAATGACTTTAAACACACTTATTCTAGTTGACAAAGTCATAATTCACATCCAACAGTAATTTAGAGTCAAAAGATTAAATGTTAAAATTTCATCATTATAGACCATTTTGAGATTGTTCGACAGGTCCGGAGTCATCGTTTTTCATCCGAAAATTGATTTTTTGGACTGTACCAAAAATGATTCAAAATGTCAATTTGATCATGCCTCATGTTGAATAACCACTTTTTAAACCCTCACAGTGACCAAAATTGCCATTTTTACAGAGTTTTGCTTACTCAAAAGCTTCCATTTTGACCCGTTTCAGGCACAGAAATGACTTTAAACACACTTATTCTAGTTGACAAAGTCATAATTCACATCAAACAGTCATTTAGAGTCAAAAGATTAAATGTTGAAATTTCATCATTATAGACCATTTTGGTATCGTTCGACAGGTCCGGAGTCATCGTTTTTCATCCGAAAATTGATTTTTTGGACTGTACCAAAAATGATTCAAAATATCAATTGGATCATGCCTCATGTTGAATAACCACTTTTTAAACCCTCACAGTGACCAAAATTGCCTTTTTTACAGAGTTTTGCTTACTCAAAAGCTTCCATTTTGACCCGTTTCAGGCACAGAAATGACTTTAAACACACTTATTCTAGTTGACAAAGTCAGAATTCACATCCAACAGTAATTTAGAGTCAAAAGATTAAATGTTGAAATTTCATCATTATAGACCATTTTGGTATCGTTCGACAGGTCCGAAGTCATCGTTTTTCATCCGAAAATTGATTTTTTGGACTGTACCAAAAATTATTCAAAATGTCAATTGGATCATGCCTCATGTTGAATAACCACTTTTTAAACCCTCACAGTGACCAAAATTGTCATTTTTACAGAGTTTTGCTTACTCAAAAGCTTCCATTTTGACCCGTTTCAGGCACAGAAATGACTTTAAACACACTTATTCTAGTTGACAAAGTCATAATTCACATCCAACAGTAATTTAGAGTCAAAAGATTAAATGTTGAAATTTCATCATTATAGACCATTTTATGATCGTTCGACAGGTCCGGAGTCATCGTTTTTCATCCGAAAATTGATTTTTTGGACTGTACCAAAAATGATTCAAAATGTCAATTTGATCATGCCTCATGTTGAATAACCACTTTTTAAACCCTCACAGTGACCAAAATTGCCATTTTTACAGAGTTTTGCTTACTCAAAAGCTTCCATTTTGACCCGTTTCAGGCACAGAAATGACTTTAAACACACTTATTCTAGTTGACAAAGTCATAATTCACATCAAACAGTCATTTAGAGTCAAAAGATTAAATGTTGAAATTTCATCATTATAGACCATTTTGGTATCGTTCGACAGGTCCGGAGTCATCGTTTTTCATCCGAAAATTGATTTTTTGGACTGTACCAAAAATGATTCAAAATATCAATTGGATCATGCCTCATGTTGAATAACCACTTTTTAAACCCTCACAGTGACCAAAATTGCCTTTTTTACAGAGTTTTGCTTACTCAAAAGCTTCCATTTTGACCCGTTTCAGTCACAGAAATGACTTTAAACACACTTATTCTAGTTAACAAAGTCATAATTCACATCCAACAGTCATTTAGAGTCAAAAGAATAAATGTTGAAATTTCATCATTATAGACCATTTTGGGATCGTTCGACAGGTCCGGAGTCATCGTTTTTCATCCGAAAATTGATTTTTTGGACTGTACCAAAAATGATTCAAAATGTCAATTGGATCATGCCTCATGTTGAATAACCACTTTTTAAACCCTCACAATGACCAAAATTGCCATTTTTATAGAGTTTTGCTTACTCAAAAGCTTCCATTTTGACCCGTTTCAGGCACAGAAATGACTTTAAACACACTTATTCTAGTTGACAAAGTCAGAATTTACATCCAACAGTAATTTAGAGTCAAAAGATTAAATGTTGAAATTTCATCATTATAGACCATTTTGGTATCGTTCGACAGGTCCGAAGTCATCGTTTTTCATCCGAAAATTGATTTTTTGGACTGTACCAAAAATTATTCAAAATGTCAATTGGATCATGCCTCATGTTGAATAACCACTTTTTAAACCCTCACAGTGACCAAAATTGTCATTTTTACAGAGTTTTGCTTACTCAAAAGCTTCCATTTTGACCCGTTTCAGGCACAGAAATGACTTTAAACACACTTATTCTAGTTGACAAAGTCATAATTCACATCCAACAGTAATTTAGAGTCAAAAGATTAAATGTTGAAATTTCATCATTATAGACCATTTTATGATCGTTCGACAGGTCCGGAGTCATCGTTTTTCATCCGAAAATTGATTTTTTGGACTGTACCAAAAATGATTCAAAATGTCAATTGGATCATGCCTCATGTTGAATAACCACTTTTTAAACCCTCACAGTGACCAAAATTGCCATTTTTACAGAGTTTTGCTTACTCAAAAGCTTCCATTTTAACCCATTTCAGGCACAGAAATGACTTTAAACACACTTACCAACGACCCCGCCGCCGCCAGAGCCAACCTGCACGAAGGGATGAAAGAGGTAGCCGAGTGGATGACGACCAGCCGCCTGAAACTGAACTCAGACAAGACGGAGGTCCTCATCCTGGGCCCCTCACCCTCCACCTGGGACGACTCCTGGTGGCCTCTCGCCCTGGACACCGCACCCAAACTGACAGACCACGCACGCAACCTGGGCTTCATCCTGGACTCCTCCCTCTCCATGTCCAGGCAAGTCAACAACGTCTCCTCGGCGTGCTTCAACATCCTACGCATGCTACGGAAGATCTTCTGGTGGATCCCCACCGAGACCAGGAAGACCGTCACCCAGGCCCGCTTCACCAGTCGACTGGACTACGGCAACGCCCTCTACGCTGGTACCACCGCCAAGCTCCAGAAGAGACTCCAGCGGATCCAGAACGCCTCAGCCAGACTCATCCTCGACATCCCAAGAATCAGCCACATCTCCAGACACCTGAGAGACCTGCACTGGCTCCCCGTCAACAAAAGAATCACCTTCCGGCTCCTCACCCACGCACACAAAGCTCTACACGACCAACGCCCGAGCTACCTCAACAACCGAATCAACTTCTACGCTCCCAAACGCCACCTCCGATCAGCCAACCACGCACTCGCCGCCGTCCCCCGCATCCGAAGTGCGACTACAGGAGGAAGGTCCTTCTCCTACCTGGCCGCCAAGACCTGGAACTCCCTCCCGACCGACCTGCGCCTGACCCAAGACCACCTCTCCTTCAGGAAGAAACTGAAGACCTGGCTGTTCGAGCAGTACCGGCACCCCCCTCCCCCCAGCGCCTTGAGACCCTACGGGTAAGTAGTGCGCTCTACAAATGCCTTTGATTGATTGATTGACTTATTTTAGTTGACAAAGTCATAATTCACATCCAACAGTAATTTAGAGTCAAAAGATTAAATGTTAAAATGTCATCATTATAGACCATTTTGGGATCGTTCGACAGGTCCGGAGTCATCGTTTTTCATCCGAAAATTGATTTTTTGGACTGTACCAAAAATGATTCAAAATGTCAATTTGATCATGCCTCATGTTGAATAACCACTTTTTAAACCCTCACAGTGACCAAAATTGCCATTTTTACAGAGTTTTGCTTACTCAAAAGCTTCCATTTTGACCCGTTTCAGGCACAGAAATGACTTTAAACACACTTATTTTAGTTGGCAAAGTCATAATTCACATCGAACAGTAATTTAGAGTCAAAAGATTAAATGTTAAAATTTCATCTTTATAGACCATTTTGGGATCGTTCGACAGGTCCGGAGTCATCGTTTTTCATCCGAAAATTGATTTTTAGACTGTACCAAAAATGATTCAAAATGTCAATTGGATCATGCCTCATGTTGAATAACCACTTTTTAAACCCTCAGAGTGACCAAAATTGCAATTTTTACAGAGTTTTGCTTACTCAAAAGCTTCAATTTTGACCCGTTTCAGGCACAGAAATGACTTTAAACACACTTATTTTAGTTGACAAAGTCATAATTCACATCCAACAGTAATTTAGAGTCAAAAGATTAAATGTTAAAATTTCGTCATTATAGACCATTTTGAGATCGTTCGACAGGTCCGGAGTCATCGTTTTTCATCCGAAAATTGATTTCTTAGACTGTACCAAAAATGATTCAAAATGTCAATTGGATAATGCCTCATGTTGAATAACCACTTTTTAAACCCTCACAGTGACCAAAATTGCCATTTTTACAGAGTTTTGCTTACTCAAAAGCTTCCATTTTGACCCGTTTCAGGCACAGAAATGACTTTAAACACACTTATTCTAGTTGACAAAGTCATAATTCACATCCAACAGTAATTTAGAGTCAAAAGATTAAATGTTGAAATTTCATCATTATAGACCATTTTATGATCGTTCGACAGGTCCGGAGTCATCGTTTTTCATCCGAAAATTGATTTTTTGGACTGTACCAAAAATGAATCAAAATGTCAATTGGATCATGCCTCATGTTAAATTACCACTTTTTAAACCCTCACAGTGACCAAAATTGCCATTTTTACAGAGTTTTCCTTACTCAAAAGCTTCCATTTTGACCCGTTTCAGGCACAGAAATGACTTTAAACACACTTATTCTAGTTGACAAAGTCATAATTCACATCCAACAGTAATTTAGAGTCAAAAGATTAAATGTTAAAATGTCATCATTATAGACCATTTTGGGATCGTTCGACAGGTCCGGAGTCATCGTTTTTCATCCGAAAATTGATTTTTTGGACTGTACCAAAAATGATTCAAAATATCAATTTGATCATGCCTCATGTTGAATAACCACTTTTTAAACCCTCACAGTGACCAAAATTGCCATTTTTACAGAGTTTTGCTTACTCAAAAGCTTCCATTTTGACCCGTTTCAGGCACAGAAATGACTTTAAACACACTTATTTTAGTTGGCAAAGTCATAATTCACATCGAACAGTAACTTAGAGTCAAAAGATTAAATGTTAAAATTTCATCATTATAGACCATTTTGGGATCGTTCGACAGGTCCGGAGTCATCGTTTTTCATCCAAAAATTGATTTTTAGACTGTACCAAAAATGATTCAAAATGTCAATTGGATCATGCCTCATGTTGAATAACCACTTTTTAAACCCTCACAGTGACCAAAATTGCAATTTTTACAGAGTTTTGCTTACTCAAAAGCTTCAATTTTGACCCGTTTCAGGCACAGAAATGACTTTAAACACACTTATTTTAGTTGACAAAGTCATAATTCACATCCAACAGTAATTTAGAGTCAAAAGATTAAATGTTAAAATTTCGTCATTATAGACCATTTTGAGATCGTTCGACAGGTCCGGAGTCATCGTTTTTCATCCGAAAATTGATTTCTTAGACTGTACCAAAAATGATTCAAAATGTCAATTGGATAATGCCTCATGTTGAATAACCACTTTTTAAACCCTCACAGTGACCAAAATTGCCATTTTTACAGAGTTTTGCTTACTCAAAAGCTTCCATTTTGACCCGTTTCAGGCACAGAAATGACTTTAAACACACTTATTCTAGTTGACAAAGTCATAATTCACATCCAACAGTAATTTAGAGTCAAAAGATTAAATGTTGAAATTTCATCATTATAGACCATTTTATGATCGTTCGACAGGTCCGGAGTCATCGTTTTTCATCCGAAAATTGATTTTTTGGACTGTACCAAAAATGAATCAAAATGTCAATTGGATCATGCCTCATGTTAAATTACCACTTTTTAAACCCTCACAGTGACCAAAATTGCCATTTTTACAGAGTTTTCCTTACTCAAAAGCTTCCATTTTGACCCGTTTCAGGCACAGAAATGACTTTAAACACACTTATTCTAGTTGACAAAGTCATAATTCACATCCAACAGTCATTTAGAGTCAAAAGATTAAATGTTGAAATGTCATCATTATAGACCATTTTGGGATCGTTCGACAGGTCCGGAGTCATCGTTTTTCATCCGAAAATTTATTTTTTGGACTGTACCAAAAATGATTCAAAATGTCAATTGGATCATGCCTCATGTTGAATAACCACTTTTTAAACCCTCACAGTGACCAAAATTGCCATTTTTACAGAGTTTTGCTTACTCAAAAGCTTCCATTTTGACCCGTTTCAGGCACAGAAATGACTTTAAACACACTTATTCTAGTTGGCAAAGTCATAATTCACATCCAACAGTAATTTAGAGTCAAAAGATTAAATGTTGAAATTTCATCATTATAGACCATTTTATGATCGTTCGACAGGTCCGGAGTCATCGTTTTTCATCCGAAAATTGATTTTTTGGACTGTACCAGAAATGAATCAAAATGTCAATTGGATCATGCCTCATGTTAAATTACCACTTTTTAAACCCTCACAGTGACCAAAATTGCCATTTTTACAGAGTTTTGCTTACTCAAAAGCTTTCATTTTGACCCGTTTCAGGCACAGAAATGACTTTAAACACACTTATTCTAGTTGACAAAGTCGTAATTCACATCCAACAGTAATTTAGAGTCAAAAGATTAAATGTTAAAATTTCATCATTATAGACCATTTTGAGATTGTTCGACAGGTCCGGAGTCATCGTTTTTCATCCGAAAATTGATTTTTTGGACTGTACCAAAAATGATTCAAAATGTCAATTTGATCATGCCTCATGTTGAATAATCACTTTTTAAACCCTCACAGTGACCAAAATTGCCTTTTTTACAGAGTTTTGCTTACTCAAAAGCTTCCATTTTGACCCGTTTCAGGCACAGAAATGACTTTAAACACACTTATTCTAGTTGACAAAGTCATAATTCACATCCAACAGTAATTTAGAGTCAAAAGATTAAATGTTGAAATTTCATCATTATAGACCATTTTGGGATCGTTCGACAGGTCCGGAGTCATCGTTTTTCATCCGAAAATTGATTTTTTTGGACTGTACCAAAAATTATTCAAAATGTCAATTGGATCATGCCTCATGTTGAATAACCACTTTTTAAACCCTTACAGTGACCAAAATTGCCTTTTTTACAGAGTTTTGCTTACTCAAAAGCTTCCATTTTGACCCGTTTCAGGCACAGAAATGACTTTAAACACACTTATTCTAGTTGACAAAGTCATAATTCACATCCAACAGTCATTTAGAGTCAGGGGGCGTGGCTTGGGCGCCGATGGCGATGGTCGCCTGAGAGCTCGGCTCCGGGACTAAGCCCGGGATTATCCTGAAAATCGGAGGCTGCGGGGCACCCCAGACCCCGCATTCTGCTGAGCGTGCCGACGGAAACCTGCCGGGGCCCCTGGTGGTGCTCGGACGAGGGTTGCTCCGGAGTAAAACCGAAGTTTGCGGAGTTGCGGAGTGCGACCCAACATGGCTCCCGGACTCCTTTGCCCCCCTGATCGGAACTACTGAGTTGAAGAGGTGCCGCGGGTGTCGACTGGCGCCCGGCTTCGCCATCCCCGGCTGTTCTGGACATTGGACATTTACTGGATTGGACCTTTTGCAACGGATTTGCACTCGGTTGGACGGCCGGACGGGTGCCCACGCAGTGGAGGGCACCGGGAGCGGGCGCCCTGTGATTCAAGCGGTGGCCCACCTCGCGACTCCGCAACTAGCTACGTCTTCCTGGCCAGTCCACCTACATGGGAGGCGCGACACTCTGGCGCCACAGATCATCCGAGGGAGTTGGTGGCCCTCACCCCGGGGCTATAGTGGGTGAACGGGTCTGCCCGACTCGGCGACGGCTGTCTCCGCCCCCTCATCGGTGCCCTCGGACGCCGTGGCGGTGGCGTGAGCTGAAGCGGCGGAGTCTCCACAGGCTCTGGAGAAGGAGGTCGCCCATACCCGAATTGAGGACAAGCACCCGGGAAGGTCGTGGTCGACACCTGCACACGGAGACGCCTACTCCGGGACCCTCACGGAGTGCCCCTGGAGGCATGGGGAAACCTAGAGGAGCCAAGGGATCCACCCAGACCGCCTCGGACTCTGAAGCCCAGGACAAAGAGGAGCATGGGGACCCAAAAAGTTCTGGTGGCGCGCCGATGCAGCAACAGTTCGACCGTGTCCTAGAGGCGATAGAGACTACGAGATCAGCCCTCCAACAGGACATTGCTCAGGTGGCGACGAGCCTGGGCCTCCTCAGGGCGGACCATGGCAAACTTTCAGACCGGGTCAAGGAGGTGGAGGGCACGGTGAAAACCTTGGAGCCGGCGCAGCGAACCTTGGCTGCGACGATGAAGGACGCCCTATCCCGAATTGAGACCCTGGAACGGAGGGCGGAGGATGCGGAAGGCCGCAACAGGAGGAACAACATCCGAGTGGTGGGCCTGCCGGAAAAGATCGAGGATGGCGACATGGTGCGATACTTGGAGACCTGGCTCCGAGACACGGTGGTCCCGGAGGGACTGTCCTCCTTCTACACTCTGGAACGGGCCCACAGAGTCCCAGCACGGCCCCCACAGCAGGGACGCACCCCGAGGCCGGTGGTGGCGCGGTTGCTGCATTTTCGGGACAGGGACTTAATCCTCAATGCCGCCAGGCACAATGGCCCGTTCCAAGTAGCGAACAGTCAGGTGAACATCTTCCCGGATTACACCTACGAGACGCAGCGCAAGCGGTTCTCCTTCCTAGCGGTTAAGTTTGAGCTCAGGAGCGAGGGCATTCAGTATTCACTCCTATATCCTGCAAGGCTCCGCATCATTGTCGATGACAAAACCCAGTTCTTCGACACCCCGGAGGATGTCTGTGTCTGGCTCGAACTATACAGGACAGGGAAAGATGGCTTTGGCTCCTCGTCCCAACAGGCAGATGAGCCGGAACAAAGGCGGCGATCCAAGAGGGTCAGGAATCGCCGCGGCCGCACGGGAGGGCCCTCGACTGCGGAGACATCATCGGAACGGAGGGGAGTGCTGGAAGTATTGTCGGAGCTGTCGGGAGCAAGGGATGAAGCCATCGGGGAGGAAGAAAACCCGGGTGATGAGGGAGCACCATCGGACTCGGAGGATTCAGTGGCAGATAGTACCCATACACCGGTGATCACACCGAAATCGGTGGAGGACCTTCTAGATGGACAAGGGTAACGGGGTATACTGCCTTGTTTTGGGTGGGGGCCCGGCAGGGGGGAGGCGGTTGCCGTCCTTTATTGCTGACAAGGAGGGAGAGAGGGTTGGGGGGCCTCTGCTTTTGCCCCGGAAGGTTTTGGCACTGTTTGGGGCTTGTTATAGTCCTGGTGGCCTGGGCGACGAGGGCCCACTGCCTCCGCCCAGCCCGCACCTGGCCCATAAGGCCTTCCTACGGTGGCGACCGTAGGATTAGTGGGGGTTCTGGGGTTGATGAAGGACGAGGTTTGGATGGGATCTAGATGGTGCAGTTTGGGTCCTGTTCTGGGGTGGGGGGGGGGGTTTAGTTGGTTTTTGGGTTGTTTGGTTTTGGTTGGGGAAAATGGCCGCCATCAGCGCTGGGAGGATTGATGCCTTTTCTTTGTGGGGACCCGGATGGGGGGACTGTGCAAGAACAATCTGGGACAATGGCTGATGTTGCTAACTTGAAATGTGTTACTTGGAACGTAAGGGGGCTTCACACTATGTCCAGGCGCCACAAGGTCCACGCTTATTTAGTGCGTAGGGGAGTGCAAATGGCGCTGCTGCAGGAAACTCATCTGAACAAGGCGGAAGGGGCGGCGCTTCAGCGTAGATGGCGGGGGCAGGTCTTTTCCACGTCGTACTCTGCTTATGCTAGGGGGGCGCTAATATGGATCAGGGCTGGGGTCCCCTTCCAAGTCACGAGGACAGTGTTGGATCCAGAGGGGCGCTTCGTGGCCATCTCGGGCACTCTAGGGGGGAGGGACCTGAACGTTTGCTGTGTATACGCTCCTAATGTAGACCAGACTGCCTTCCTTTCCAGGTTATCGGGCTCGTTGGCCCACTTTTTCGCCGGGCCCCTCCTGCTGGGGGGAGACTTTAACTCCGTAGTGGATGTGGACATAGACCGCTCGCATCCCCCGCTCCCCGATTCCCCGGTCCGTCGCACGGCTAAGGGTCGTCAGGATTGGCAGACCCGCTGGGGTTTGACGGACATTTGGAGGGCGCATCACCCCGCATCTAGGGATTATTCATATTTCTCGAGCCTCCATGAGTTGCATGTCAGACTAGATGGCTTTCTTGGTTCGCCCGAACTGGTTTCGGCAGCGGTCCGATCGGAGTACTTATCGAGGACCATCTCGGACCATAACCCCCTCCTATTGGACCTTCGCTGGTTTCCTGGGACGCCGGCGGTGCCCAACTGGAAATTGCGACCCGAGATCCTCGAGGACAGTGTCTTCAAGGCGGACTTGGGGGAGAGAATATCGGATTATTTTGCGTCCAACGGCGGCTCCGCGAGTACTAGGGCGTTAGAATGGGACGCTTTTAAGGTAGTGGTGAGGGGCTATTGTATCTCTAAGAAGGTGGGCATGAGGCGCGTCATCCTGGCTGATTTAGACACAGCGGACCGGGCACTCCGCGAGCTTGAAGTTCGCCGCCCCGGACACCCGGAATTGCAAGGACAAACGGCGGAGGCGAGGGAAAAGGTAGCAGTGGAGGTCGAACGGCTCCGCTGTTTTGATTATAAGGCCTATACGGTCCGGTCTATCGCGGAGGGAGACAGGTCGAGTGCGTTGTTGGCGTGGTTGGCCAACCCTACGCGCCAGTCCCAGACGATGACAAATATGCGTGGGGCAGACGGGACCGAGGTATGCACCCAACCGGAGATTCTTAGTTGCTTCCGGCATTATTATGAATGTTTATACCGCAGTCGCTCCGCACTTGACCCAGACCGGCTTGATAATTATCTTCGCCCACTGGAGCTCCGCACAGTGGAGCAGGAAGTGGCGAAAACTCTGGGTTCCGACATTGAATTAGGGGAGATCCGCGGGGCCATTAAACGGATGGCGAGAAACAAGACCCCGGGCCTAGATGGCCTACCAGTGGAGTTTTATGCAGCTTACGCTGACCTCCTAGCCCCTCGGTTACTGGTGGTCTACAGGGAGGCGAAGAGGCTGGGGCGACTCCCGAGCTCGATGTGTGAGGCGTTGGTGGTTCCTCTCCTCAAACCGGGCCGAGACTCATCCGACCCGGGGTCCTACCGTCCCCTATCGATGTTGACGGTGGACTACAAAATACTGAGCAGCATCTTGGCCTCGAGGCTGCTGGGACACATGAGTTCCCTGGTGCATGAGGACCAGGCCGGTTTCATCCCACGGCGGAACACGACTATGAATATTCGTAGGTTGTTCCGTTTGCTAGGGGAACCATTTGTGGATGCCCCGTCCCCGGTAGTCTTGTCGGTGGACCTGGAGAAGGCTTTTGATAGCCTAGAGTGGGACTACCTCTGCACGGTGTTACGGAGATTCGGCCTCGGGGAGGGATTTGTCAGATGGACCGCGGTTCTTTATGCTTCTGCTTCGGCCAGGGTCCGAGCGGGCCCATTGATTTCATCGCGGTATCCGGTGGAACGAGGCACGCGGCAAGGGTGCTCCTTGTCCCCGCTTCTTTTTGCGCTAGCGGTGGAGCCACTGGCGATGCACCTTCGCTCGGGAGCCCACTATACGGGCTTATGGACATCTGCGGGCCCGCATTATGTCTCGCTGTATGCGGACGACCTGTTGCTCTTCCTAGAGGACCCGGTCAACGCTTTACGGGGAGCGGAATTGGCGCTCACGGAGTTCGGAGAGGTCTCGGGCCTCCGAGTGAATTGGTCTAAGACCTGTCTTTTTCCGGTACGCAGGGGTACCCCCACCCCTGCGCTGAGTAGGGAGATTAGATGGGAGCCCGACTGCTTTAAGTACCTTGGGGTATTCGTTTACCACGACCAACCCGACCTCCTAGATGGGAACATTGCCCGCTGCATTCGAGCACTCCGAGGTTGCATGGACTTTTGGGCCACGCTGCCGCTCTCAGTGGCGGGACGTATCGCTCTGCTCAAAATGGTGGCGCTTCCCCGGTTATTATATTACTTCCGGACTTTGCCGATCTGGGTCCCACCGGCCACGTTTCGTCGATTACGCTCTATGGTGGTCGGATTCCTCTGGGGAACGGGCCGGCGGCGGGTGGCCCTCAATACCTTGATGAGGCCGAAAGACGAGGGGGGGCTCGCTGTGCCGGACTTCGAAAAGTATTATCTGGCGGCGCAGCTCCAGACCTTCACCCAGGAGATCGCCAGGGAATTCCGGGGCCCGGAAGACGGAAGAGGGACGGGTATGGCCAGGCATGTTCTCTCCTTTATAGCGCTGCGACAACGTTTAGTCCTGCGGGACTTGTCGATGGAGGAGCGGACTGTCCGCCTGTGTTGGAATCGGGCCCACGCCCGAGGCCAACTGAGAACACCGTATGCGCCTGAAATACCGTTGGGGATGCTGACGGCCCTCCCCCACGGAGGGGATTGGTCACGTTTGGCAGCCTGGGAGGATTCCGGTTTACAGCTCGTTGGTGATCTGTACGAGGACGGAGCGCTCTTGTCCTTTCAGGATCTCATTGACCGCTTCGGGATCTCCCGGGGTGACTTTCTGCTGCACTCGGCCATTGTACGAGCGATCCAGGCACACTGGAAGAACGGGCAGGAGGAACCCCACTTATCTCAGGTGTGCCAGTACGTAATGATGTCGGCGGGCACGGTGAAGGCGGTCACTTGCCTCTACGGCAGGTTACTTTCCGAGGGATTGGCTCCTCTCACCACTTTGAGGACCCGCTGGGAGGAGGACATTGGTAGGGAGATCCCGGAGACGACCTGGTCCCAGTTGGTGAGACGAGCCTGGAAGGGCACACGTACCGCCCGTTTCCAACTGGTCCACTATTATGTTCTCCATAGAGCGTACCTGACCCCGGTGAAAATCAGGCGTTATTTTGCCACGGCTTCGGCGGAATGCCCTAGATGCCCGGCTCAGGATGCGGACCTCCTACACATGTTATGGGCCTGTCCAGGACTGACGTCCTACTGGCAGGAGGTAGCCACGACCCTGGAGGAGGTGACAGGGAGACTCTTATCATTGGATGCGGCGGTGGGGCTCTTGCACTGGTTCCCCCATACCCCCAGGAATAAAATTTCCAGTAAATTTATCGACTTGGGGCTCCTCCTTGCTAAACGAGAGGTGACCAGGAACTGGAAGGCACGAGCTGGTCCGGCAGGCAGCAGATGGCACAGTGAGCTTTTGAAGTGGGCGGCGGGAGAGAGCGCGCTGAGATATCAACTGGCTTGGAGGCAGGGTAATGAGAAGGCGCAGGAGGCCGCGTTGGAGTGGGAAATGTTGGTGCAGGCCCTCAGGGATTATTGTGGCCCCAGCGACTCTGAAAGTGAAGAAGCGACTCACCCCGAGTCCCGGTGAACGTTAGCACTGACAGTCCTATTGCCTTCCCCGTGGGTCCAATAGCAGATCCTATGTTGATAGCTCCCTGGCGCTGGTGGTGGGGGGGGGGGTTTCTCTTAGTTAGTAGGCATTTATGGGGGGGGGGGTTATTTTGGGGGTTTTAGGCTTGTTTGGAAAAGCAGATGACGGACAGTGCATTATCCGGACCAGCTCCAGCATCCTACTGACCCCCATTGCATTTCGCCGCCCGACCCCAGGGTTGTGGGCCGGTTGGCTGTGTACGGACTTTACGGAGGGGGGCCAGAGGGCTTTATTCTGTTAATATTGCTTATGATACAATGCTGGTCGTTACTGTACTGATTTACTGATTCCTGCAATAAAAATATATTTAAAAAAAAAAAAAAAACAGTCATTTAGAGTCTAAAGATTAAATGTTGAAATTTCATCATTATAGACCATTTTGGGATCGTTCGACAGGTCCGGAGTCATCGTTTTTCATCCGAAAATTGATTTTTTGGACTGTACCAAAAATGATTCAAAATGTCAATTGGATCATGCCTCATGTTGAATAACCACTTTTTAAACCCTCACAGTGACCAAAATTGCCATTTTTACAGAGTTTTGCTTACTCAAAAGCTTCCATTTTGACCCGTTTCAGGCACAGAAATGACTTTAAACACACTTATTCTAGTTGACAAAGTCATAATCCACATCCAACAGTCATTTAGAGTCAAAAGATTAAATGTTGAAATTTCATCATTATAGACCATTTTGGGATCGTTCGACAGGTCCGGAGTCATCGTTTTTCATCCGAAAATTGATTTTTTGGACTGTACCAAAAATGATTCAAAATGTCAATTGGATCATGCCTCATGTTGTATAACCACTTTTTAAACCCTCACAGTGACCAAAATTGCCATTTTTACAGAGTTTTGCTTACTCAAAAGCTTCCATTTTGACCCGTTTCAGGCACAGAAATGACTTTAAACACACTTATTCTAGTTGACAAAGTCATAATTCACATCCAACAGTAATTTAGAGTCAAAAGATTAAATGTTGACATTTCATCATTATAGACCATTTTGGTATCGTTCGACAGGTCCGGAGTCATCGTTTTTCATCCGAAAATATATTTTTTGGACTGTACCAAAAATGATTCAAAATGTCAATTGGATCATGCCTCATGTTGAATAACCACTTTTTAAACCCTCGCAGTGACCAAAATTGCCATTTTTACAGAGTTTTGCTTACTCAAAAGCTTCCATTTTGACCCGTTTCACGCACAGAAATTACTTTAAACACACTTATTCTAGTTGACAAAGTCATAATTCACATCCAACAGTAATTTAGAGTCAAAAGATTAAATGTTAAAATTTCATCATTATAGACCATTTTGAGATCATTCGACAGGTCCGGAGTCATCGTTTTTCATCCGAAAATTGATTTTTTGGACTGTACCAAAAATGATTCAAAATGTCAATTTGATCATGCCTCATGTTGAATAACCACTTTTTAAACCCTCACAGTGACCAAAATTGCCATTTTTACAGAGTTTTGCTTACTCAAAAGCTTCCATTTTGACCCGTTTCAGGCACAGAAATGACTTTAAACACACTTATTCTAGTTGACAAAGTCATAATTCACATCCAACAGTCATTTAGAGTTAAAAGATTAAATGTTGAAATTTCATCATTATAGACCATTTTGGTATCGTTCGACAGGTCCGGAGTCATCGTTTTTCATCCGAAAATTGATTTTTTGGACTGTACCAAAAATGATTCAAAATGTCAATTGGATCATGCCTCATGTTGAATAACCACTTTTTAAACCCTCACAGTGACCAAAATTGCCATTTTTACAGAGTTTTGCTTACTCAAAAGCTTCCATTTTGACCCGTTTCATGCACAGAAATGACCTTAAACACACTTATTCTAGTTGACAAAGTCATAATTCACATCCAACAGTCATTTAGAGTCAAAAGATTAAATGTTGAAATTTCATCATTAAAGACCATTTTGGGATCGTTCGACAGGTCCGGAGTCATCGTTTTTCATCCGAAAATTGATTTTTTGAACTGTACCAAAAATGATTCAAAATGTCAATTGGATCATGCCTCATGTTGAATAACCACTTTTTAAACCCTCACAGTGACCAAAATTGCCATTTTTACAGAGTTTTGCTTACTCAAAAGCTTCCATTTTGACCCGTTTCAGGCACAGAAATGACTTTAAACACACTTATTCTAGTTGACAAAGTCATAATTCACATCCAACAGTAATTTAGAGTCAAAAGATTAAATGTTGAAATTTCATCATTATAGACCATTTTGGTATCGTTCGACAGGTCCGGTAGTCATCGTTTTTCATCCGAAAATATATTTTTTGGACTGTACCAAAAATTATTCAAAATGTCAATTGGATCATGCCTCATGTTGAAAAACCACTTTTTAAACCCTCACAGTGACCAAAATTGCCATTTTTACAGAGTTTTGCTTACTCAAAAGCTTCCATTTTGACCCGTTTCAGGCACAGAAATGACTTTAAACACACTTATTCTAGTTGACAAAGTCATAATTCACATCCAACAGTAATTTAGAGTCAAAAGATTAAATGTTGAAATTTCATCATTATAGACCATTTTATGATCGTTTGACAGGTCCGGAGTCATCGTTTTTCATCCGACAATTGATTTTTTGGACTGTACCAAAAATGATTCAAAATGTCAATTGGATCATGCCTCATGTTGAATAACCACTTTTTAAACCCTCACAGTGACCAAAATTGCCATTTTTACAGAGTTTTGCTTACTCAAAAGCTTCCATTTTGACCCGTTTCAGGCACAGAAATGACTTTAAACACACTTACCAACGACCCCGCCGCCGCCAGAGCCAACCTGCACGAAGGGATGAAAGAGGTAGCCGAGTGGATGACGACCAGTCGCCTGAAACTGAACTCAGACAAGACGGAGGTCCTCATCCTGGGCCTCTCACCCTCCACCTGGGACGACTCCTGGTGGCCTCCCGCCCTGGGCACCGCACCCAAACCGACAGACAACGCACGCAACCTGGGCTTCATCCTGGACTCCTCCCTCTCCATGTCCAGGCAAGTCAACAACGTCTCCTCGGCGTGCTTCAACATCCTACGCATGCTACGGAAGATCTTCTGGTGGATCCCCACTGAGACCAGGAAGACCGTCACCCAGGCCCGCTTCACCAGTCGACTGGACTACGGCAACACCCTCTACGCTGGTACCACCGCCAAGCTCCAGAAGAGACTCCAGCGGATCCAGAACGCCTCAGCCAGACTCATCCTCGACATCCCAAGAATCAGCCACATCTCCGGACACCTGAGAGACCTGCACTGGCTCCCCGTCAACAAAAGAATCACCTTCCGGCTCCTCACCCACGCACACAAAGCTCTACATGACCAAGGCCCGAGCTACCTCAACAACCGAATCAACTTCTACGCTCCCAAACGCCACCTCCGATCAGCCAACCACGCCCTCGCCGCCGTCCCCCGCATCCGAAGAGCGACTACAGGAGGAAGGTCCTTCTCCTACCTGGCCGCCAAGACCTGGAACTCCCTCCCGACCGACCTGCGCCTGACCCAAGACCACCTCTCCTTCAGGAAGAAACTGAAGACCTGGCTGTTCGAGCAGTAGCAGCACCCCCCTCCCCCCAGCGCCTTGAGACCCTACGGGTAAGTAGTGCGCTCTACAAATGCCTTTGATTGATTGATTGACTTATTTTAGTTGACAAAGTCATAATTCACATCCAACAGTAATTTAGAGTCAAAAGATTAAATGTTAAAATTTCATCATTATAGACCATTTTGGGATCGTTCGACAGGTCCGGAGTCATCGTTTTTCTTCCGAAAATTGATTTTTTGGACTGTACCAAAAATGATTCAAAATGTCAATTGGATCATGCCTCATGTTGAATAACCACTTTTTAAACCCTCACAGTGACCAAAATTGCCATTTTTACAGAGTTTTGCTTACTCAAAAGCTTCCATTTGACCCGTTTCAGGCACAGAAATGAGTTTAAACACACTTATTCTAGTTGACCAAGTCATAATTCACATCCAACAGTCATTTAGAGTCAAAAGATTAAATGTTAAAATTTCATCATTATAGACCATTTTGGGATCGTTCGACAGGTCCGGAGTCATCGTTTTTCATCCGAAAATTGATTTTTTGGACTGTACCAAAAATGATTCAAAATGTCAATTGGATCATCCCTCATGTTGAATAACCACTTTTTAAACCTTCACAGTGACCAAAATTGCTATTTTTACAGAGTTTTGCTTACTCAAAAGCTTCCATTTTGACCCATTTCAGGCACAGAAATGACTTTAAACACACTTATTCTAGTTGACAAAGTCATAATTCACATCCAACAGTAATTTAGAGTCAAAAGATTAAATGTTGAAATTTCATCATTATAGACCATTTTGGTATCGTTCGACAGGTCTGAAGTCATCGTTTTTCATCCGAAAATTGATTTTTTGGACTGTACCAAAAATTATTCAAAATGTCAATTGGATCATGCCTCATGTTGAATAACCACTTTTTAAACCCTCACAGTGACCAAAATTGTCATTTTTACAGAGTTTTGCTTACTCAAAAGCTTCCATTTTGACCCGTTTCAGGCACAGAAATGACTTTAAACACACTTATTCTAGTTGACAAAGTCATAATTCACATCCAACAGTAATTTAGAGTCAAAAGATTAAATGTTGAAATTTCATCATTATAGACCATTTTATGATCGTTTGACAGGTCCGGAGTCATCGTTTTTCATCCGACAATTGATTTTTTGGACTGTACCAAAAATGATTCAAAATGTCAATTGGATCATGCCTCATGTTGAATAACCACTTTTTAAACCCTCACAGTGACCAAAATTGCCATTTTTACAGAGTTTTGCTTACTCAAAAGCTTCCATTTTGACCCGTTTCAGGCACAGAAATGACTTTAAACACACTTACCAACGACCCCGCCGCCGCCAGAGCCAACCTGCACGAAGGGATGAAAGAGGTAGCCGAGTGGATGACGACCAGTCGCCTGAAACTGAACTCAGACAAGACGGAGGTCCTCATCCTGGGCCTCTCACCCTCCACCTGGGACGACTCCTGGTGGCCTCCCGCCCTGGGCACCGCACCCAAACCGACAGACAACGCACGCAACCTGGGCTTCATCCTGGACTCCTCCCTCTCCATGTCCAGGCAAGTCAACAACGTCTCCTCGGCGTGCTTCAACATCCTACGCATGCTACGGAAGATCTTCTGGTGGATCCCCACTGAGACCAGGAAGACCGTCACCCAGGCCCGCTTCACCAGTCGACTGGACTACGGCAACACCCTCTACGCTGGTACCACCGCCAAGCTCCAGAAGAGACTCCAGCGGATCCAGAACGCCTCAGCCAGACTCATCCTCGACATCCCAAGAATCAGCCACATCTCCGGACACCTGAGAGACCTGCACTGGCTCCCCGTCAACAAAAGAATCACCTTCCGGCTCCTCACCCACGCACACAAAGCTCTACATGACCAAGGCCCGAGCTACCTCAACAACCGAATCAACTTCTACGCTCCCAAACGCCACCTCCGATCAGCCAACCACGCCCTCGCCGCCGTCCCCCGCATCCGAAGAGCGACTACAGGAGGAAGGTCCTTCTCCTACCTGGCCGCCAAGACCTGGAACTCCCTCCCGACCGACCTGCGCCTGACCCAAGACCACCTCTCCTTCAGGAAGAAACTGAAGACCTGGCTGTTCGAGCAGTAGCAGCACCCCCCTCCCCCCAGCGCCTTGAGACCCTACGGGTAAGTAGTGCGCTCTACAAATGCCTTTGATTGATTGATTGACTTATTTTAGTTGACAAAGTCATAATTCACATCCAACAGTAATTTAGAGTCAAAAGATTAAATGTTAAAATTTCATCATTATAGACCATTTTGGGATCGTTCGACAGGTCCGGAGTCATCGTTTTTCTTCCGAAAATTGATTTTTTGGACTGTACCAAAAATGATTCAAAATGTCAATTGGATCATGCCTCATGTTGAATAACCACTTTTTAAACCCTCACAGTGACCAAAATTGCCATTTTTACAGAGTTTTGCTTACTCAAAAGCTTCCATTTGACCCGTTTCAGGCACAGAAATGAGTTTAAACACACTTATTCTAGTTGACCAAGTCATAATTCACATCCAACAGTCATTTAGAGTCAAAAGATTAAATGTTAAAATTTCATCATTATAGACCATTTTGGGATCGTTCGACAGGTCCGGAGTCATCGTTTTTCATCCGAAAATTGATTTTTTGGACTGTACCAAAAATGATTCAAAATGTCAATTGGATCATCCCTCATGTTGAATAACCACTTTTTAAACCTTCACAGTGACCAAAATTGCTATTTTTACAGAGTTTTGCTTACTCAAAAGCTTCCATTTTGACCCATTTCAGGCACAGAAATGACTTTAAACACACTTATTCTAGTTGACAAAGTCATAATTCACATCCAACAGTAATTTAGAGTCAAAAGATTAAATGTTGAAATTTCATCATTATAGACCATTTTGGTATCGTTCGACAGGTCTGAAGTCATCGTTTTTCATCCGAAAATTGATTTTTTGGACTGTACCAAAAATTATTCAAAATGTCAATTGGATCATGCCTCATGTTGAATAACCACTTTTTAAACCCTCACAGTGACCAAAATTGTCATTTTTACAGAGTTTTGCTTACTCAAAAGCTTCCATTTTGACCCGTTTCAGGCACAGAAATGACTTTAAACACACTTATTCTAGTTGACAAAGTCATAATTCACATCCAACAGTAATTTAGAGTCAAAAGATTAAATGTTGAAATTTCATCATTATAGACCATTTTATGATCGTTCGACAGGTCCGAAGTCATCGTTTTTCATCCGAAAATTGATTTTTTGGACTGTACCAAAAATTATTCAAAATGTCAATTGGATCATGCCTCATGTTGAATAACCACTTTTTAAACCCTCACAGTGACCAAAATTGTCATTTTTACAGACTTTTGCTTACTCAAACGCTTCCATTTTGACCCGTTTCAGGCACAGAAATGACTTTAAACACACTTATTCTAGTTGACAAAGTCATAATTCACATCCAACAGTAATTTAGAGTCAAAAGATTAAATGTTGAAATTTCATCATTATAGACCATTTTATGATCGTTCGACAGGTCCGGAGTCATTGTTTTTCATCCGAAAATTGATTTTTTGGACTGTACCAAAAATGATTCAAAATGTCAATTGGATCATGCCTCATGTTGAATAACCACTTTTTAAACCCTCACAGTGACCAAAATTGCCATTTTTACAGAGTTTTGCTTACTCAAAAGCTTCCATTTTAACCCATTTCAGGCACAGAAATGACTTTAAACACACTTACCAACGACCCCGCCGCCGCCAGAGCCAACCTGCACGAAGGGATGAAAGAGGTAGCAGAGTGGATGACGACCAGCCGCCTGAAACTGAACTCAGACAAGACAGAGGTCCTCATCCTGGACCCCTCACCCTCCACCTGGGACGACTCCTGGTGGCCTCCCGCCCTGGGCACCGCACCCAAACTGACAGACCACGCACGCAACCTGGGCTTCATCCTGGACTCCTCCCTCTCCATGTCCAGGCAAGTCAACAACGTCTCCTCGGCGTGCTTCAACATCCTACGCATGCTACGGAAGATCTTCTGGTGGATCCCCACCGAGACCAGGAAGACCGTCACCCAGGCCCGCTTCACCAGTCGACTGGACTACGGCAACGCCCTCTACGCTGGTACCACCGCCAAGCTCCAGAAGAGACTCCAGCGGATCCAGAACGCCTCAGCCAGACTCATCCTCGACATCCCAAGAATCAGCCACATCTCCGGACACCTGAGAGACCTGCACTGGCTCCCCGTCAACAAAAGATTCACCTTCTGGCTCCTCACCCACGCACACAAAGCTCTACACGACCAAGGCCCGAGCTACCTCAACAACCGAATCAACTTCTACGCTCCCAAACGCCACCTCCGATCAGCCAACCACGCCCTCGCCGCCATCCCCCGCATCCGAAGAGCGACTACAGGAGGAAGGTCCTTCTCCTACCTGGCCGCCAAGACCTGGAACTCCCTCCCGACCGACCTGCGCCTGACCCAAGACCACCCCTCCTTCAGGAAGAAACTGAAGACCTGGCTGTTCGAGCAGTAGCGGCACCCCCCTCCCCCCAGCGCCTTGAGACCCTACGGGTAAGTAGTGCGCTCTACAAATGCCTTTGATTGATTGATTGACTTATTTTAGTTGACAAAGTCATAATTCACATCCAACAGTAATTTAGAGTCAAAAGATTAAATGTTAAAATGTCATCATTATAGACCATTTTGGGATCGTTCGACAGGTCCGGAGTCATCGTTTTTCATCCGAAAATTGATTTTTTGGACTGTACCAAAAATGATTCAAAATGTCAATTTGATCATGCCTCATGTTGAATAACCACTTTTTAAACCCTCACAGTGACCAAAATCGCCATTTTTACAGAGTTTTGCTTACTCAAAAGCTTCCATTTTGACCCGTTTCAGGCACAGAAATGACTTTAAACACACTTATTTTAGTTGGCAAAGTCATAATTCACATCGAACAGTAATTTAGAGTCAAAAGATTAAATGTTAAAATTTCATCATTATAGACCATTTTGGGATCGTTCGACAGGTCCGGAGTCATCGTTTTCATCCGAAAATTGATTTTTAGACTGTACCAAAAATGATTCAAAATGTCAATTGGATCATGCCTCATGTTGAATAACCACTTTTTAAACCCTCACAGTGACCAAAATTGCAATTTTTACAGAGTTTTGCTTACTCAAAAGCTTCAATTTTGACCCGTTTCAGGCACAGAAATGACTTTAAACACACTTATTTTAGTTGACAAAGTCATAATTCACATCCAACAGTAATTTAGAGTCAAAAGATTAAATGTTAAAATTTCGTCATTATAGACCATTTTGAGATCGTTCGACAGGTCCGGAGTCATCGTTTTTCATCCGAAAATTGATTTTTTAGACTGTACCAAAAATGATTCAAAATGTCAATTGGATAATGCCTCATGTTGAATAACCACTTTTTAAACCCTCACAGTGACCAAAATTGCCATTTTTACAGAGTTTTGCTTACTCAAAAGCTTCCATTTTGACCCGTTTCAGGCACAGAAATGACTTTAAACACACTTATTCTAGTTGACAAAGTCATAATTCACATCCAACAGTAATTTAGAGTCAAAAGATTAAATGTTGAAATTTCATCATTATAGACCATTTTATGATCGTTCGACAGGTCCGGAGTCATCGTTTTTCATCCGAAAATTGATTTTTTGGACTGTACCAAAAATGAATCAAAATGTCAATTGGATCATGCCTCATGTTAAATTACCACTTTTTAAACCCTCACAGTGACCAAAATTGCCATTTTTACAGAGTTTTGCTTACTCAAAAGCTTCCATTTTGACCCGTTTCAGGCACAGAAATGACTTTAAACACACTTATTCTAGTTGACAAAGTCATAATTCACATCCAACAGTCATTTAGAGTCAAAAGAATAAATGTTGAAATGTCATCATTATAGACCATTTTGGGATCGTTCGACAGGTCCGGAGTCATCGTTTTTCATCCGAAAATTTATTTTTTGGACTGTACCAAAAATGATTCAAAATGTCAATTGGATCATGCCTCATGTTGAATAACCACTTTTTAAACCCTCACAGTGACCAAAATTGCCATTTTTACAGAGTTTTGCTTACTCAAAAGCTTCCATTTTGACCCGTTTCAGGCACAGAAATGACTTTAAACACACTTATTCTAGTTGGCAAAGTCATAATTCACATCCAACTGTAATTTAGAGTCAAAAGATTAAATGTTGAAATTTCATCATTATAGACCATTTTATGATCGTTCGACAGGTCCGGAGTCATCGTTTTTCATCCGAAAATTGATTTTTTGGACTGTACCAAAAATGAATCAAAATGTCAATTGGATCATGCCTCATGTTAAATTACCACTTTTTAAACCCTCACAGTGACCAAAATTGCCTTTTTTACAGAGTTTTGCTTACTCAAAAGCTTCCATTTTGACCCGTTTCAGGCACAGAAATGACTTTAAACACACTTATTCTAGTTGACAAAGTCATAATTCACATCCAACAGTAATTTAGAGTCAAAAGATTAAATGTTGAAATTTCATCATTATAGACCATTTTGGGATCGTTCGACAGGTCCGGAGTCATCGTTTTTCATCCGAAAATTGATTTTTTTGGACTGTACCAAAAATGATTCAAAATGTCAATTGGATCATGCCTCATGTTGAATAACCACTTTTTAAACCCTCACAGTGACCAAAATTGCTATTTTTACAGAGTTTTGCTCACTCAAAAGCTTCCATTTTGACCCGTTTCAGGCACAGAAATGACTTTAAACACACTTATTTTAGTTGACAAAGTCATAATTCACATCCAACAGTCATTTAGAGTCAAAAGAATAAATGTTGAAATTTCATCATTATAGACCATTTTGGGATCGTTCGACAGGTCCGGAGTCATCGTTTTTCATCCGAAAATTTATTTTTTGGACTGTACCAAAAATGATTCAAAATGTCAATTGGATCATGCCTCATGTTGAATAACCACTTTTTAAACCCTCACAGTGACCAAAATTGCCATTTTTACAGAGTTTTGCTTACTCAAAAGCTTCCATTTTGACCCGTTTCAGGCACAGAAATGACTTTAAACACACTTATTTTAGTTGACAAAGTCATAATTCACATCCAACAGTAATTTAGAGTCAAAAGATTAAATGTTAAAATTTCGTCATTATAGACCATTTTGAGATCGTTCGACAGGTCCGGAGTCATCGTTTTTCATCCGAAAATTGATTTTTTAGACTGTACCAAAAATGATTCAAAATGTCAATTGGATAATGCCTCATGTTGAATAACCACTTTTTAAACCCTCACAGTGACCAAAATTGCCATTTTTACAGAGTTTTGCTTACTCAAAAGCTTCCATTTTGACCCGTTTCAGGCACAGAAATGACTTTAAACACACTTATTCTAGTTGACAAAGTCATAATTCACATCCAACAGTCATTTAGAGTCAAAAGATTAAATGTTGAAATTTCATCATTATAGACCATTTTGGGATCGTTCGACAGGTCCGGAGTCATCGTTTTTCATCCGAAAATTGATTTTTTTGGACTGTACCAAAAATGATTCAAAATGTCAATAGGATCATGCCTCATGTTGAATAACCACTTTTTAAACCCTCACAGTGACCAAAATTGCTATTTTTACAGAGTTTTGCTCACTCAAAAGCTTCCATTTTGACCCGTTTCAGGCACAGAAATGACTTTAAACACACTTATTCTAGTTGACAAAGTCATAGTTCACATCCAACAGTCATTTAGAGTCAAAAGAATAAATGTTGAAATTTCATCATTATAGACCATTTTGGGATCGTTCGACAGGTCCGGAGTCATCGTTTTTCATCCGAAAATTGATTTTTTTGGACTGTACCAAAAATGATTCAAAATGTCAATTGGATCATGCCTCATGTTGAATAACCACTTTTTAAACCCTCACAGTGACCAAAATTGCTATTTTTACAGAGTTTTGCTCACTCAAAAGCTTCCATTTTGACCCGTTTCAGGCACAGAAATGACTTTAAACACACTTATTCTAGTTGACAAAGTCATAGTTCACATCCAACAGTCATTTAGAGTCAAAAGAATAAATGTTGAAATTTCATCATTATAGACCATTTTGGGATCGTTCGACAGGTCCGGAGTCATCGTTTTTCATCCGAAAATTGATTTTTTGGACTGTACCAAAAATGATTCAAAATGTCAATTGGATCATGCCTCATGTTGAATAACCACTTTTTAAACCCTTACAGTGACCAAAATTGCCTTTTTTACAGAGTTTTGCTTACTCAAAAGCTTCCATTTTGACCCGTTTCAGGCACAGAAATGACTTTAAACACACTTATTCTAGTTGACAAAGTCATAATTCACATCCAACAGTCATTTAGAGTCAAAAGATTAAATGTTGAAATTTCATCATTATAGACCATTTTGGGATCGTTCGACAGGTCCGGAGTCATCGTTTTTCATCCGAAAATTGATTTTTTGGACTGTACCAAAAATGATTCAAAATGTCAATTGGATCATGCCTCATGTTGTATAACCACTTTTTAAACCCTCACAGTGACCAAAATTGCCATTTTTACAGAGTTTTGCTTACTCAAAAGCTTCCATTTTGACCCGTTTCAGGCACAGAAATGACTTTAAAACACACTTATTCTAGTTGACAAAGTCATAATTCACATCCAACAGTAATTTAGAGTCAAAAGATTAAATGTTGAAATTTCATCATTATAGACCATTTTGGTATCGTTCGACAGGTCCGGAGTCATCGTTCTTCATCCGAAAATATATTTTTTGGACTGTACCAAAAATGATTCAAAATGTCAATTGGATCATGCCTCATGTTGAATAACCACTTTTTTAAACCCTCGCAGTGACCAAAATTGCCATTTTTACAGAGTTTTGCTTACTCAAAAGCTTCCATTTTGACCCGTTTCACGCACAGAAATTACTTTAAACACACTTATTCTAGTTGACAAAGTCATAATTCACATCCAACAGTAATTTAGAGTCAAAAGATTAAATGTTAAAATTTCATCATTATAGACCATTTTGAGATCATTCGACAGGTCCGGAGTCATCGTTTTTCATCCGAAAATTGATTTTTTGGACTGTACCAAAAATGATTCAAAATGTCAATTTGATCATGCCTCATGTTGAATAACCACTTTTTAAACCCTCACAGTGACCAAAATTGCCATTTTTACAGAGTTTTGCTTACTCAAAAGCTTCCATTTTGACCCGTTTCAGGCACAGAAATGACTTTAAACACACTTATTCTAGTTGACAAAGTCATAATTCACATCCAACAGTCATTTAGAGTTAAAAGATTAAATGTTGAAATTTCATCATTATAGACCATTTTGGTATCGTTCGACAGGTCCGGAGTCATCGTTTTTCATCCGAAAATTGATTTTTTGGACTGTACCAAAAATGATTCAAAATGTCAATTGGATCATGCCTCATGTTGAATAACCACTTTTTAAACCCTCACAGTGACCAAAATTGCCATTTTTACAGAGTTTTGCTTACTCAAAAGCTTCCATTTTGACCCGTTTCAGGCACAGAAATGACCTTAAACACACTTATTCTAGTTGACAAAGTCATAATTCACATCCAACAGTCATTTAGAGTCAAAAGATTAAATGTTGAAATTTCATCATTAAAGACCATTTTGGGATCGTTCGACAGGTCCGGAGTCATCGTTTTTCATCCGAAAATTGATTTTTTGGACTGTACCAAAAATGATTCAAAATGTCAATTGGATCATGCCTCATGTTGAATAACCACTTTTTAAACCCTCACAGTGACCAAAATTGCCATTTTTACAGAGTTTTGCTTACTCAAAAGCTTCCATTTTGACCCGTTTCAGGCACAGAAATGACTTTAAACACACTTATTCTAGTTGACAAAGTCATAATTCACATCCAACAGTAATTTAGAGTCAAAAGATTAAATGTTGAAATTTCATCATTATAGACCATTTTCGTATCGTTCGACAGGTCCGGTAGTCATCGTTTTTCATCCGAAAATATATTTTTTGGACTGTACCAAAAATGATTCAAAATGTCAATTGGATCATGCCTCATGTTGAAAAACCACTTTTTAAACCCTCACAGTGAACAAAATTGCCATTTTTACAGAGTTTTGCTTACTCAAAAGCTTCCATTTTGACCCGTTTCAGGCACAGAAATGACTTTAAACACACTTATTCTAGTTGACAAAGTCATAATTCACATCCAACAGTCATTTAGAGTCAAAAGATTAAATGTTGAAATTTCATCATTATAGACCATTTTGGTATCGTTCGACAGGTCCGGAGTCATCGTTTTTCATCCGAAAATTGATTTTTTGGACTGTACCAAAAATGATTCAAAATGTCAATTGGATCATGCCTCATGTTGAATAACCACTTTTTAAACCCTCACAGTGACCAAAATTGCCTTTTTTACAGAGTTTTGCTTACTCAAAAGCTTCCATTTTGACCCGTTTCAGGCACAGAAATGACTTTAAACACACTTATTCTAGTTGACAAAGTCATAATTCACATCCAACAGTCATTTAGAGTCAAAAGAATAAATGTTGAAATTTCATCATTATAGACCATTTTGGGATCGTTCGACAGGTCCGGAGTCATCGTTTTTCATCCGAAAATTGATTTTTTGGACTGTACCAAAAATGATTCAAAATGTCAATTGGATCATGCCTCATGTTGAATAACCACTTTTTAAACCCTCACAGTGACCAAAATTGCCATTTTTACAGAGTTTTGCTTACTCAAAAGCTTCCATTTTGACCCGTTTCAGGCACAGAAATGACTTTAAACACACTTATTCTAGTTGACAAAGTCATAATTCACATCCAACAGTAATTTAGAGTCAAAAGATTAAATGTTGAAATTTCATCATTATAGTCCATTTTATGATCGTTCGACAGGTCCGGAGTCATCGTTTTTCATCCGAAAATTGATTTTTTGGACTGTACCAAAAATGATTCAAAATGTCAATTGGATCATGCCTCATGTTGAATAACCACTTTTTAAACCCTCACAGTGACCAAAATTGCCATTTTTACAGAGTTTTGCTTACTCAAAAGCTTCCATTTTGACCCGTTTCAGGCACAGAAATGACTTTAAACACACTTACCAACGACCCCGCCGCCGCCAGAGCCAACCTGCACGAAGGGATGAAAGAGGTAGCCGAGTGGATGACGACCAGCCGCCTGAAACTGAACTCAGACAAGACGGAGGTCCTCATCCTGGGCCCCTCACCCTCCACCTGGGACGACTCCTGGTGGCCTCCCGCCCTGGGCACCGCACCCAAACCGACAGACAACGCACGCAACCTGGGCTTCATCCTGGACTCCTCCCTCTCCATGTCCAGGCAAGTCAACAACGTCTCCTCGGCGTGCTTCAACATCCTACGCATGCTACGGAAGATCTTCTGGTGGATCCCCACCGAGACCAGGAAGACCGTCACCCAGGCCCGCTTCACCAGTCGACTGGACTACGGCAACGCCCTCTACGCTGGTACCACCGCCAAGCTCCAGAAGAGACTCCAGCGGATCCAGAACGCCTCAGCCAGACTCATCCTCGACATCCCAAGAATCAGCCACATCTCCGGACACCTGAGAGACCTGCACTGGCTCCCCGTCAACAAAAGAATCACCTTCCGGCTCCTCACCCACGCACACAAAGCTCTACACGACCAAGGCCCGAGCTACCTCAACAACCGAATCAACTTCTACGCTCCCAAACGCCACCTCCGATCAGCCAACCACGCCCTCGCCGCCGTCCCCCGCATCCGAAGAGCGACTACAGGAGGAAGGTCCTTCTCCTACCTGGCCGCCAAGACCTGGAACTCCCTCCCGACTGACCTGCGCCTGACCCAAGACCACCTCTCCTTCAGGAAGAAACTGAAGACCTGGCTGTTCGAGCAGTAGCGGCACCCCCCTCCCCCCAGCGCCTTGAGACCCTACGGGTAAGTAGTGCGCTCTACAAATGCCTTTGATTGATTGATTGACTTATTTTAGTTGACAAAGTCATAATTCACATCCAACAGTAATTTAGAGTCAAAAGATTAAATGTTAAAATTTCATCATTATAGACCATTTTGGGATCGTTCGACAGGTCCGGAGTCATCGTTTTTCTTCCGAAAATTGATTTTTTGGACTGTACCAAAAATGATTCAAAATGTCAATTTGATCATGCCTCATGTTGAATAACCCCTTTTTAAACCCTCACAGTGACCAAAATCGCCATTTTTACAGAGTTTTGCTTACTCAAAAGCTTCCATTTTGACCCGTTTCAGGCACAGAAATGACTTTAAACACACTTATTTTAGTTGGCAAAGTCATAATTCACATCGAACAGTAATTTAGAGTCAAAAGATTAAATGTTAAAATTTCATCATTATAGACCATTTTGGGATCGTTCGACAGGTCCGGAGTCATCGTTTTCATCCGAAAATTGATTTTTAGATTGTACCAAAAATGATTCAAAATGTCAATTGGATCATGCCTCATGTTGAATAACCACTTTTTAAACCCTCACAGTGACCAAAATTGCAATTTTTACAGAGTTTTGCTTACTCAAAAGCTTCAATTTTGACCCATTTCAGGCACAGAAATGACTTTAAACACACTTATTTTAGTTGACAAAGTCATAATTCACATCCAACAGTAATTTAGAGTCAAAAGATTAAATGTTAAAATTTCGTCATTATAGACCATTTTGAGATCGTTCGACAGGTCCGGAGTCATCGTTTTTCATCCGAAAATTGATTTTTTAGACTGTACCAAAAATGATTCAAAATGTCAATTGGATAATGCCTCATGTTGAATAACCACTTTTTAAACCCTCACAGTGACCAAAATTGCCATTTTTACAGAGTTTTGCTTACTCAAAAGCTTCCATTTTGACCCGTTTCAGGCACAGAAATGACTTTAAACACACTTATTCTAGTTGACAAAGTCATAATTCACATCCAACAGTAATTTAGAGTCAAAAGATTAAATGTTGAAATTTCATCATTATAGACCATTTTATGATCGTTCGACAGGTCCGGAGTCATCGTTTTTCATCCGAAAATTGATTTTTTGGACTGTACCAAAAATGAATCAAAATGTCAATTGGATCATGCCTCATGTTAAATTACCACTTTTTAAACCCTCACAGTGACCAAAATTGCCATTTTTACAGAGTTTTGCTTACTCAAAAGCTTCCATTTTGACCCGTTTCAGGCACAGAAATGACTTTAAACACACTTATTCTAGTTGACAAAGTCATAATTCACATCCAACAGTCATTTAGAGTCAAAAGATTAAATGTTGAAATGTCATCATTATAGACCATTTTGGGATCGTTCGACAGGTCCGGAGTCATCGTTTTTCATCCGAAAATTTATTTTTTGGACTGTACCAAAAATGATTCAAAATGTCAATTGGATCATGCCTCATGTTGAATAACCACTTTTTAAACCCTCACAGTGACCAAAATTGCCATTTTTACAGAGTTTTGCTTACTCAAAAGCTTCCATTTTGACCCGTTTCAGGCACAGAAATGACTTTAAACACACTTATTCTAGTTGGCAAAGTCATAATTCACATCCAACAGTAATTTAGAGTCAAAAGATTAAATGTTGAAATTTCATCATTATAGACCATTTTATGATCGTTCGACAGGTCCGGAGTCATCGTTTTTCATCCGAAAATTGATTTTTTGGACTGTACCAAAAATGAATCAAAATGTCAATTGGATCATGCCTCATGTTAAATTACCACTTTTTAAACCCTCACAGTGACCAAAATTGCCTTTATTACAGAGTTTTGCTTACTCAAAAGCTTCCATTTTGACCCGTTTCAGGCACAGAAATGACTTTAAACACACTTATTCTAGTTGACAAAGTCATAATTCACATCCAACAGTAATTTAGAGTCAAAAGATTAAATGTTGAAATTTCATCATTATAGACCATTTTGGGATCGTTCGACAGGTCCGGAGTCATCGTTTTTCATCCGAAAATTGATTTTTTTGGACTGTACCAAAAATGATTCAAAATGTCAATTGGATCATGCCTCATGTTGAATAACCACTTTTTAAACCCTCACAGTGACCAAAATTGCTATTTTTACAGAGTTTTGCTCACTCAAAAGCTTCCATTTTGACCCGTTTCAGGCACAGAAATGACTTTAAACACACTTATTCTAGTTGACAAAGTCATAATTCACATCCAACAGTCATTTAGAGTCAAAAGAATAAATGTTGAAATTTCATCATTATAGACCATTTTGGGATCGTTCGACAGGTCCGGAGTCATCGTTTTTCATCCGAAAATTTATTTTTTGGACTGTACCAAAAATGATTCAAAATGTCAATTGGATCATGCCTCATGTTGAATAACCACTTTTTAAACCCTCACAGTGACCAAAATTGCCATTTTTACAGAGTTTTGCTTACTCAAAAGCTTCCATTTTGACCCGTTTCAGGCACAGAAATGACTTTAAACACACTTATTTTAGTTGACAAAGTCATAATTCACATCCAACAGTAATTTAGAGTCAAAAGATTAAATGTTAAAATTTCGTCATTATAGACCATTTTGAGATCGTTCGACAGGTCCGGAGTCATCGTTTTTCATCCGAAAATTGATTTTTTAGACTGTACCAAAAATGATTCAAAATGTCAATTGGATAATGCCTCATGTTGAATAACCACTTTTTAAACCCTCACAGTGACCAAAATTGCCATTTTTACAGAGTTTTGCTTACTCAAAAGCTTCCATTTTGACCCGTTTCAGGCACAGAAATGACTTTAAACACACTTATTCTAGTTGACAAAGTCATAATTCACATCCAACAGTCATTTAGAGTCAAAAGATTAAATGTTGAAATTTCATCTTTATAGACCATTTTGGGATCGTTCGACAGGTCCGGAGTCATCGTTTTTCATCCGAAAATTGATTTTTTTGGACTGTACCAAAAATGATTCAAAATGTCAATTGGATCATGCCTCATGTTGAATAACCACTTTTTAAACCCTCACAGTGACCAAAATTGCTATTTTTACAGAGTTTTGCTCACTCAAAAGCTTCCATTTTGACCCGTTTCAGGCACAGAAATGACTTTAAACACACTTATTCTAGTTGACAAAGTCATAGTTCACATCCAACAGTCATTTAGAGTCAAAAGAATAAATGTTGAAATTTCATCATTATAGACCATTTTGGGATCGTTCGACAGGTCCGGAGTCATCGTTTTTCATCCGAAAATTGATTTTTTTGGACTGTACCAAAAATGATTCAAAATGTCAATTGGATCATGCCTCATGTTGAATAACCACTTTTTAAACCCTCACAGTGACCAAAATTGCTATTTTTACAGAGTTTTGCTCACTCAAAAGCTTCCATTTTGACCCGTTTCAGGCACAGAAATGACTTTAAACACACTTATTCTAGTTGACAAAGTCATAGTTCACATCCAACAGTCATTTAGAGTCAAAAGAATAAATGTTGAAATTTCATCATTATAGACCATTTTGGGATCGTTCGACAGGTCCGGAGTCATCGTTTTTCATCCGAAAATTGATTTTTTGGACTGTACCAAAAATGATTCAAAATGTCAATTGGATCATGCCTCATGTTGAATAACCACTTTTTAAACCCTTACAGTGACCAAAATTGCCTTTTTTACAGAGTTTTGCTTACTCAAAAGCTTCCATTTTGACCCGTTTCAGGCACAGAAATGACTTTAAACACACTTATTCTAGTTGACAAAGTCATAATTCACATCCAACAGTCATTTAGAGTCAAAAGATTAAATGTTGAAATTTCATCATTATAGACCATTTTGGGATCGTTCGACAGGTCCGGAGTCATCGTTTTTCATCCGAAAATTGATTTTTTGGACTGTACCAAAAATGATTCAAAATGTCAATTGGATTATGCCTCATGTTGTATAACCACTTTTTAAACCCTCACAGTGACCAAAATTGCCATTTTTACAGAGTTTTGCTTACTCAAAAGCTTCCATTTTGACCCGTTTCAGGCACAGAAATGACTTTAAACACACTTATTCTAGTTGACAAAGTCATAATTCACATCCAACAGTCATTTAGAGTCAAAAGATTAAATGTTGAAATTTCATCATTATAGACCATTTTCGTATCGTTCGACAGGTCCGGTAGTCATCGTTTTTCATCCGAAAATATATTTTTTGGACTGTACCAAAAATGATTCAAAATGTCAATTGGATCATGCCTCATGTTGAAAAACCACTTTTTAAACCCTCACAGTGAACAAAATTGCCATTTTTACAGAGTTTTGCTTACTCAAAAGCTTCCATTTTGACCCGTTTCAGGCACAGAAATGACTTTAAACACACTTATTCTAGTTGACAAAGTCATAATTCACATCCAACAGTCATTTAGAGTCAAAAGATTAAATGTTGAAATTTCATCATTATAGACCATTTTGGTATCGTTCGACAGGTCCGGAGTCATCGTTTTTCATCCGAAAATTGATTTTTTGGACTGTACCAAAAATGATTCAAAATGTCAATTGGATCATGCCTCATGTTGAATAACCACTTTTTAAACCCTCACAGTGACCAAAATTGCCTTTTTTACAGAGTTTTGCTTACTCAAAAGCTTCCATTTTGACCCGTTTCAGGCACAGAAATGACTTTAAACACACTTATTCTAGTTGACAAAGTCATAATTCACATCCAACAGTCATTTAGAGTCAAAAGAATAAATGTTGAAATTTCATCATTATAGACCATTTTGGGATCGTTCGACAGGTCCGGAGTCATTGTTTTTCATCCGAAAATTGATTTTTTGGACTGTACCAAAAATGATTCAAAATGTCAATTGGATCATGCCTCATGTTGAATAACCACTTTTTAAACCCTCACAGTGACCAAAATTGCCATTTTTACAGAGTTTTGCTTACTCAAAAGCTTCCATTTTGACCCGTTTCAGGCACAGAAATGACTTTAAACACACTTATTCTAGTTGACAAAGTCATAATTCACATCCAACAGTAATTTAGAGTCAAAAGATTAAATGTTGAAATTTCATCATTATAGTCCATTTTATGATCGTTCGACAGGTCCGGAGTCATCGTTTTTCATCCGAAAATTGATTTTTTGGACTGTACCAAAAATGATTCAAAATGTCAATTGGATCATGCCTCATGTTGAATAACCACTTTTTAAACCCTCACAGTGACCAAAATTGCCATTTTTACAGAGTTTTGCTTACTCAAAAGCTTCCATTTTGACCCGTTTCAGGCACAGAAATGACTTTAAACACACTTACCAACGACCCCGCCGCCGCCAGAGCCAACCTGCACGAAGGGATGAAAGAGGTAGCCGAGTGGATGACGACCAGCCGCCTGAAACTGAACTCAGACAAGACGGAGGTCCTCATCCTGGGCCCCTCACCCTCCACCTGGGACGACTCCTGGTGGCCTCCCGCCCTGGGCACCGCACCCAAACCGACAGACAACGCACGCAACCTGGGCTTCATCCTGGACTCCTCCCTCTCCATGTCCAGGCAAGTCAACAACGTCTCCTCGGCGTGCTTCAACATCCTACGCATGCTACGGAAGATCTTCTGGTGGATCCCCACCGAGACCAGGAAGACCGTCACCCAGGCCCGCTTCACCAGTCGACTGGACTACGGCAACGCCCTCTACGCTGGTACCACCGCCAAGCTCCAGAAGAGACTCCAGCGGATCCAGAACGCCTCAGCCAGACTCATCCTCGACATCCCAAGAATCAGCCACATCTCCGGACACCTGAGAGACCTGCACTGGCTCCCCGTCAACAAAAGAATCACCTTCCGGCTCCTCACCCACGCACACAAAGCTCTACACGACCAAGGCCCGAGCTACCTCAACAACCGAATCAACTTCTACGCTCCCAAACGCCACCTCCGATCAGCCAACCACGCCCTCGCCGCCGTCCCCCGCATCCGAAGAGCGACTACAGGAGGAAGGTCCTTCTCCTACCTGGCCGCCAAGACCTGGAACTCCCTCCCGACTGACCTGCGCCTGACCCAAGACCACCTCTCCTTCAGGAAGAAACTGAAGACCTGGCTGTTCGAGCAGTAGCGGCACCCCCCTCCCCCCAGCGCCTTGAGACCCTACGGGTAAGTAGTGCGCTCTACAAATGCCTTTGATTGATTGATTGACTTATTTTAGTTGACAAAGTCATAATTCACATCCAACAGTAATTTAGAGTCAAAAGATTAAATGTTAAAATTTCATCATTATAGACCATTTTGGGATCGTTCGACAGGTCCGGAGTCATCGTTTTTCTTCCGAAAATTGATTTTTTGGACTGTACCAAAAATGATTCAAAATGTCAATTGGATCATGCCTCATGTTGAATAACCACTTTTTAAACCCTCACAGTGACCAAAATTGCCATTTTTACAGAGTTTTGCTTACTCAAAAGCTTCCATTTGACCCGTTTCAGGCACAGAAATGAGTTTAAACACACTTATTCTAGTTGACCAAGTCATAATTCACATCCAACAGTCATTTAGAGTCAGAAGATTAAATGTTAAAATTTCATCATTATAGACCATTTTGGGATCGTTCGACAGGTCCGGAGTCATCGTTTTTCATCCGAAAATTGATTTTTTGGACTGTACCAAAAATGATTCAAAATGTCAATTGGATCATGCCTCATGTTGAATAACCACTTTTTAAACCCTCACAGTGACCAAAATTGCTATTTTTACAGAGTTTTGCTTACTCAAAAGCTTCCATTTTGACCCATTTCAGGCACAGAAATGACTTTAAACACACTTATTCTAGTTGACAAAGTCATAATTCACATCCAACAGTAATTTAGAGTCAAAAGATTAAATGTTGAAATTTCATCATTATAGACCATTTTGGGATCGTTCGACAGGTCCGGAGTTGTCGTTTTTCATCCGAAAATTGATTTTTTGGACTGTACCAAAAATGATTCAAAATGTCAATTGGATCATGCCTCATGTTGAATAACCACTTTTTAAACCCTCACAGTGATCAAAATTTCCATTTTTACAGAGTTTTGCTTGCTCAAAAGCTTCTATTTTGACCCGTTTCAGGCACAGAAATGAATTTAAACACACTTATTCTAGTTGACAAAGTCATAATTCACATCCAACAGTAATTTAGAGTCAAAAGATTAAATGTTGAAATTTCATCATTATAGACCATTTTGGGATCGTTCGACAGGTCCGGAGTCATCGTTTTTCATCTGAAAATTGATTTTTTGGACTGTACCAAAAATGATTCAAAATGTCAATTGGATCATGCCTCATGTTGAATAACCACTTTTTAAACCCTCACAGTGACCAAAATTGCCATTTTTACAGAGTTTTGCTTACTCAAAAGCTTCCATTTTGACCCGTTTCAGGCACAGAAATGACTTTAAACACACTTATTCTAGTTGACAAAGTCATAATTCACATCCAACAGTAATTTAGAGTCAAAAGATTAAATGTTGAAATTTCATCCATATTGACCATTTTGGGATCGTTCGACAGGTCCGGAGTCATCGTTTTTCATCCGAAAATTGATTTTTTGGACTGTACCAAAAATGATTCAAAATGTCAATTGGATCATGCCTCATGTTGAATAACCACTTTTTAAACTCTCACAGTGACCAAAATTGCCATTTTTACAGAGTTTTCCTTGCTCAAAAGCTTCTATTTTGACCCGTTTCAGGCACAGAAATGACTTTAAACACACTTATTCTAGTTGACAAAGTCATAATTCACATCCAACAGTCATTTAGAGTCAAAAGATTAAATGTTGAAATTTCATCATTATAGACCATTTTGGGATCGTTCGACAGGTCCGGAGTCATCGTTTTTCATCCGAAAATTGATTTTTTGGACTGTACCAAAAATGATTCAAAATGTCAATTGGATCATGCCTCATGTTGAATAACCACTTTTTAAACCCTCACAGTGACCAAAATTGCCATTTTTACAGAGTTTTGCTTACTCAAAAGCTTCCATTTTGACCCGTTTCAGGCACAGAAATGACTTTAAACACACTTATTCTAGTTGACAAAGTCCTAATTCACATCCAACAGTAATTTAGAGTCAAAAGATTAAATGTTGAAATTTCATCATTATAGTCCATTTTATGATCGTTCGACAGGTCCGGAGTCATCGTTTTTCATCCGAAAATTGATTTTTTGGACTGTACCAAAAATGATTCAAAATGTCAATTGGATCATGCCTCATGTTGAATAACCACTTTTTAAACCCTCACAGTGACCAAAATTGCCATTTTTACAGAGTTTTGCTTACTCAAAAGCTTCCATTTTGACCCGTTTCAGGCACAGAAATGACTTTAAACACACTTACCAACGACCCCGCCGCCGTCAGAGCCAACCTGCACGAAGGGATGAAAGAGGTAGCCGAGTGGATGACGACCAGCCGCCTGAAACTGAACTCAGACAAGACGGAGGTCCTCATCCTGGGCCCCTCACCCTCCACCTGGGACGACTCCTGGTGGCCTCCCGCCCTGGGCACCGCACCCAAACCGACAGACAACTCACGCAACCTGGGCTTCATCCTGGACTCCTCCCTCTCCATGTCCAGGCAAGTCAACAACGTCTCCTCGGCGTGCTTCAACATCCTACGCATGCTACGGAAGATCTTCTGGTGGATCCCCACCGAGACCAGGAAGACCGTCACCCAGTCCCGCTTCACCAGTCGACTGGACTACGGCAACGCCCTCTACGCTGGTACCACCGCCAAGCTCCAGAAGAGACTCCAGCGGATCCAGAACGCCTCAGCCAGACTCATCCTCGACATCCCAAGAATCAGCCACATCTCCGGACACCTGAGAGACCTGCACTGGCTCCCCGTCAACAAAAGAATCACCTTCCGGCTCCTCACCCACGCACACAAAGCTCTACACGACCAAGGCCCGAGCTACCTCAACAACCGAATCAACTTCTACGCTCCCAAACGCCACCTCCGATCAGCCAACCACGCCCTTGCCGCCGTCCCCCGCATCCGAAGAGCGACTACAGGAGGAAGGTCCTTCTCCTACCTGGCCGCCAAGACCTGGAACTCCCTCCCGACTGACCTGCGCCTGACCCAAGACCACCTCTCCTTCAGGAAGAAACTGAAGACCTGGCTGTTCGAGCAGTAGCGGCACCCCCCTCCCCCCAGCGCCTTGAGACCCTACGGGTAAGTAGTGCGCTCTACAAATGCCTTTGATTGATTGATTGACTTATTTTAGTTGACAAAGTCATAATTCACATCCAACAGTAATTTAGAGTCAAAAGATTAAATGTTAAAATTTCATCATTATAGACCATTTTGGGATCGTTCGACAGGTCCGGAGTCATCGTTTTTCTTCCGAAAATTGATTTTTTGGACTGTACCAAAAATGATTCAAAATGTCAATTGGATCATGCCTCATGTTGAATAACCACTTTTTAAACCCTCACAGTGACCAAAATTGCCATTTTTACAGAGTTTTGCTTACTCAAAAGCTTCCATTTGACCCGTTTCAGGCACAGAAATGAGTTTAAACACACTTATTCTAGTTGACCAAGTCATAATTCACATCCAACAGTCATTTAGAGTCAAAAGATTAAATGTTAAAATTTCATCATTATAGACCATTTTGGGATCGTTCGACAGGTCCGGAGTCATCGTTTTTCATCCGAAAATTGATTTTTTGGACTGTACCAAAAATGATTCAAAATGTCAATTGGATCATGCCTCATGTTGAATAACCACTTTTTAAACCCTCACAGTGACCAAAATTGCTATTTTTACAGAGTTTTGCTTACTCAAAAGCTTCCATTTTGACCCATTTCAGGCACAGAAATGACTTTAAACACACTTATTCTAGTTGACAAAGTCATAATTCACATCCAACAGTAATTTAGAGTCAAAAGATTAAATGTTGAAATTTCATCATTATAGACCATTTTGGGATCGTTCGACAGGTCCGGAGTCGTCGTTTTTCATCCGAAAATTGATTTTTTGGACTGTACCAAAAATGATTCAAAATGTCAATTGGATCATGCCTCATGTTGAATAACCACTTTTTAAACCCTCACAGTGATCAAAATTTCCATTTTTACAGAGTTTTGCTTGCTCAAAAGCTTCTATTTTGACCCGTTTCAGGCACAGAAATGAATTTAAACACACTTATTCTAGTTGACAAAGTCATAATTCACATCCAACAGTAATTTAGAGTCAAAAGATTAAATGTTGAAATTTCATCATTATAGACCATTTTGGGATCGTTCGACAGGTCCGGAGTCATCGTTTTTCATCTGAAAATTGATTTTTTGGACTGTACCAAAAATGATTCAAAATGTCAATTGGATCATGCCTCATGTTGAATAACCACTTTTTAAACCCTCACAATGACCAAAATTGCCATTTTTACAGAGTTTTGCTTACTCAAAAGCTTCCATTTTGACCCGTTTCAGGCACAGAAATGACTTTAAACACACTTATTCTAGTTGACAAAGTCATAATTCACATCCAACAGTAATTTAGAGTCAAAAGATTAAATGTTGAAATTTCATCCATATTGACCATTTTGGGATCGTTCGACAGGTCCGGAGTCATCGTTTTTCATCCGAAAATTGATTTTTTGGACTGTACCAAAAATGATTCAAAATGTCAATTGGATCATGCCTCATGTTGAATAACCACTTTTTAAACCCTCACAGTGACCAAAATTGCCATTTTTACAGAGTTTTGATTGCTCAAAAGATTCTATTTTGACCCGTTTCAGGCACAGAAAAGAATTTAAACACACTTATTCTAGTTGACAAAGTCATAATTCACATCCAACAGTAATTTAGAGTCAAAAGATTAAATGTTGAAATTTCATCATTATAGACCATTTTATGATCGTTCGACAGGTCCGGAGTCATCGTTTTTCATCCGAAAATTGATTTTTTGGACTGTACCAAAAATGATTCAAAATGTCACTTGGATCATGCCTCATGTTGAATAACCACTTTTTAAACCCTCACAGTGACCAAAATTGCCATTTTTACAGAGTTTTGCTTACTCAAAAGCTTCCATTTAACCCGTTTCAGGGACAGAAATGACTTTAAACACACTTATTCTAGTTGACAAAGTCATAATTCACATCAAACAGTCATTTAGAGTCAAAAGATTAAATGTTAAAATTTCATCATTATAGACCATTTTGGGATCGTTCGACAGGTTCGGAGTCATCGTTTTTCTTCCGAAAATTGATTTTTTGGACTGTACCAAAAATGATTCAAAATGTCAATTGGATCATGCCTCATGTTGAATAACCACGTTTTAAACCCTCACAGTGACCAAAATTGCCATTTTTACAGAGTTTTGCTTGCTCAAAAGCTTCTATTTTTACCCGGTTCAGGCACAGAAATGAATTTAAACACACTTATTCTAGTTGACAAAGTCATAATTCACATCAAACAGTAATTTAGAGTCAAAAGATTAAATGTTGAAATTTCATCATTATAGACCATTTTGGTATCGTTCGACAGGTCCGGAGTCATCGTTTTTCATCCGAAAATTTATTTTTTTGGACTGTACCAAAAATGATTCAAAATGTCAATTGGATCATTCCTCATGTTGAATAACCACTTTTTAAACCCTCGCAGTGACCAAAATTGCCATTTTTACAGAGTTTTTCTTACTCAAAAGCTTCCATTTTGACCCGTTTCACGCACAGAAATGACTTTAAACACACTTATTCTAGTTGACAAAGTCATAATTCACATCCAACAGTAATTTAGAGTCAACAGATTAAATGTTAAAATTTCATCATTATAGACCATTTTGAGATCATTCGACAGGTCCGGAGTCATCGTTTTTCATCCGAAAATTGATTTTTTGGACTGTACCAAAAATGATTCAAAATGTCAATTTGATCATGCCTCATGTTGAATAACCACTTTTTAAACCCTCACAGTGACCAAAATTGCCATTTTTACAGAGTTTTGCTTACTCAAAAGCTTCCATTTTGACCCGTTTCAGGCACAGAAATGACTTTAAACACACTTATTCTAGTTGACAAAGTCATAATTCACATCCAACAGTCATTTAGAGTCAAAAGATTAAATGTTGAAATTTCATCATTATAGACCATTTTGGTATCGTTCGACAGGTCCGGAGTCATCGTTTTTCATCCGAAAATTGATTTTTTGGACTGTACCAAAAATGATTCAAAATGTCAATTGGATCATGCCTCATGTTGAATAACCACTTTTTAAACCCTCACAGTGACCAAAATTGCCATTTTTACAGAGTTTTGCTTACTCAAAAGCTTCATTTTTGACCCGTTTCAGGCACAGAAATGACTTTAAACACACTTATTCTAGTTGACAAAGTCATAATTCACATCCAACAGTAATTTAGAGTCAAAAGATTAAATGTTGAAATTTCATCATTATAGACCATTTTGGTATCGTTCGACAGGTCCGGTAGTCATCGTTTTTCATCCGAAAATATATTTTTTGGACTGTACCAAAAATGATTCAAAATGTCAATTGGATCATGCCTCATGTTGAAAAACCACTTTTTAAACCCTCACAGTGACCAAAATTGCCATTTTTACAGAGTTTTGCTTACTCAAAAGCTTCCATTTTGACCAGTTTCAGGCACAGAAATGACTTTAAACACACTTATTCTAGTTGACAAAGTCATAATTCACATCCAACAGTAATTTAGAGTCAAAAGATTAAATGTTAAAATTTCATCATTATAGACCACTTTGAGATTGTTCGACAGGTCCGGAGTCATCGTTTTTCATCCGAAAATTGATTTTTTGGACTGTACCAAAAATGATTCAAAATGTCAATTGGATCATGCCTCATGTTGAATAACCACTTTTTAAACCCTCACAGTGACCAAAATTGCCATTTTTACAGAGTTTTGCTTACTCAAAAGCTTCTATTTTGACCCGTTTCAGGCACAGAAATGAATTTAAACACACTTATTCTAGTTGACAAAGTCATAATTCACATCCAACAGTAATTTAGAGTCAAAAGATTAAATGTTGAAATTTCATCATTATAGACCATTTTGGGATCGTTCGACAGGTCCGGAGTCATCGTTTTTCATCTGAAAATTGATTTTTTGGACTGTACCAAAAATGATTCAAAATGTCAATTGGATCATGCCTCATGTTGAATAACCACTTTTTAAACCCTCACAATGACCAAAATTGCCATTTTTACAGAGTTTTGCTTACTCAAAAGCTTCCATTTTGACCCGTTTCAGGCACAGAAATGACTTTAAACACACTTATTCTAGTTGACAAAGTCATAATTCACATCCAACAGTAATTTAGAGTCAAAAGATTAAATGTTGAAATTTCATCCATATTGACCATTTTGGGATCGTTCGACAGGTCCGGAGTCATCGTTTTTCATCCGAAAATTGATTTTTTGGACTGTACCAAAAATGATTCAAAATGTCAATTGGATCATGCCTCATGTTGAATAACCACTTTTTAAACCCTCACAGTGACCAAAATTGCCATTTTTACAGAGTTTTGATTGCTCAAAAGATTCTATTTTGACCCGTTTCAGGCACAGAAAAGAATTTAAACACACTTATTCTAGTTGACAAAGTCATAATTCACATCCAACAGTAATTTAGAGTCAAAAGATTAAATGTTGAAATTTCATCATTATAGACCATTTTATGATCGTTCGACAGGTCCGGAGTCATCGTTTTTCATCCGAAAATTGATTTTTTGGACTGTACCAAAAATGATTCAAAATGTCACTTGGATCATGCCTCATGTTGAATAACCACTTTTTAAACCCTCACAGTGACCAAAATTGCCATTTTTACAGAGTTTTGCTTACTCAAAAGCTTCCATTTAACCCGTTTCAGGGACAGAAATGACTTTAAACACACTTATTCTAGTTGACAAAGTCATAATTCACATCAAACAGTCATTTAGAGTCAAAAGATTAAATGTTAAAATTTCATCATTATAGACCATTTTGGGATCGTTCGACAGGTTCGGAGTCATCGTTTTTCTTCCGAAAATTGATTTTTTGGACTGTACCAAAAATGATTCAAAATGTCAATTGGATCATGCCTCATGTTGAATAACCACGTTTTAAACCCTCACAGTGACCAAAATTGCCATTTTTACAGAGTTTTGCTTGCTCAAAAGCTTCTATTTTTACCCGGTTCAGGCACAGAAATGAATTTAAACACACTTATTCTAGTTGACAAAGTCATAATTCACATCAAACAGTAATTTAGAGTCAAAAGATTAAATGTTGAAATTTCATCATTATAGACCATTTTGGTATCGTTCGACAGGTCCGGAGTCATCGTTTTTCATCCGAAAATTTATTTTTTTGGACTGTACCAAAAATGATTCAAAATGTCAATTGGATCATTCCTCATGTTGAATAACCACTTTTTAAACCCTCGCAGTGACCAAAATTGCCATTTTTACAGAGTTTTTCTTACTCAAAAGCTTCCATTTTGACCCGTTTCACGCACAGAAATGACTTTAAACACACTTATTCTAGTTGACAAAGTCATAATTCACATCCAACAGTAATTTAGAGTCAACAGATTAAATGTTAAAATTTCATCATTATAGACCATTTTGAGATCATTCGACAGGTCCGGAGTCATCGTTTTTCATCCGAAAATTGATTTTTTGGACTGTACCAAAAATGATTCAAAATGTCAATTTGATCATGCCTCATGTTGAATAACCACTTTTTAAACCCTCACAGTGACCAAAATTGCCATTTTTACAGAGTTTTGCTTACTCAAAAGCTTCCATTTTGACCCGTTTCAGGCACAGAAATGACTTTAAACACACTTATTCTAGTTGACAAAGTCATAATTCACATCCAACAGTCATTTAGAGTCAAAAGATTAAATGTTGAAATTTCATCATTATAGACCATTTTGGTATCGTTCGACAGGTCCGGAGTCATCGTTTTTCATCCGAAAATTGATTTTTTGGACTGTACCAAAAATGATTCAAAATGTCAATTGGATCATGCCTCATGTTGAATAACCACTTTTTAAACCCTCACAGTGACCAAAATTGCCATTTTTACAGAGTTTTGCTTACTCAAAAGCTTCATTTTTGACCCGTTTCAGGCACAGAAATGACTTTAAACACACTTATTCTAGTTGACAAAGTCATAATTCACATCCAACAGTAATTTAGAGTCAAAAGATTAAATGTTGAAATTTCATCATTATAGACCATTTTGGTATCGTTCGACAGGTCCGGTAGTCATCGTTTTTCATCCGAAAATATATTTTTTGGACTGTACCAAAAATGATTCAAAATGTCAATTGGATCATGCCTCATGTTGAAAAACCACTTTTTAAACCCTCACAGTGACCAAAATTGCCATTTTTACAGAGTTTTGCTTACTCAAAAGCTTCCATTTTGACCAGTTTCAGGCACAGAAATGACTTTAAACACACTTATTCTAGTTGACAAAGTCATAATTCACATCCAACAGTAATTTAGAGTCAAAAGATTAAATGTTAAAATTTCATCATTATAGACCACTTTGAGATTGTTCGACAGGTCCGGAGTCATCGTTTTTCATCCGAAAATTGATTTTTTGGACTGTACCAAAAATGATTCAAAATGTCAATTTGATCATGCCTCATGTTGTATAACCACTTTTTAAACCCTCACAGTGACCAAAATTGCCATTTTTACAGAGTTTTGCTTACTCAAAAGCTTCCATTTTGACCCGTTTCAGGCACAGAAATGACTTTAAACACACTTATTCTAGTTGACAAAGTCATAATTCACATCCAACAGTAATTTAGAGTCAAAAGATTAAATGTTGAAATTTCATCCATATTGACCATTTTGGGATCGTTCGACAGGTCCGGAGTCATCGTTTTTCATCCGAAAATTGATTTTTTGGACTGTACCAAAAATGATTCAAAATGTCAATTGGATCATGCCTCATGTTGAATAACCACTTTTTAAACCCTCACAGTGACCAAAATTGCCATTTTTACAGAGTTTTGCTTGCTCAAAAGCTTCTATTTTGACCCGTTTCAGGCACAGAAATGAATTTAAACACACTTATTCTAGTTGACAAAGTCATAATTCACATCCAACAGTAATTTAGAGTCAAAAGATTAAATGTTGAAATTTCATCATTATAGACCATTTTATGATCGTTCGACAGGTCCGGAGTCATCGTTTTTCATCCGAAAATTGATTTTTTGGACTGTACCAAAAATGATTCAAAATGTCAATTGGATCATGCCTCATGTTGAATAACCACTTTTTAAACCCTCACAGTGACCAAAATTGCCATTTTTACAGAGTTTTGCTTACTCAAAAGCTTCCATTTAACCCGTTTCAGGGACAGAAATGACTTTAAACACACTTATTCTAGTTGACAAAGTCATAATTCACATCCAACAGTCATTTAGAGTCAAAAGATTAAATGTTAAAATTTCATCATTATAGACCATTTTGGGATCGTTCGACAGTTCCGGAGTCATCGTTTTTCTTCCGAAAATTGATTTTTTGGACTGTACCAAAAATGATTCAAAATGTCAATTGGATCATGCCTCATGTTGAATAACCACTTTTAAACCCTCACAGTGACCAAAATTGCCATTTTTACAGAGTTTTGCTTACTCAAAAGCTTCCATTTTGACCCGTTTCAGGCACAGAAATGAGTTTAAACACACTTATTCTAGTTGACAAAGTCATAATTCACATCCAACAGTCATTTAGAGTCAAAAGATTAAATGTTAAAATTTCATCATTATAGACCATTTTGGGATCGTTCGACAGTTCCGGAGTCATCGTTTTTCATCCGAAAATTGATTTTTTGGACTGTACCAAAAATGATTCAAAATGTCAATTGGATCATGCCTCATGTTTCCTTCTTAATGTACGGTCATTACCCAAACATCAACATCAAGTTTGGGATTTAATTCACTCTATGCAACCAGATATCTGCTTCCTGGTTGAAACATGGCTAAAACCACATACAGTTACTGCTATTGCCATGGGGATCCCTGCTGGGTATAAGATTAAACATCTAGACCGAGAAATAAGAACCGGAGGCGGTCTCGCTATTATACACAAAGACTGTATCAAAGTCACTATAAGTGAGCAACACATGCACTCTCAGCTAGAAATAATGATTTTTAAATTTACCTTCATGAATCACATAACCTGGAAAGGTGCTTTGGTCTACCGACCCCCAGGATCCAATACGAATTTTGCTCTTCATCTTCAAGAAATCTTAGCCCCTCACATTAAATGTAAAGATTTTCTTCTTCTTGGAGACTTCAATACATATGTTGATCTACCTACACTTTCTGATGCCACTGCCCTGATTACAGACCTTGCTAATCTAGGTCTGGAATTACAAAATCATGGACCCACCCATCAAGGAGGACATACGCTGGATTTACTCTTTTGTAATTGTGCTAAAGTAATTTGTTCCTCGGCAAAAGAAATAGCATGGACAGACCACTCCATGCTTGAATTTCTTCTGGTAACCCCTGTAAGAACTGTTAAGAGTGTTCCTCTTCCCCCTATTTGGCGACGAGAGTGGCATAAAGTCACTGCCAATAAAATCCAGGAATTCTGGACAAATCCTGAAATTTTAGCAACTGACACTGCTGATATGGCCTTAACTAAGCTCAATGTCTCTATTAAACAAGCTATTGACATTGTAGCCCCATTAAAAAAACACAAACAGTATCCTGTGCTTAAACAAGATAGCTGGTATACCCACGAACTGAGGGTAGCTAAGCAAAACTGCAGACGAGCTGAGAAAGCTTGGAGAAAAGGGAAGACCGAGAGCAGTAGAGTAGCTTTCTTAGACACTCAATCCAAGTATTATAAAAACATCAAGCAAGCCAGGAAACAACATTTAACGCAGCAGATAGCACAGGCTGGCAACTGCTCTAAGGAGCTTTTTAACATTCTGCAGAATTTCATTAAGCCAACTGCTTGTGACAGCTCTGAGGACTTCTCACAAGAGCTATGCGATGAAGTCTCGAGATATTTTGAGGATAAAATAAACAACATTTATGCAAAAATAGTAACAGCCAATGACGCTATAAAAATTACTAACACAGGCCACCCCCATCCTCAAAAACTGGTATCTAGCAACAAAACTACCCTTTCATATTTTCCTCCGATCACCAACACAGAGCTCCTTTCCCTCTGCAGCCACATTAAATCTGGATCGCCTAATGACCTTATTCCAACTAAAATGGTCGGCCCCATGATTTCTCTTATGGGACCGCACATGCTGGATGTGATTAACATCTCCCTAAAGAAAGGTCAGGTTCCTGCAGATTGGAAAAGGGCGGTGGTGAACCCGATTAGAAAAAAGGCATCTTCTCCTTGGACAGACCTCTCCAACTTACGACCTATCTCCCTCCTGCCTTACCTGGGCAAGGTTACAGAGAGGCACGTGAACACCTATCTTTCTCAACATCTGGAAGCGACGGATGGCCTGGACTATTCACAATCTGGTTTCAGGCCAAACCACAGCACAGAATCAGCCCTTCAGACAGTGACCAATAACATCAGAATGGCACTGGATGAGGGCAGCTCCATGATTCTGGTGCTGTTGGACCTTTCCGCCGCTTTCGATACGGTGTCTCACACGGTGCTTCATGATCGCCTAGGTGAGGTGGGTGTGGAGGGAGAGGCTCTGACATGGATGAAGAGCTTTTTGACTGGTCGTGTCCAAGAAGTTAGGCTGGGCTCCCACAAATCCACGCTAAGGGAGCTCAATAAGGGAGTGCCACAAGGCTCATGCCTTAGTCCTACACTTTTCAATGTGTATGTGGCACCCCTAGCCAACTTAGCTAGATCTTTCGGGTTCACCCCGGTGTCCTATGCCGACGACACCCAACTCCTTTTCCCTTTCAAAACTCTCACATCTGCAATAAAAAGATCTTTTGCAGATGGTATGAGAGCCATTGCAGACTGGATGTCAACTAACTGTCTGCAGTGTAATGTGGGGAAAACGGAGGTCATGTGTTTTGGACAAGCGGCAACATATTGGTCATCCGACTGGTGGCCCGTGGAGCTAGGTCCTGTCCCCACCCCTAAGAGCTCTGTTAGGAACCTGGGAGTGCTCTTCGATCAGCAACTTACCTTTAAGGGACATGTTAATCAGGTTGCTGGCACCTGCTTCCGGGCTATTGGGATGTTGAGACGAGTATTCCCCTACATACCAGACCATCACAGAAAAACGCTGGTGCAGGCTTTGGTCATCAGCAGGGTGGATTACTGCAATGGGCTGCTCCTCGGAGCAAACGAGGAGCAGCTCAGTAAATTGCAAGTAATCCAAAATACAGCAGCAAGGATTGTCCTGAACGCTCCAGCAAGGACCCCTTCTAATCCCCTGCTGCTGAGACTCCACTGGCTCCCAGTGAGGAAGCGAGTCCAATTCAAAACTTTATGCACCATACACAAGAGCATGATAGGAGAGGGCCCTAAATACATGGCTAAGATCTTTCAGTCCTACATCCCTGGGCGACCTCTGCGCTCCAGTCATCAGCAGCTCTTGCAGACACCAAGAGTAAAAAAGGCCAGACAAGGTGGCCGTGCGTTAGCTTATGCCGGACCAGCACTCTGGAATTCTTTGCCGGCAGAACTCAGATCAATCCCCAGTCATCTGAGTTTCCGAAAGACTCTAAAAACGTATTTGTATCCTGACAAATAACTGCCTTCCAGCTTCTGCACCCTATATTAGACACACACTCGGATTTAGCACACTCTCGTGGTACAGCAATAGCGCGGAGATACCCCTTCGGGGGTCTAGTCTGGCGCTTTATAAGAATATAAAATAAATAAATAAATAAATAAATAAATGTTGAATAACCACTTTTGAAACCCTCACAGTGACCAAAATTGCCATTTTTACAGAGTTTTGCTTGCTCAAAAGCTTTATTTTTACCCGGTTCAGGCACAGAAATGAATTTAAACACACTTATTCTAGTTGACAAAGTCATAATTCACATCCAACAGTAATTTAGAGTCAAAAGATTAAATGTTGAAATTTCATCATTATAGACCATTTTGGTATCGTTCGACAGGTCCGGAGTCATCGTTTTTCATCCGAAAATTTATTTTTTTGGACTGTACCAAAAATGATTCAAAATGTCAATTGGATCATTCCTCATGTTGAATAACCACTTTTTAAACCCTTACAGTGACCAAAATTGCCATTTTTACAGAGTTTTGCTTACTCAAAAGCTTCAATTTTGACCCGTTTCAGGCACAGAAATGACTTTAAACACACTTTTTTTAGTTGACAAAGTCATAATTCACATCCAACAGTCATTTAGAGTCAAAAGATTAAATGTTGAAATTTCATCATTATAGACCATTTTGGGATCGTTCGACAGGTCCGGAGTCATCGTTTTTCATCCGAAAATATATTTTTTGGACTGTACCAAAAATGATTCAAAATGTCAATTGGATCATGCCTCATGTTGAATAACCACTTTTTAAACCCTCGCAGTGACCAAAATTGCCATTTTTACAGAGTTTTGCTTACTCAAAAGCTTCCATTTTGACCCGTTTCACGCACAGAAATGACTTTAAACACACTTATTCTAGTTGACAAAGTCATAATTCACATCCAACAGTCATTTAGAGTCAAAAGATTAAATGTTAAAATTTCATCATTATAGACCATTTTGAGATCATTCGACAGGTCCGGAGTCATCGTTTTTCATCCAAAAATTGATTTTTTGGACTGTACCAAAAATGATTCAAAATGTCAATTGGATCATGCCTCATGTTGAATAACCACTTTTTAAACCCTCACAGTGACCAAAATTGCCATTTTTACAGAGTTTTGCTTACTCAAAAGCTTCCATTTTGACCCGTTTCAGGCACAGAAATGACTTTAAACACACTTATTCTAGTTGACAAAGTCATAATTCACATCCAACAGTCATTGAGAGTCAAAAGATTAAATGTTGAAATTTCATCATTATGGACCATATTGGGATCGTTCAACAGGTCCGGAGTCATCGTTTTTCATCCGAAAATTGATTTTTTGGACTGTACCAAAAATGATTCAAACTGTCAATTGGATCATGCCTCATGTTGAATAACCACTTTTTAAACCCTCACAATGACCAAAATTGCCATTTTTACAGAGTTTTGCTTACTCAAAAGCTTCCATTTTGACCCGTTTCAGGCACAGAAATGACTTTAAACACACTTATTCTAGTTGACAAAGTCATAATTCACATCCAACAGTAATTTACAGTCAAAAGATTAAATGTTGAAATTTCATCCATATTGACCATTTTGGGATCGTTCGACAGGTCCGGAGTCATCGTTTTTCATCCGAAAATTGATTTTTTGGACTGTACCAAAAATGATTCAAAATGTCAATTGGATCATGCCTCATGTTGAATAACCATTTTTTAAACCCTCACAGTGATCAAAATTGCCATTTTTACAGAGTTTTGCTTGCTCAAAAGCTTCTATTTTGACCCGTTTCAGGCACAGAAATGAATTTAAACACACTTATTCTAGTTGACAAAGTCATAATTCACATCCAACAGTAATTTAGAGTCAAAAGATTAAATGTTGAAATTTCATCATTATAGACCATTTTGGGATCGTTCGACAGGTCCGGAGTCATCGTTTTTCATCTGAAAATTGATTTTTTGGACTGTACCAAAAATGATTCAAAATGTCAATTGGATCATGCCTCATATTGAATAACCACTTTTTAAACCCTCACAGTGACCAAAATTGCCATTTTTACAGAGTTTTGCTTACTCAAAAGCTTCCATTTAACCCGTTTCAGGGACAGAAATGACTTTAAACACACTTATTCTAGTTGACAAAGTCATAATTCACATCCAACAGTCATTTAGAGTCAAAAGATTAAATGTTAAAATTTCATCATTATAGACCATTTTGGGATCGTTCGGAGTCATCATTTTTCTTCCGAAAATTGATTTTTTGGACTGTACCAAAAATGATTCAAAATGTCAATTGGATCATGCCTCATGTTGAATAACCACTTTTTAAACCCTCACAGTGACCAAAATTGCCATTTTTACAGAGTTTTGCTTACTCAAAAGCTTCCATTTTGACCCGTTTCAGGCACAGAAATGAGTTTAAACACACTTATTCTAGTTGACAAAGTCATAATTCACATCCAACAGTCATTTAGAGTCAAAAGATTAAATGTTAAAATTTCATCATTATAGACCATTTTGGGATCGTTCGACAGGTCCGGAGTCATCGTTTTTCATCCGAAAATTGATTTTTTGGACTGTACCAAAAATGATTCAAAATGTCAATTGGATCATGCCTCATGTTGAATAACCACTTTTGAAACCCTCACAGTGACCAAAATTGCCATTTTACAGAGTTTTGCTTGCTCAAAAGCTTCTATTTTTACCCGGTTCAGGCACAGAAATGAATTTAAACACACTTATTCTAGTTGACAAAGTCATAATTCACATCCAACAGTAATTTAGAGTCAAAAGATTAAATGTTGAAACTTCATCATTATAGACCATTTTGGTATCGTTCGACAGGTCCGGATCATCGTTTCTCATCCGAAAATTTATTTTTTTGGACTGTACCAAAAATGATTCAAAATGTCAATTGGATCATTCCTCATGTTGAATAACCACTTTTTAAACCCTTACAGTGACCAAAATTGCCATTTTTACAGAGTTTTGCTTACTCAAAAGCTTCAATTTTGACCCGTTTCAGGCACAGAAATGACTTTAAACACACTTTTTTTAGTTGACAAAGTCATAATTCACATCCAACAGTCATTTAGAGTCAAAAGATTAAATGTTGAAATTTCATCATTATAGACCATTTTGGGATCGTTCGATCGTTTCATCCGAAAATATATTTTTTGGACTGTACCAAAAATGATTCAAAATGTCAATTGGATCATGCCTCATGTTGAATAACCACTTTTTAAACCCTCACAGTGACCAAAATTGCCATTTTTACAGAGTTTTGCTTACTCAAAAGCTTCCATTTTGACCCGTTTCACGCACAGAAATGATTTTAAACACACTTATTCTAGTTGACAAAGTCATAATTCACATCCAACAGTAATTTAGAGTCAAAAGATTAAATGTTAAAATTTCATCATTATAGACCATTTTGAGATCATTCGACAGGTCCGGAGTCATCGTTTTTCATCCGAAAATTGATTTTTTGGACTGTACCAAAAATGATTCAAAATGTCAATTTGATCATGCCTCATGTTGAATAACCACTTTTTAAACCCTCACAGTGACCAAAATTGCAATTTTTACAGAGTTTTGCTTACTCAAAAGCTTCCATTTTGACCCGTTTCAGGCACAGAAATGACTTTAAACACACTTATTCTAGTTGACAAAGTCATAATTCACATCCAACAGTCATTTAGAGTCAAAAGATTAAATGTTGAAATTTCATCATTATAGACCATTTTGGTATCGTTCGACAGGTCCGGAGTCATCGTTTTTCATCCGAAAATTGATTTTTTGGACTGTACCAAAAATGATTCAAAATGTCAATTGGATCATGCCTCATGTTGAATAACCACTTTTTAAACCCTCACAGTGACCAAAATTGCCATTTTTACAGAGTTTTGATTGCTCAAAAGCTTCTATTTTGACCCGTTTCAGGCACAGAAATGAATTTAAACACACTTATTCTAGTTGACAAAGTCATAATTCACATCCAACAGTAATTTAGAGTCAAAAGATTAAATGTTGAAATTTCATCATTATAGACCATTTTATGATCGTTCGACAGGTCCGGAGTCATCGTTTTTCATCCGAAAATTGATTTTTTGGACTGTACCAAAAATGATTCAAAATGTCAATTGGATCATGCCTCATGTTGAATAACCACTTTTTAAACCCTCACAGTGACCAAAATTGCAATTTTTACAGAGTTTTGCTTACTCAAAAGCTTCCATTTAACCCGTTTCAGGGACAGAAATGACTTTAAACACACTTATTCTAGTTGACAAAGTCATAATTCACATCCAACAGTCATTTAGAGTCAAAAGATTAAATGTTAAAATTTCATCATTATAGACCATTTTGGGATCGTTCGACAGGTCCGGAGTCATCGTTTTTCTTCCGAAAATTGATTTTTTGGACTGTACCAAAAATGATTCAAAATGTCAATTGGATCATGCCTCATGTTGAATAACCACTTTTTAAACCCTCACAGTGACCAAAATTGCCATTTTTACAGAGTTTTGCTTACTCAAAAGCTTCCATTTTGACCCGTTTCAGGCACATAAATGAGTTTAAACACACTTATTCTAGTTGACAAAGTCATAATTCACATCCAACAGTCATTTAGAGTCAAAAGATTAAATGTTAAAATTTCATCATTATAGACCATTTTGGGATCGTTCGACAGGTCCGGAGTCATCGTTTTTCATCCGAAAATTGATTTTTTGGACTGTACCAAAAATGATTCAAAATGTCAATTGGATCATGCCTCATGTTGAATAACCACTTTTGAAACCCTCACAGTGACCAAAATTGCCATTTTTACAGAGTTTTGCTTGCTCAAAAGCTTCTATTTTTACCCGGTTCAGGCACAGAAATGAATTTAAACACACTTATTCTAGTTGACAAAGTCATAATTCACATCCAACAGTAATTTAGAGTCAAAAGATTAAATGTTGAAATTTCATCATTATAGACCATTTTGGTATCGTTCGACAGGTCCGGATCATCGTTTTTCATCCGAAAATTTATTTTTTTGGACTGTACCAAAAATGATTCAAAATGTCAATTGGATCATTCCTCATGTTGAATAACCACTTTTTAAACCCTTACAGTGACCAAAATTGCCATTTTTACAGAGTTTTGCTTACTCAAAAGCTTCAATTTTGACCCGTTTCAGGCACAGAAATGACTTTAAACACACTTTTTTTAGTTGACAAAGTCATAATTCACATCCAACAGTCATTTAGAGTCAAAAGATTAAATGTTGAAATTTCATCATTATAGACCATTTTGGGATCGTTCGACAGGTCCGGAGTCATCGTTTTTCATCCGAAAATATATTTTTTGGACTGTACTAAAAATGATTCAAAATGTCAATTGGATCATGCCTCATGTTGAATAACCACTTTTTAAACCCTCACAGTGACCAAAATTGCCATTTTTACAGAGTTTTGCTTACTCAAAAGCTTCCATTTTGACCCGTTTCACGCACAGAAATGACTTTAAACACACTTATTCTAGTTGACAAAGTCATAATTCACATCCAACAGTAATTTAGAGTCAAAAGATTAAATGTTAAAATTTCATCATTATAGACCATTTTGAGATCATTCGACAGGTCCGGAGTCATCGTTTTTCATCCGAAAATTGATTTTTTGGACTGTACCAAAAATGATTCAAAATGTCAATTTGATCATGCCTCATGTTGAATAACCACTTTTTAAACCCTCACAGTGACCAAAATTGCCATTTTTACAGAGTTTTGCTTACTCAAAAGCTTCCATTTTGACCCGTTTCAGGCACAGAAATGACTTTAAACACACTTATTCTAGTTGACAAAGTCATAATTCACATCCAACAGTCATTTAGAGTCAAAAGATTAAATGTTGAAATTTCATCATTATAGACCATTTTGGTATCGTTCGACAGGTCCGGAGTCATCGTTTTTCATCCGAAAATTGATTTTTTGGACTGTACCAAAAATGATTCAAAATGTCAATTGGATCATGCCTCATGTTGAATAACCACTTTTTAAACCCTCACAGTGACCAAAATTGCCATTTTTACAGAGTTTTGCTTACTCAAAAGCTTCATTTTTGACCCGTTTCAGGCACAGAAATGACTTTAAACACACTTATTCTAGTTGACAAAGTCATAATTCACATCCAACAGTAATTTAGAGTCAAAAGATTAAATGTTAAAATTTCATCATTATAGACCATTTTGAGATTGTTCGACAGGTCCGGAGTCATCGTTTTTCATCCGAAAATTGATTTTTTGGACTGTACCAAAAATGATTCAAAATGTCAATTTGATCATGCCTCATGTTGAATAACCACTTTTTAAACCCTCACAGTGACCAAAATTGCAATTTTTACAGAGTTTTGCTTACTCAAAAGCTTCCATTTTGACCCGTTTCAGGCACAGAAATGACTTTAAACACACTTATTCTAGTTGACAAAGTCATAATTCACATCCAACAGTAATTTAGAGTCAAAAGATTAAATGTTCAAATTTCATCCATATTGACCATTTTGGGATCGTTCGACAGGTCCGGAGTCATCGTTTTTCATCCGAAAATTGATTTTTTGGACTGTACCAAAAATGATTCAAAATGTCAATTGGATCATGCCTCATGTTGAAAAACCACTTTTTAAACCCTCACAGTGACCAAAATTGCCATTTTTACAGAGTTTTGCTTGCTCAAAAGCTTCTATTTTGACCCGTTTCAGGCACAGAAATGAATTTAAACACACTTATTCTAGTTGACAAAGTCATAATTCACATCCAACAGTAATTTAGAGTCAAAAGATTAAATGTTGAAATTTCATCATTATAGACCATTTTATGATCGTTCGACAGGTCCTGAGTCATCGTTTTTCATCCGAAAATTGATTTTTTGGACTGTACCAAAAATGATTCAAAATGTCAATTGGATCATGCCTCATGTTGAATAACCACTTTTTAAACCCTCACAGTGACCAAAATTGCCATTTTTACAGAGTTTTGCTTACTCAAAAGCTTCCATTTAACCCGTTTCAGGGACAGAAATGACTTTAAACACACTTATTCTAGTTGACAAAGTCATAATTCACATCCAACAGTCATTTAGAGTCAAAAGATTAAATGTTAAAATTTCATCATTATAGACCATTTTGGGATCGTTCGACAGGTCCGGAGTCATCGTTTTTCTTCCGAAAATTGATTTTTTGGACTGTACCAAAAATGATTCAAAATGTCAATTGGATCATGCCTCATGTTGAATAACCACTTTTTAAACCTTCACAGTGACCAAAATTGCCATTTTACAGAGTTTTGCTTACTCAAAAGCTTCCATTTTGACCCGTTTCAGGCACAGAAATGAGTTTAAACACACTTATTCTAGTTGACAAAGTCATAATTCACATCCAACAGTCATTTAGAGTCAAAAGATTAAATGTTAAAATTTCATCATTATAGACCATTTTGGGATCGTTCGACAGTTCCGGAGTCATCGTTTTTCATCCGAAAATTGATTTTTTGGACTGTACCAAAAATGATTCAAAATGTCAATTGGATCATGCCTCATGTTGAATAACCACTTTTGAAACCCTCACAGTGACCAAAATTGCCATTTTTACAGAGTTTTGCTTGCTCAAAAGCTTCTATTTTTACCCGGTTCAGGCACAGAAATGAATTTAAACACACTTATTCTAGTTGACAAAGTCATAATTCACATCCAACAGTAATTTAGAGTCAAAAGATTAAATTTTGAAATTTCATCATTATAGATTATTTTGGTATCGTTCGACAGGTCCAGAGTCATCGTTTTTCATCCGAAAATTTATTTTTTTGGACTGTACCAAAAATGATTCAAAATGTCAATTGGATCATTCCTCATGTTGAATAACCACTTTTTAAACCCTTACAGTGACCAAAATTGCCATTTTTACAGAGTTTTGCTTACTCAAAAGCTTCAATTTTGACCCGTTTCAGGCACAGAAATGACTTTAAACACACTTTTTTTAGTTGACAAAGTCATAATTCACATCCAACAGTCATTTAGAGTCAAAAGATTAAATGTTGAAATTTCATCATTATAGACCATTTTGCGATCGTTCGACAGGTCCGGAGTCATCGTTTTTCGACCGAAAATATATTTTTTGGACTGTACCAAAAATGATTCAAAATGTCAATTGGATCATGCCTCATGTTGAATAACCACTTTTTAAACCCTCGCAGTGACCAAAATTGCCATTTTTACAGAGTTTTGCTTACTCAAAAGCTTCCATTTTGACCCGTTTCACGCACAGAAATGACTTTAAACACACTTATTCTAGTTGACAAAGTCATAATTCACATCCAACAGTAATTTAGAGTCAAAAGATTAAATGTTAAAATTTCATCATTATAGACCATTTTGAGATCATTCGACAGGTCCAGAGTCATCGTTTTTCATCCGAAAATGAATTTTTTTGGACTGTACCAAAAATGATTCAAAATGTCAATTTGATCATGCCTCATGTTGAATAACCACTTTTTAAACCCTCACAGTGACCAAAATTGCCATTTTTACAGAGTTTTGCTTACTCAAAAGCTTCCATTTTGACCCGTTTCAGGCACAGAAATGACTTTAAACACACTTATTCTAGTTGACAAAGTCATAATTCACATCCAACAGTCATTTAGAGTCAAAAGATTAAATGTTGAAATTTCATCATTATAGACCATTTTGGTATCGTTCGACAGGTCCGGAGTCATCGTTTTTCATCCGAAAATTGATTTTTTGGACTGTACCAAAAATGATTCAAAATGTCAATTGGATCATGCCTCATGTTGAATAACCACTTTTTAAACCCTCACAGTGACCAAAATTGCCATTTTTACAGAGTTTTGCTTACTCAAAAGCTTCATTTTTGACCCGTTTCAGGCACAGAAATGACTTTAAACACACTTATTCTAGTTGACAAAGTCATAATTTACATCCAACAGTAATTTAGAGTCAAAAGATTAAATGTTGAAATTTCATCATTATAGACCATTTTGGTATCGTTCGACAGGTCCGGTAGTCATCGTTTTTCATCCGAAAATATATTTTTTGGACTGTACCAAAAATGATTCAAAATGTCAATTGGATCATGCCTCATGTTGAAAAACCACTTTTTAAACCCTCACAGTGACCAAAATTGCCATTTTTACAGAGTTTTGCTTACTCAAAAGCTTCCATTTTGACCCGTTTCAGGCACAGAAATGACTTTAAACACACTTATTCTAGTTGACAAAGTCATAATTCACATCCAACAGTAATTTAGAGTCAAAAGATTAAATGTTAAAATTTCATCATTATAGACCATTTTGAGATTGTTCGACAGGTCTGGAGTCATCGTTTTTCATCCGAAAATTGATTTTTTGGACTGTACCAAAAATGATTCAAAATGTCAATTTGATCATGCCTCATGTTGAATAACCACTTTTTAAACCCTCACAGTGACCAAAATTGCCATTTTTACAGAGTTTTGCTTACTCAAAAGCTTCCATTTTGACCCGTTTCAGGCACAGAAATGACTTTAAACACACTTATTCTAGTTGACAAAGTCATAATTCACATCCAACAGTCATTTAGAGTCAAAAGATTAAATGTTGAAATTTCATCATTATAGACCATTTTGGTATCGTTCGACAGGTCCGGAGTCATCGTTTTTCATCCGAAAATTGATTTTTTGGACTGTACCAAAAATGATTCAAAATGTCAATTGGATCATGCCTCATGTTGAATAACCACTTTTTAAACCCTCACAGTGACCAAAATTGCCATTTTTACAGAGTTTTGCTTGCTCAAAAGCTTCTATTTTGAACCGTTTCAGGCACAGAAATGACTTTAAACACACTTATTCTAGTTGACAAAGTCATAATTCACATCCAACAGTCATTTAGAGTCAAAAGATTAAATGTTGAAATTTCATCATTATAGACCATTTTGGGATCGTTCGACAGGTCCGGAGTCATCGTTTTTCATCCGAAAATTGATTTTTTGGACTGTACCAAAAATGATTCAAAATGTCAATTGGATCATGCCTCATGTTGAATAACCACTTTTTAAACCCTCACAGTGATCAAAATTGCCATTTTTACAGAGTTTTGCTTGCTCAAAAGCTTCTATTTTGACCCGTTTCAGGCACAGAAATGAATTTAAACACACTTATTCTAGTTGACAAAGTCATAATTCACATCCAACAGTAATTTAGAGTCAAAAGATTAAATGTTGAAATTTCATCATTATAGACCATTTTGGGATCGTTCGACAGGTCCGGAGTCATCGTTTTTCATCTGAAAATTGATTTTTTGGACTGTACCAAAAATGATTCAAAATGTCAATTGGATCATGCCTCATGTTGAATAACCACTTTTTAAACCCTCACAGTGATCAAAATTGCCATTTTTACAGAGTTTTGCTTGCTCAAAAGCTTCTATTTTGACCGGTTTCAGGCACAGAAATGAATTTAAACACACTTATTCTAGTTGACAAAGTCATAATTCACATCCAACAGTAATTTAGAGTCAAAAGATTAAATGTTGAAATTTCATCATTATAGACCATTTTGGGATCGTTCGACAGGTCCGGAGTCATCGTTTTTCATCTGAAAATTGATTTTTTGGACTGTACCAAAAATGATTCAAAATGTCAATTGGATCATGCCTCATGTTGAATAACCACTTTTTAAACCCTCACAGTGACCAAAATTGCCATTTTTACAGAGTTTTGCTTACTCAAAAGCTTCCATTTTGAACCGTTTCAGGCACAGAAATGACTTTAAACACACTTATTCTAGTTGACAAAGTCATAATTCACATCCAACAGTCATTTAGAGTCAAAAGATCAAATGTTGAAATTTCATCATTATGGACCATATTGGGATCGTTCAACAGGTCCGGAGTCATCGTTTTTCATCCGAAAATTGATTTTTTGGACTGTACCAAAAATGATTCAAACTGTCAATTGGATCATGCCTCATGTTGAATAACCACTTTTTAAACCCTCACAATGACCAAAATTGCCATTTTTACAGAGTTTTGCTTACTCAAAAGCTTCCATTTTGACCCGTTTCAGGCACAGAAATGACTTTAAACACACTTATTCTAGTTGACAAAGTCATAATTCACATCCAACAGTAATTTAGAGTCAAAAGATTAAATGTTAAAATTTCATCATTATAGACCATTTTGAGATTGTTCGACAGGTCCGGAGTCATCGTTTTTCATCCGAAAATTGATTTTTTGGACTGTACCAAAAATGATTCAAAATGTCAATTTGATCATGCCTCATGTTGAATAACCACTTTTTAAACCCTCACAGTGACCAAAATTGCAATTTTTACAGAGTTTTGCTTACTCAAAAGCTTCCATTTTGACCCGTTTCAGGCACAGAAATGACTTTAAACACACTTATTCTAGTTGACAAAGTCATAATTCACATCCAACAGTAATTTAGAGTCCAAAGATTAAATGTTGAAATTTCATCCATATTGACCATTTTGGGATCGTTCGACAGGTCCGGAGTCATCGTTTTTCATCCGAAAATTGATTTTTTGGACTGTACCAAAAATTATTCAAAATGTCAATTGGATCATGCCTCATGTTGAATAACCACTTTTTTAAACCCTCACAGTGACCAAAATTGCCATTTTTACAGAGTTTTGCTTAACTCAAAAGCTTCCATTTAACCCATTTCAGGGACAGAAATTACTTTAAACACACTTATTCTAGTTGACAAAGTCATAATTCACATCCAACAGTCATTTAGAGTCAAAAGATTAAATGTTAAAATTTCATCATTATAGACCATTTTGGGATCGTTCGACAGGTCCGGAGTCATCGTTTTTCTTCCGAAAATTGATTTATTGGACTGTACCAAAAATGATTCAAAATGTCAATTGGATCATGCCTCATGTTGAATAACCATTTTTTAAACCCTCACAGTGACCAAAATTGCCATTTTTACAGAGTTTTGCTTACTCAAAAGCTTCATTTTTGACCCGTTTCAGGCACAGAAATGACTTTAAACACACTTATTCTAGTTGACAAAGTCATAATTCACATCCAACAGTAATTTAGAGTCAAAAGATTAAATGTTGAAATTTCATCATTATAGACCATTTTGGTATCGTTCGACAGGTCCGGTAGTCATCGTTTTTCATCCGAAAATATATTTTTTGGACTGTACCAAAAATGATTCAAAATGTCAATTGGATCATGCCTCATGTTGAAAAACCACTTTTTGAACCCTCACAGTGACCAGAATTGCCATTTTTACAGAGTTTTGCTTACTCAAAAGCTTCCATTTTGACCCGTTTCAGGCACAGAAATGACTTTAAACACACTTATTCTAGTTGACAAAGTCATAATTCACATCCAACAGTAATTTAGAGTCAAAAGATTAAATGTTAAAATTTCATCATTATAGACCATTTTGAGATTGTTCGACAGGTCCGGAGTCATCGTTTTTCATCCGAAAATTGATTTTTTGGACTGTACCAAAAATGATTCAAAATGTCAATTTGATCATGCCTCATGTTGAATAACCACTTTTTAAACCCTCACAGTGACCAAAATTGCAATTTTTACAGAGTTTTGCTTACTCAAAAGCTTCCATTTTGACCCGTTTCAGGCACAGAAATGACTTTAAACACACTTATTCTAGTTGACAAAGTCATAATTCACATCCAACAGTAATTTAGAGTCAAAAGATTAAATGTTCAAATTTCATCCATATTGACCATTTTGGGATCGTTCGACAGGTCCGGAGTCATCGTTTTTCATCCGAAAATTGATTTTTTGGACTGTACCAAAAATGATTCAAAATGTCAATTGGATCATGCCTCATGTTGAATAACCACTTTTTAAACCCTCACAGTGACCAAAATTGCCATTTTTACAGAGTTTTGCTTGCTCAAAAGCTTCTATTTTGACCCGTTTCAGGCACAGAAATGAATTTAAACACACTTATTCTAGTTGACAAAGTCATAATTCACATCCAACAGTAATTTAGAGTCAAAAGATTAAATGTTGAAATTTCATCATTATAGACCATTTTATGATCGTTCGACAGGTCCGGAGTCATCGTTTTTCATCCGAAAATTGATTTTTTGGACTGTACCAAAAATGATTCAAAATGTCAATTGGATCATGCCTCATGTTGAATAACCACTTTTTAAACCCTCACAGTGACCAAAATTGCCATTTTTACAGAGTTTTGCTTACTCAAAAGCTTCCATTTAACCCGTTTCAGGGACAGAAATGACTTTAAACACACTTATTCTAGTTGACAAAGTCATAATTCACATCCAACAGTCATTTAGAGTCAAAAGATTAAATGTTAAAATTTCATCATTATAGACCATTTTGGGATCGTTCGACAGGTCCGGAGTCATCGTTTTTCTTCCGAAAATTGATTTTTTGGACTGTACCAAAAATGATTCAAAATGTCAATTGGATCATGCCTCATGTTGAATAACCACTTTTTAAACCCTCACAGTGACCAAAATTGCGATTTTACAGAGTTTTGCTTACTCAAAAGCTTCCATTTTGACCCGTTTCAGGCACAGAAATGAGTTTAAACACACTTATTCTAGTTGACAAAGTCATAATTCACATCCAACAGTAATTTAGAGTCAAAAGATTAAATGTTAAAATTTCCTCATTATAGACCATTTTGGGATCGTTCGACAGTTCCGGAGTCATTGTTTTTCATCCGAAAATTGATTTTTTGGACTGTACCAAAAATGATTCAAAATGTCAATTGGATCATGCCTCATGTTGAATAACCACTTTTGAAACCCTCACAGTGACCAAAATTGCCATTTTTACAGAGTTTTGCTTGCTCAAAAGCTTCTATTTTTACCCGGTTCAGGCACAGAAATGAATTTAAACACACTTATTCTAGTTGACAAAGTCATAATTCACATCCAACAGTAATTTAGAGTCAAAAGATTAAATGTTGAAATTTCATCATTATAGATTATTTTGGTATCGTTCGACAGGTTCAGAGTCATCGTTTTTCATCCGAAAATTTATTTTTTTGGACTGTACCAAAAATGATTCAAAATGTCAATTGGATCATTCCTCATGTTGAATAACCACTTTTTAAACCCTTACAGTGACCAAAATTGCCATTTTTACAGAGTTTTGCTTACTCAAAAGCTTCAATTTTGACCCGTTTCAGGCACAGAAATGACTTTAAACACACTTTTTTTAGTTGACAAAGTCATAATTCACATCCAACAGTCATTTAGAGTCAAAAGATTAAATGTTGAAATTTCATCATTATAGACCATTTTGGGATCGTTCGACAGGTCCGGAGTCATCGTTTTTCATCCGAAAATATATTTTTTGGACTGTACCAAAAATGATTCAAAATGTCAATTGGATCATGCCTCATGTTGAATAACCACTTTTTAAACCCTCACAGTGACCAAAATTGCCATTTTTACAGAGTTTTGCTTACTCAAAAGCTTCCATTTTGACCCGTTTCACGCACAGAAATGACTTTAAACACACTTATTCTAGTTGACAAAGTCATAATTCACATCCAACAGTAATTTAGAGTCAAAAGATTAAATGTTAAAATTTCATCATTATAGACCATTTTGAGATCATTCGACAGGTCCAGAGTCATCGTTTTTCATCCGAAAATGGATTTTTTGGACTGTACCAAAAATGATTCAAAATGTCAATTTGATCATGCCTCATGTTGAATAACGACTTTTTAAACCCTCACAGTGACCAAAATTGCCATTTTTACAGAGTTTTGCTTACTCAAAAGCTTCCATTTTGACCCATTTCAGGCACAGAAATGACTTTAAACACACTTATTCTAGTTGACAAAGTCATAATTCACATCCAACAGTCATTTAGAGTCAAAAGATTAAATGTTGAAATTTCATCATTATAGACCATTTTGGTATCGTTCGACAGGTCCGGAGTCATCGTTTTTCATCCGAAAATTGATTTTTTGGACTGTACCAAAAATGATTCAAAATGTCAATTGGATCATGCCTCATGTTGAATAACCACTTTTTAAACCCTCACAGTGACCAAAATTGCCATTTTTACAGAGTTTTGCTTGCTCAAAAGCTTCCATTTAACCCGTTTCAGGGACAGAAATGACTTTAAACACACTTATTCTAGTTGACAAAGTCATAATTCACATCCAACAGTAATTTAGAGTCAAAAGATTAAATGTTAAAATTTCATCATTATAGACCATTTTGGGATCGTTCGACAGTTCCGGAGTCATTGTTTTTCATCCGAAAATTGATTTTTTGGACTGTACCAAAAATGATTCAAAATGTCAATTGGATCATGCCTCATGTTGAATAACCACTTTTGAAACCCTCACAGTGACCAAAATTGCCATTTTTACAGAGTTTTGCTTGCTCAAAAGCTTCTATTTTTACCCGGTTCAGGCACAGAAATGAATTTAAACACACTTATTCTAGTTGACAAAGTCATAATTCACATCCAACAGTAATTTAGAGTCAAAAGATTAAATGTTGAAATTTCATCATTATAGATTATTTTGGTATCGTTCGACAGGTTCAGAGTCATCGTTTTTCATCCGAAAATTTATTTTTTTGGACTGTACCAAAAATGATTCAAAATGTCAATTGGATCATTCCTCATGTTGAATAACCACTTTTTAAACCCTTACAGTGACCAAAATTGCCATTTTTACAGAGTTTTGCTTACTCAAAAGCTTCAATTTTGACCCGTTTCAGGCACAGAAATGACTTTAAACACACTTTTTTTAGTTGACAAAGTCATAATTCACATCCAACAGTAATTTAGAGTCAAAAGATTAAATGTTAAAATTTCATCATTATAGACCATTTTGAGATCATTCGACAGGTCCAGAGTCATCGTTTTTCATCCGAAAATGGATTTTTTGGACTGTACCAAAAATGATTCAAAATGTCAATTTGATCATGCCTCATGTTGAATAACGACTTTTTAAACCCTCACAGTGACCAAAATTGCCATTTTTACAGAGTTTTGCTTACTCAAAAGCTTCCATTTTGACCCGTTTCAGGCACAGAAATGACTTTAAACACACTTATTCTAGTTGACAAAGTCATAATTCACATCCAACAGTCATTTAGAGTCAAAAGATTAAATGTTGAAATTTCATCATTATAGACCATTTTGGTATCGTTCGACAGGTCCGGAGTCATCGTTTTTCATCCGAAAATTGATTTTTTGGACTGTACCAAAAATGATTCAAAATGTCAATTGGATCATGCCTCATGTTGAATAACCACTTTTTAAACCCTCACAGTGACCAAAATTGCCATTTTTACATAGTTTTGCTTACTCAAAAGCTTCATTTTTGACCCGTTTCAGGCACAGAAATGACTTTAAACACACTTATTCTAGTTGACAAAGTCATAATTTACATCCAACAGTAATTTAGAGTCAAAAGATTAAATGTTGAAATTTCATCATTATAGACCATTTTGGTATCGTTCGACAGGTCCGGTAGTCATCGTTTTTCATCCGAAAATATATTTTTTGGACTGTACCAAAAATGATTCAAAATGTCAATTGGATCATGCCTCATGTTGAAAAAACACTTTTTAAACCCTCACAGTGACCAAAATTGCCATTTTTACAGAGTTTTGCTTACTCAAAAGCTTCCATTTTGACCCGTTTCAGGCACAGAAATGACTTTAAACACACTTATTCTAGTTGACAAAGTCATAATTCACATCCAACAGTAATTTAGAGTCAAAAGATTAAATGTTAAAATTTCATCATTATAGACCATTTTGAGATTGTTCGACAGGTCCGGAGTCATCGTTTTTCATCCGAAAATTGATTTTTTGGACTGTACCAAAAATGATTCAAAATGTCAATTTGATCATGCCTCATGTTGAATAACCACTTTTTAAACCCTCACAGTGACCAAAATTGCCATTTTTACAGAGTTTTGCTTACTCAAAAGCTTCCATTTTGACCCGTTTCAGGCACAGAAATGACTTTAAACACACTTATTCTAGTTGACAAAGTCATAATTCACATCCAACAGTCATTTAGAGTCAAAAGATTAAATGTTGAAATTTCATCATTATAGACCATTTTGGTATCGTTCGACAGGTCCGGAGTCATCGTTTTTCATCCGAAAATTGATTTTTTTTGGACTGTACCAAAAATGATTCAAAATGTCAATTGGATCATGCCTCATGTTGAATAACCACTTTTTAAACCCTCACAGTGACCAAAATTGCCATTTTTACAGAGTTTTGCTTGCTCAAAAGCTTCTATTTTGACCCGTTTCAGGCACAGAAATGACTTTAAACACACTTATTCTAGTTGACAAAGTCATAATTCACATCCAACAGTCATTTAGAGTCAAAAGATTAAATGTTGAAATTTCATCATTATAGACCATTTTGGGATCGTTCGACAGGTCCGGAGTCATCGTTTTTCATCCGAAAATTGATTTTTTGGACTGTACCAAAAACGATTCAAAATGTCAATTGGATCATGCCTCATGTTGAATAACCACTTTTTAAACCCTCACAGTGATCAAAATTGCCATTTTTACAGAGTTTTGCTTGCTCAAAAGCTTCTATTTTGACCGGTTTCAGGCACAGAAATGAATTTAAACACACTTATTCTAGTTGACAAAGTCATAATTCACATCCAACAGTAATTTAGAGTCAAAAGATTAAATGTTAAAATTTCATCATTATAGACCATTTTGAGATTGTTCGACAGGTCCGGAGTCATCGTTTTTCATCCGAAAATTGATTTTTTGGACTGTACCAAAAATGATTCAAAATGTCAATTTGATCATGCCTCATGTTGAATAACCACTTTTTAAACCCTCACAGTGACCAAAATTGCAATTTTTACAGAGTTTTGCTTACTCAAAAGCTTCCATTTTGACCCGTTTCAGGCACAGAAATGACTTTAAACACACTTATTCTAGTTGACAAAGTCATAATTCACATCCAACAGTAATTTAGAGTCCAAAGATTAAATGTTGAAATTTCATCCATATTGACCATTTTGGGATCGTTCGACAGGTCCGGAGTCATCGTTTTTCATCCGAAAATTGATTTTTTGGACTGTACCAAAAATTATTCAAAATGTCAATTGGATCATGCCTCATGTTGAATAACCACTTTTTTAAACCCTCACAGTGACCAAAATTGCCATTTTTACAGAGTTTTGCTTAACTCAAAAGCTTCCATTTAACCCATTTCAGGGACAGAAATTACTTTAAACACACTTATTCTAGTTGACAAAGTCATAATTCACATCCAACAGTCATTTAGAGTCAAAAGATTAAATGTTAAAATTTCATCATTATAGACCATTTTGGGATCGTTCGACAGGTCCGGAGTCATCGTTTTTCTTCCGAAAATTGATTTATTGGACTGTACCAAAAATGATTCAAAATGTCAATTGGATCATGCCTCATGTTGAATAACCACTTTTTAAACCCTCACAGTGACCAAAATTGCCATTTTTACAGAGTTTTGCTTACTCAAAAGCTTCATTTTTGACCCGTTTCAGGCACAGAAATGACTTTAAACACACTTATTCTAGTTGACAAAGTCATAATTCACATCCAACAGTAATTTAGAGTCAAAAGATTAAATGTTGAAATTTCATCATTATAGACCATTTTGGTATCGTTCGACAGGTCCGGTAGTCATCGTTTTTCATCCGAAAATATATTTTTTGGACTGTACCAAAAATGATTCAAAATGTCAATTGGATCATGCCTCATGTTGAAAAACCACTTTTTGAACCCTCACAGTGACCAAAATTGCCATTTTTACAGAGTTTTGCTTACTCAAAAGCTTCCATTTTGACCCGTTTCAGGCACAGAAATGACTTTAAACACACTTATTTTAGTTGACAAAGTCATAATTCACATCCAACAGTAATTTAGAGTCAAAAGATTAAATGTTAAAATTTCATCATTATAGACCATTTTGAGATTGTTCGACAGGTCCGGAGTCATCGTTTTTCATCCGAAAATTGATTTTTTGGACTGTACCAAAAATGATTCAAAATGTCAATTTGATCATGCCTCATGTTGAATAACCACTTTTTAAACCCTCACAGTGACCAAAATTGCAATTTTTACAGAGTTTTGCTTACTCAAAAGCTTCCATTTTGACCCGTTTCAGGCACAGAAATGACTTTAAACACACTTATTCTAGTTGACAAAGTCATAATTCACATCCAACAGTAATTTAGAGTCAAAAGATTAAATGTTCAAATTTCATCCATATTGACCATTTTGGGATCGTTCGACAGGTCCGGAGTCATCGTTTTTCATCCGAAAATTGATTTTTTGGACTGTACCAAAAATGATTCAAAATGTCAATTGGATCATGCCTCATGTTGAATAACCACTTTTTAAACCCTCACAGTGACCAAAATTGCCATTTTTACAGAGTTTTGCTTGCTCAAAAGCTTCTATTTTGACCCGTTTCAGGCACAGAAATGAATTTAAACACACTTATTCTAGTTGACAAAGTCATAATTCACATCCAACAGTCATTTAGAGTCAAAAGATTAAATGTTAAAATTTCATCATTATAGACCATTTTGGGATCGTTCGACAGGTCCGGAGTCATCGTTTTTCTTCCGAAAATTGATTTTTTGGACTGTACCAAAAATGATTCAAAATGTCAATTGGATCATGCCTCATGTTGAATAACCACTTTTTAAACCCTCACAGTGACCAAAATTGCCATTTTACAGAGTTTTGCTTACTCAAAAGCTTCCATTTTGACCCGTTTCAGGCACAGAAATGAGTTTAAACACACTTATTCTAGTTGACAAAGTCATAATTCACATCCAACAGTAATTTAGAGTCAAAAGATTAAATGTTAAAATTTCATCATTATAGACCATTTTGGGATCGTTCGACAGTTCCGGAGTCATTGTTTTTCATCCGAAAATTGATTTTTTGGACTGTACCAAAAATGATTCAAAATGTCAATTGGATCATGCCTCATGTTGAATAACCACTTTTGAAACCCTCACAGTGACCAAAATTGCCATTTTTACAGAGTTTTGCTTGCTCAAAAGCTTCTATTTTTACCCGGTTCAGGCACAGAAATGAATTTAAACACACTTATTCTAGTTGACAAAGTCATAATTCACATCCAACAGTAATTTAGAGTCAAAAGATTAAATGTTGAAATTTCATCATTATAGATTATTTTGGTATCGTTCGACAGGTCCAGAGTCATCGTTTTTCATCCGAAAATTTATTTTTTTGGACTGTACCAAAAATGATTCAAAATGTCAATTGGATCATTCCTCATGTTGAATAACCACTTTTTAAACCCTTACAGTGACCAAAATTGCCATTTTTACAGAGTTTTGCTTACTCAAAAGCTTCAATTTTGACCCGTTTCAGGCACAGAAATGACTTTAAACACACTTTTTTTAGTTGACAAAGTCATAATTCACATCCAACAGTCATTTAGAGTCAAAAGATTACATGTTGAAATTTCATCATTATAGACCATTTTGGGATCGTTCGACAGGTCCGGAGTCATCGTTTTTCATCCGAAAATATATTTTTTGGACTGTACCAAAAATGATTCAAAATGTCAATTGGATCATGCCTCATGTTGAATAACCACTTTTTAAACCCTCGCAGTGACCAAAATTGCCATTTTTACAGAGTTTTGCTTACTCAAAAGCTTCCATTTTGACCCGTTTCACGCACAGAAATGACTTTAAACACACTTATTCTAGTTGACAAAGTCATAATTCACATCCAACAGTAATTTAGAGTCAAAAGATTAAATGTTAAAATTTCATCATTATAGACCATTTTGAGATCATTCGACAGGTCCAGAGTCATCGTTTTTCATCCGAAAATTGATTTTTTGGACTGTACCAAAAATGATTCAAAATGTCAATTTGATCATGCCTCATGTTGAATAACGACTTTTTAAACCCTCACAGTGACCAAAATTGCCATTTTTACAGAGTTTTGCTTACTCAAAAGCTTCCATTTTGACCCGTTTCAGGCACAGAAATGACTTTAAACACACTTATTCTAGTTGACAAAGTCATAATTCACATCCAACAGTCATTTAGAGTCAAAAGATTAAATGTTGAAATTTCATCATTATAGACCATTTTGGTATCGTTCGACAGGTCCGGAGTCATCGTTTTTCATCCGAAAATTGATTTTTTGGACTGTACCAAAAATGATTCAAAATGTCAATTGGATCATGCCTCATGTTGAATAACCACTTTTTAAACCCTCACAGTGACCAAAATTGCCATTTTTACAGAGTTTTGCTTGCTCAAAAGCTTCTATTTTGACCCGTTTCAGGCACAGAAATGACTTTAAACACACTTATTCTAGTTGACAAAGTCATAATTCACATCCAACAGTCATTTAGAGTCAAAAGATTAAATGTTGAAATTTCATCATTATAGACCATTTTGGGATCGTTCGACAGGTCCGGAGTCATCGTTTTTCATCCGAAAATTGATTTTTTGGACTGTACCAAAAACGATTCAAAATGTCAATTGGATCATGCCTCATGTTGAATAACCACTTTTTAAACCCTCACAGTGATCAAAATTGCCATTTTTACAGAGTTTTGCTTGCTCAAAAGCTTCTATTTTGACCGGTTTCAGGCACAGAAATGAATTTAAACACACTTATTCTAGTTGACAAAGTCATAATTCACATCCAACAGTAATTTAGAGTCAAAAGATTAAATGTTAAAATTTCATCATTATAGACCATTTTGAGATTGTTCGACAGGTCCGGAGTCATCGTTTTTCATCCGAAAATTGATTTTTTGGACTGTACCAAAAATGATTCAAAATGTCAATTTGATCATGCCTCATGTTGAATAACCACTTTTTAAACCCTCACAGTGACCAAAATTGCAATTTTTACAGAGTTTTGCTTACTCAAAAGCTTCCATTTTGACCCGTTTCAGGCACAGAAATGACTTTAAACAAACTTATTCTAGTTGACAAAGTCATAATTCACATCCAACAGTAATTTAGAGTCCAAAGATTAAATGTTGAAATTTCATCCATATTGACCATTTTGGGATCGTTCGACAGGTCCGGAGTCATCGTTTTTCATCCGAAAATTGATTTTTTGGACTGTACCAAAAATTATTCAAAATGTCAATTGGATCATGCCTCATGTTGAATAACCACTTTTTTAAACCCTCACAGTGACCAAAATTGCCATTTTTACAGAGTTTTGCTTAACTCAAAAGCTTCCATTTAACCCATTTCAGGGACAGAAATTACTTTAAACACACTTATTCTAGTTGACAAAGTCATAATTCACATCCAACAGTCATTTAGAGTCAAAAGATTAAATGTTAAAATTTCATCATTATAGACCATTTTGGGATCGTTCGACAGGTCCGGAGTCATCGTTTTTCTTCCGAAAATTGATTTATTGGACTGTACCAAAAATGATTCAAAATGTCAATTGGATCATGCCTCATGTTGAATAACCACTTTTTAAACCCTCACAGTGACCAAAATTGCCATTTTTACAGAGTTTTGCTTACTCAAAAGCTTCATTTTTGACCCGTTTCAGGCACAGAAATGACTTTAAACACACTTATTCTAGTTGACAAAGTCATAATTCACATCCAACAGTAATTTAGAGTCAAAAGATTAAATGTTGAAATTTCATCATTATAGACCATTTTGGTATCGTTCGACAGGTCCGGTAGTCATCGTTTTTCATCCGAAAATATATTTTTTGGACTGTACCAAAAATGATTCAAAATGTCAATTGGATCATGCCTCATGTTGAAAAACCACTTTTTGAACCCTCACAGTGACCAAAATTGCCATTTTTACAGAGTTTTGCTTACTCAAAAGCTTCCATTTTGACCCGTTTCAGGCACAGAAATGACTTTAAACACACTTATTTTAGTTGACAAAGTCATAATTCACATCCAACAGTAATTTAGAGTCAAAAGATTAAATGTTAAAATTTCATCATTATAGACCATTTTGAGATTGTTCGACAGGTCCGGAGTCATCGTTTTTCATCCGAAAATTGATTTTTTGGACTGTACCAAAAATGATTCAAAATGTCAATTTGATCATGCCTCATGTTGAATAACCACTTTTTAAACCCTCACAGTGACCAAAATTGCAATTTTTACAGAGTTTTGCTTACTCAAAAGCTTCCATTTTGACCCGTTTCAGGCACAGAAATGACTTTAAACACACTTATTCTAGTTGACAAAGTCATAATTCACATCCAACAGTAATTTAGAGTCAAAAGATTAAATGTTCAAATTTCATCCATATTGACCATTTTGGGATCGTTCGACAGGTCCGGAGTCATCGTTTTTCATCCGAAAATTGATTTTTTGGACTGTACCAAAAATGATTCAAAATGTCAATTGGATCATGCCTCATGTTGAATAACCACTTTTTAAACCCTCACAGTGACCAAAATTGCCATTTTTACAGAGTTTTGCTTGCTCAAAAGCTTCTATTTTGACCCGTTTCAGGCACAGAAATGAATTTAAACACACTTATTCTAGTTGACAAAGTCATAATTCACATCCAACAGTCATTTAGAGTCAAAAGATTAAATGTTAAAATTTCATCATTATAGACCATTTTGGGATCGTTCGACAGGTCCGGAGTCATCGTTTTTCTTCCGAAAATTGATTTTTTGGACTGTACCAAAAATGATTCAAAATGTCAATTGGATCATGCCTCATGTTGAATAACCACTTTTTAAACCCTCACAGTGACCAAAATTGCCATTTTACAGAGTTTTGCTTACTCAAAAGCTTCCATTTTGACCCGTTTCAGGCACAGAAATGAGTTTAAACACACTTATTCTAGTTGACAAAGTCATAATTCACATCCAACAGTAATTTAGAGTCAAAAGATTAAATGTTAAAATTTCATCATTATAGACCATTTTGGGATCGTTCGACAGTTCCGGAGTCATTGTTTTTCATCCGAAAATTGATTTTTTGGACTGTACCAAAAATGATTCAAAATGTCAATTGGATCATGCCTCATGTTGAATAACCACTTTTGAAACCCTCACAGTGACCAAAATTGCCATTTTTACAGAGTTTTGCTTGCTCAAAAGCTTCTATTTTTACCCGGTTCAGGCACAGAAATGAATTTAAACACACTTATTCTAGTTGACAAAGTCATAATTCACATCCAACAGTAATTTAGAGTCAAAAGATTAAATGTTGAAATTTCATCATTATAGATTATTTTGGTATCGTTCGACAGGTCCAGAGTCATCGTTTTTCATCCGAAAATTTATTTTTTTGGACTGTACCAAAAATGATTCAAAATGTCAATTGGATCATTCCTCATGTTGAATAACCACTTTTTAAACCCTTACAGTGACCAAAATTGCCATTTTTACAGAGTTTTGCTTACTCAAAAGCTTCAATTTTGACCCGTTTCAGGCACAGAAATGACTTTAAACACACTTTTTTTAGTTGACAAAGTCATAATTCACATCCAACAGTCATTTAGAGTCAAAAGATTACATGTTGAAATTTCATCATTATAGACCATTTTGGGATCGTTCGACAGGTCCGGAGTCATCGTTTTTCATCCGAAAATATATTTTTTGGACTGTACCAAAAATGATTCAAAATGTCAATTGGATCATGCCTCATGTTGAATAACCACTTTTTAAACCCTCGCAGTGACCAAAATTGCCATTTTTACAGAGTTTTGCTTACTCAAAAGCTTCCATTTTGACCCGTTTCACGCACAGAAATGACTTTAAACACACTTATTCTAGTTGACAAAGTCATAATTCACATCCAACAGTAATTTAGAGTCAAAAGATTAAATGTTAAAATTTCATCATTATAGACCATTTTGAGATCATTCGACAGGTCCAGAGTCATCGTTTTTCATCCGAAAATTGATTTTTTGGACTGTACCAAAAATGATTCAAAATGTCAATTTGATCATGCCTCATGTTGAATAACGACTTTTTAAACCCTCACAGTGACCAAAATTGCCATTTTTACAGAGTTTTGCTTACTCAAAAGCTTCCATTTTGACCCGTTTCAGGCACAGAAATGACTTTAAACACACTTATTCTAGTTGACAAAGTCATAATTCACATCCAACAGTCATTTAGAGTCAAAAGATTAAATGTTGAAATTTCATCATTATAGACCATTTTGGTATCGTTCGACAGGTCCGGAGTCATCGTTTTTCATCCGAAAATTGATTTTTTGGACTGTACCAAAAATGATTCAAAATGTCAATTGGATCATGCCTCATGTTGAATAACCACTTTTTAAACCCTCACAGTGACCAAAATTGCCATTTTTACAGAGTTTTGCTTGCTCAAAAGCTTCTATTTTGACCCGTTTCAGGCACAGAAATGACTTTAAACACACTTATTCTAGTTGACAAAGTCATAATTCACATCCAACAGTCATTTAGAGTCAAAAGATTAAATGTTGAAATTTCATCATTATAGACCATTTTGGGATCGTTCGACAGGTCCGGAGTCATCGTTTTTCATCCGAAAATTGATTTTTTGGACTGTACCAAAAACGATTCAAAATGTCAATTGGATCATGCCTCATGTTGAATAACCACTTTTTAAACCCTCACAGTGATCAAAATTGCCATTTTTACAGAGTTTTGCTTGCTCAAAAGCTTCTATTTTGACCGGTTTCAGGCACAGAAATGAATTTAAACACACTTATTCTAGTTGACAAAGTCATAATTCACATCCAACAGTAATTTAGAGTCAAAAGATTAAATGTTAAAATTTCATCATTATAGACCATTTTGAGATTGTTCGACAGGTCCGGAGTCATCGTTTTTCATCCGAAAATTGATTTTTTGGACTGTACCAAAAATGATTCAAAATGTCAATTTGATCATGCCTCATGTTGAATAACCACTTTTTAAACCCTCACAGTGACCAAAATTGCAATTTTTACAGAGTTTTGCTTACTCAAAAGCTTCCATTTTGACCCGTTTCAGGCACAGAAATGACTTTAAACACACTTATTCTAGTTGACAAAGTCATAATTCACATCCAACAGTAATTTAGAGTCCAAAGATTAAATGTTGAAATTTCATCCATATTGACCATTTTGGGATCGTTCGACAGGTCCGGAGTCATCGTTTTTCATCCGAAAATTGATTTTTTGGACTGTACCAAAAATTATTCAAAATGTCAATTGGATCATGCCTCATGTTGAATAACCACTTTTTTAAACCCTCACAGTGACCAAAATTGCCATTTTTACAGAGTTTTGCTTAACTCAAAAGCTTCCATTTAACCCATTTCAGGGACAGAAATTACTTTAAACACACTTATTCTAGTTGACAAAGTCATAATTCACATCCAACAGTCATTTAGAGTCAAAAGATTAAATGTTAAAATTTCATCATTATAGACCATTTTGGGATCGTTCGACAGGTCCGGAGTCATCGTTTTTCTTCCGAAAATTGATTTATTGGACTGTACCAAAAATGATTCAAAATGTCAATTGGATCATGCCTCATGTTGAATAACCACTTTTTAAACCCTCACAGTGACCAAAATTGCCATTTTTACAGAGTTTTGCTTACTCAAAAGCTTCATTTTTGACCCGTTTCAGGCACAGAAATGACTTTAAACACACTTATTCTAGTTGACAAAGTCATAATTCACATCCAACAGTAATTTAGAGTCAAAAGATTAAATGTTGAAATTTCATCATTATAGACCATTTTGGTATCGTTCGACAGGTCCGGTAGTCATCGTTTTTCATCCGAAAATATATTTTTTGGACTGTACCAAAAATGATTCAAAATGTCAATTGGATCATGCCTCATGTTGAAAAACCACTTTTTGAACCCTCACAGTGACCAAAATTGCCATTTTTACAGAGTTTTGCTTACTCAAAAGCTTCCATTTTGACCCGTTTCAGGCACAGAAATGACTTTAAACACACTTATTTTAGTTGACAAAGTCATAATTCACATCCAACAGTAATTTAGAGTCAAAAGATTAAATGTTAAAATTTCATCATTATAGACCATTTTGAGATTGTTCGACAGGTCCGGAGTCATCGTTTTTCATCCGAAAATTGATTTTTTGGACTGTACCAAAAATGATTCAAAATGTCAATTTGATCATGCCTCATGTTGAATAACCACTTTTTAAACCCTCACAGTGACCAAAATTGCAATTTTTACAGAGTTTTGCTTACTCAAAAGCTTCCATTTTGACCCGTTTCAGGCACAGAAATGACTTTAAACACACTTATTCTAGTTGACAAAGTCATAATTCACATCCAACAGTAATTTAGAGTCAAAAGATTAAATGTTCAAATTTCATCCATATTGACCATTTTGGGATCGTTCGACAGGTCCGGAGTCATCGTTTTTCATCCGAAAATTGATTTTTTGGACTGTACCAAAAATGATTCAAAATGTCAATTGGATCATGCCTCATGTTGAATAACCACTTTTTAAACCCTCACAGTGACCAAAATTGCCATTTTTACAGAGTTTTGCTTGCTCAAAAGCTTCTATTTTGACCCGTTTCAGGCACAGAAATGAATTTAAACACACTTATTCTAGTTGACAAAGTCATAATTCACATCCAACAGTCATTTAGAGTCAAAAGATTAAATGTTAAAATTTCATCATTATAGACCATTTTGGGATCGTTCGACAGGTCCGGAGTCATCGTTTTTCTTCCGAAAATTGATTTTTTGGACTGTACCAAAAATGATTCAAAATGTCAATTGGATCATGCCTCATGTTGAATAACCACTTTTTAAACCCTCACAGTGACCAAAATTGCCATTTTACAGAGTTTTGCTTACTCAAAAGCTTCCATTTTGACCCGTTTCAGGCACAGAAATGAGTTTAAACACACTTATTCTAGTTGACAAAGTCATAATTCACATCCAACAGTAATTTAGAGTCAAAAGATTAAATGTTAAAATTTCATCATTATAGACCATTTTGGGATCGTTCGACAGTTCCGGAGTCATTGTTTTTCATCCGAAAATTGATTTTTTGGACTGTACCAAAAATGATTCAAAATGTCAATTGGATCATGCCTCATGTTGAATAACCACTTTTGAAACCCTCACAGTGACCAAAATTGCCATTTTTACAGAGTTTTGCTTGCTCAAAAGCTTCTATTTTTACCCGGTTCAGGCACAGAAATGAATTTAAACACACTTATTCTAGTTGACAAAGTCATAATTCACATCCAACAGTAATTTAGAGTCAAAAGATTAAATGTTGAAATTTCATCATTATAGATTATTTTGGTATCGTTCGACAGGTCCAGAGTCATCGTTTTTCATCCGAAAATTTATTTTTTTGGACTGTACCAAAAATGATTCAAAATGTCAATTGGATCATTCCTCATGTTGAATAACCACTTTTTAAACCCTTACAGTGACCAAAATTGCCATTTTTACAGAGTTTTGCTTACTCAAAAGCTTCAATTTTGACCCGTTTCAGGCACAGAAATGACTTTAAACACACTTTTTTTAGTTGACAAAGTCATAATTCACATCCAACAGTCATTTAGAGTCAAAAGATTACATGTTGAAATTTCATCATTATAGACCATTTTGGGATCGTTCGACAGGTCCGGAGTCATCGTTTTTCATCCGAAAATATATTTTTTGGACTGTACCAAAAATGATTCAAAATGTCAATTGGATCATGCCTCATGTTGAATAACCACTTTTTAAACCCTCGCAGTGACCAAAATTGCCATTTTTACAGAGTTTTGCTTACTCAAAAGCTTCCATTTTGACCCGTTTCACGCACAGAAATGACTTTAAACACACTTATTCTAGTTGACAAAGTCATAATTCACATCCAACAGTAATTTAGAGTCAAAAGATTAAATGTTAAAATTTCATCATTATAGACCATTTTGAGATCATTCGACAGGTCCAGAGTCATCGTTTTTCATCCGAAAATTGATTTTTTGGACTGTACCAAAAATGATTCAAAATGTCAATTTGATCATGCCTCATGTTGAATAACGACTTTTTAAACCCTCACAGTGACCAAAATTGCCATTTTTACAGAGTTTTGCTTACTCAAAAGCTTCCATTTTGACCCGTTTCAGGCACAGAAATGACTTTAAACACACTTATTCTAGTTGACAAAGTCATAATTCACATCCAACAGTCATTTAGAGTCAAAAGATTAAATGTTGAAATTTCATCATTATAGACCATTTTGGTATCGTTCGACAGGTCCGGAGTCATCGTTTTTCATCCGAAAATTGATTTTTTGGACTGTACCAAAAATGATTCAAAATGTCAATTGGATCATGCCTCATGTTGAATAACCACTTTTTAAACCCTCACAGTGACCAAAATTGCCATTTTTACATAGTTTTGCTTACTCAAAAGCTTCATTTTTGACCCGTTTCAGGCACAGAAATGACTTTAAACACACTTATTCTAGTTGACAAAGTCATAATTTACATCCAACAGTAATTTAGAGTCAAAAGATTAAATGTTGAAATTTCATCATTATAGACCATTTTGGTATCGTTCGACAGGTCCGGTAGTCATCGTTTTTCATCCGAAAATATATTTTTTGGACTGTACCAAAAATGATTCAAAATGTCAATTGGATCATGCCTCATGTTGAAAAAACACTTTTTAAACCCTCACAGTGACCAAAATTGCCATTTTTACAGAGTTTTGCTTACTCAAAAGCTTCCATTTTGACCCGTTTCAGGCACAGAAATGTCTTTAAACACACTTATTCTAGTTGACAAAGTCATAATTCACATCCAACAGTAATTTAGAGTCAAAAGATTAAATGTTAAAATTTCATCATTATAGACCATTTTGAGATTGTTCGACAGGTCCGGAGTCATCGTTTTTCATCCGAAAATTGATTTTTTGGACTGTACCAAAAATGATTCAAAATGTCAATTTGATCATGCCTCATGTTGAATAACCACTTTTTAAACCCTCACAGTGACCAAAATTGCCATTTTTACAGAGTTTTGCTTACTCAAAAGCTTCCATTTTGACCCGTTTCAGGCACAGAAATGACTTTAAACACACTTATTCTAGTTGACAAAGTCATAATTCACATCCAACAGTCATTTAGAGTCAAAAGATTAAATGTTGAAATTTCATCATTATAGACCATTTTGGTATCGTTCGACAGGTCCGGAGTCATCGTTTTTCATCCGAAAATTGATTTTTTGGACTGTACCAAAAATGATTCAAAATGTCAATTGGATCATGCCTCATGTTGAATAACCACTTTTTAAACCCTCACAGTGACCAAAATTGCCATTTTTACAGAGTTTTGCTTGCTCAAAAGCTTCTATTTTGACCCGTTTCAGGCACAGAAATGACTTTAAACACACTTATTCTAGTTGACAAAGTCATAATTCACATCCAACAGTCATTTAGAGTCAAAAGATTAAATGTTGAAATTTCATCATTATAGACCATTTTGGGATCGTTCGACAGGTCCGGAGGCATCGTTTTTCATCCGAAAATTGATTTTTTGGACTGTACCAAAAATGATTCAAAATGTCAATTGGATCATGCCTCATGTTGAATAACCACTTTTTAAACCCTCACAGTGATCAAAATTGCCATTTTTACAGAGTTTTGCTTGCTCAAAAGCTTCTATTTTGACCGGTTTCAGGCACAGAAATGAATTTAAACACACTTATTCTAGTTGACAAAGTCATAATTCACATCCAACAGTAATTTAGAGTCAAAAGATTAAATGTTGAAATTTCATCATTATAGACCATTTTGGGATCGTTCGACAGGTCCGGAGTCATCGTTTTTCATCTGAAAATTGATTTTTTGGACTGTACCAAAAATGATTCAAAATGTCAATTGGATCATGCCTCATGTTGAATAACCACTTTTTAAACCCTCACAGTGACCAAAATTGCCATTTTTACAGAGTTTTGCTTACTCAAAAGCTTCCATTTAACCCGTTTCAGGGACAGAAATGACTTTAAACACACTTATTCTAGTTGACAAAGTCATAATTCACATCCAACAGTCATTTAGAGTCAAAAGATTAAATGTTGAAATTTCATCATTATGGACCATATTGGGATCGTTCAACAGGTCCGGAGTCATCGTTTTTCATCCGAAAATTGATTTTTTGGACTGTACCAAAAATGATTCAAACTGTCAATTGGATCATGCCTCATGTTGAATAACCACTTTTTAAACCCTCACAATGACCAAAATTGCCATTTTTACAGAGTTTTGCTTACTCAAAAGCTTCCATTTTGACCCGTTTCAGGGACAGAAATGACTTTAAACACACTTATTCTAGTTGACAAAGTCATAATTCACATCCAACAGTCATTTAGAGTCAAAAGATTAAATGTTAAAATTTCATCATTATAGACCATTTTGAGATTGTTCGACAGGTCCGGAGTCATCGTTTTTCATCCGAAAATTGATTTTTTGGACTGTACCAAAAATGATTCAAAATGTCAATTTGATCATGCCTCATGTTGAATAACCACTTTTTAAACCCTCACAGTGACCAAAATTGCAATTTTTACAGAGTTTTGCTTACTCAAAAGCTTCCATTTTGACCCGTTTCAGGCACAGAAATGACTTTAAACACACTTATTCTAGTTGACAAAGTCATAATTCACATCCAACAGTAATTTAGAGTCCAAAGATTAAATGTTGAAATTTCATCCATATTGACCATTTTGGGATCGTTCGACAGGTCCGGAGTCATCGTTTTTCATCCGAAAATTGATTTTTTGGACTGTACCAAAAATGATTCAAAATGTCAATTGGATCATGCCTCATGTTGAATAACCACTTTTTTAAACCCTCACAGTGACCAAAATTGCCATTTTTACAGAGTTTTGCTTACTCAAAAGCTTCCATTTAACCCATTTCAGGGACAGAAATTACTTTAAACACACTTATTCTAGTTGACAAAGTCATAATTCACATCCAACAGTCATTTAGAGTCAAAAGATTAAATGTTAAAATTTCATCATTATAGACCATTTTGGGATCGTTCGACAGGTCCGGAGTCATCGTTTTTCTTCCGAAAATTGATTTATTGGACTGTACCAAAAATGATTCAAAATGTCAATTGGATCATGCCTCATGTTGAATAACCACTTTTTAAACCCTCACAGTGACCAAAATTGCAATTTTTACAGAGTTTTGCTTGCTCAAAAGCTTCTATTTTTACCCGGTTCAGGCACAGAAATGAATTTAAACACACTTATTCTAGTTGACAAAGTCATAATTCACATCCAACAGTAATTTAGAGTCAAAAGATTAAATGTTGAAATTTCATCATTATAGACCATTTTGGTATCGTTCGACAGGTCCGGATCATCGTTTTTCATCCGAAAATTTATTTTTTTGGACTGTACCAAAAATGATTCAAAATGTCAATTGGATCATTCCTCATGTTGAATAACCACTTTTTAAACCCTTACAGTGACCAAAATTGCCATTTTTACAGAGTTTTGCTTACTCAAAAGCTTCAATTTTGACCCGTTTCAGGCACAGAAATGACTTTAAACACACTTTTATTAGTTGACAAAGTCATAATTCACATCCAACAGTCATTTAGAGTCAAAAGATTAAATGTTGAAATTTCATCATTATAGACCATTTTGGGATCGTTCGACAGGTCCGGAGTCATCGTTTTTCATCCGAAAATATATTTTTTGGACTGTACCAAAAATGATTCAAAATGTCAATTGGATCATGCCTCATGTTGAATAACCACTTTTTAAACCCTCGCAGTGACCAAAATTGCCATTTTTACAGAGTTTTGCTTACTCAAAAGCTTCCATTTTGACCCGTTTCACGCACAGAAATGACTTTAAACACACTTATTCTAGTTGACAAAGTCATAATTCACATCCAACAGTAATTTAGAGTCAAAAGATTAAATGTTAAAATTTCATCATTATAGACCATTTTGAGATCATTCGACAGGTCCGGAGTCATCGTTTTTCATCCGAAAATTGATTTTTTGGACTGTACCAAAAATGATTCAAAATGTCAATTTGATCATGCCTCATGTTGAATAACCACTTTTTAAACCCTCACAGTGACCAAAATTGCCATTTTTACAGAGTTTTGCTTACTCAAAAGCTTCCATTTTGACCCGTTTCAGGCACAGAAATGACTTTAAACACACTTATTCTAGTTGACAAAGTCATAATTCACATCCAACAGTAATTTAGAGTCAAAAGATTAAATGTTGAAATTTCATCATTATAGACCATTTTGGTATCGTTCGACAGGTCCAGTAGTCATCGTTTTTCATCCGAAAATATATTTTTTGGACTGTACCAAAAATGATTCAAAATGTCAATTGGATCATGCCTCATGTTGAAAAACCACTTTTTAAACCCTCACAGTGACCAAAATTGCCATTTTTACAGAGTTTTGCTTACTCAAAAGCTTCCATTTTGACCCGTTTCAGGCACAGAAATGACTTTAAACACACTTATTCTAGTTGACAAAGTCATAATTCACATCCAACAGTAATTTAGAGTCAAAAGATTAAATGTTAAAATTTCATCATTATAGACCATTTTGAGATTGTTCGACAGGTCCGGAGTCATCGTTTTTCATCCGAAAATTGATTTTTTGGACTGTACCAAAAATGATTCAAAATGTCAATTTGATCATGCCTCATGTTGAATAACCACTTTTTAAACCCGCACAGTGACCAAAATTGCAATTTTTACAGAGTTTTGCTTACTCAAAAGCTTCCATTTTGACCCGTTTCAGGCACAGAAATGACTTTAAACACACTTATTCTAGTTGACAAAGTCATAATTCACATCCAACAGTAATTTAGAGTCCAAAGATTAAATGTTGAAATTTCATCCATATTGACCATTTTGGGATCGTTCGACAGGTCCGGAGTCATCGTTTTTCATCCGAAAATTGATTTTTTGGACTGTACCAAAAATGATTCAAAATGTCAATTGGATCATGCCTCATGTTGAATAACCACTTTTTAAACCCTCACAGTGACCAAAATTGCCATTTTTACAGAGTTTTGCTTGCTCAAAAGCTTCTATTTTGACCCGTTTCAGGCACAGAAATGAATTTAAACACACTTATTCTAGTTGACAAAGTCATAATTCACATCCAACAGTAATTTAGAGTCAAAAGATTAAATGTTGAAATTTCATCATTATAGACCATTTTATGATCGTTCGACAGGTCCGGAGTCATCGTTTTTCATCCGAAAATTGATTTTTTGGACTGTACCAAAAATGATTCAAAATGTCAATTGGATCATGCCTCATGTTGAATAACCACTTTTTAAACCCTCACAGTGACCAAAATTGCCATTTTTACAGAGTTTTGCTTACTCAAAAGCTTCCATTTAACCCGTTTCAGGGACAGAAATGACTTTAAACACACTTATTCTAGTTGACAAAGTCATAATTCACATCCAACAGTCATTTAGAGTCAAAAGATTAAATGTTAAAATTTCATCATTATAGACCATTTTGGGATCGTTCGACAGGTCCGGAGTCATCGTTTTTCTTCTGAAAATTGATTTTTTGGACTGTACCAAAAATGATTCAAAATGTCAATTGGATCATGCCTCATGTTGAATAACCACTTTTTAAACCCTCACAGTGACCAAAATTGCCATTTTTACAGAGTTTTGCTTACTCAAAAGCTTCCATTTTGACCCGTTTCAGGCACAGAAATGAGTTTAAACACACTTATTCTAGTTGACAAAGTCATAATTCACATCCAACAGTCATTTAGAGTCAAAAGATTAAATGTTAAAATTTCATCATTATAGACCATTTTGGGATCGTTCGACAGGTCCGGAGTCATCGTTTTTCATCCGAAAATTGATTTTTTGGACTGTACCAAAAATGATTCAAAATGTCAATTGGATCATGCCTCATGTTGAATAACCAATTTTGAAACCCTCACAGTGACCAAAATTGCCATTTTTACAGAGTTTTGCTTGCTCAAAAGCTTCTATTTTTACCCGGTTCAGGCACAGAAATGAATTTAAACACACTTATTCTAGTTGACAAAGTCATAATTCACATCCAACAGTAATTTAGAGTCAAAAGATTAAATGTTGAAACTTCATCATTATAGACCATTTTGGTATCGTTCGACAGGTCCGGATCATCGTTTTTCATCCGAAAATTTATTTTTTTGGACTGTACCAAAAATGATTCAAAATGTCAATTGGATCATTCCTCATGTTGAATAACCACTTTTTAAACCCTTACAGTGACCAAAATTGCCATTTTTACAGAGTTTTGCTTACTCAAAAGCTTCAATTTTGACCCGTTTCAGGCACAGAAATGACTTTAAACACACTTTTTTTAGTTGACAAAGTCATAATTCACATCCAACAGTCATTTAGAGTCAAAAGATTAAATGTTGAAATTTCATCATTATAGACCATTTTGGGATCGTTCGACAGGTCCGGAGTCATCGTTTTTCATCCGAAAATATATTTTTTGGACTGTACCAAAAATGATTCAAAATGTCAATTGGATCATGCCTCATGTTGAATAACCACTTTTTAAACCCTCACAGTGACCAAAATTGCCATTTTTACAGAGTTTTGCTTACTCAAAAGCTTCCATTTTGACCCGTTTCAGGCACAGAAATGACTTTAAACACACTTATTCTAGTTGACAAAGTCATAATTCACATCCAACAGTAATTTAGAGTCCAAAGATTAAATGTTGAAATTTCATCCATATTGACCATTTTGGGATCGTTCGACAGGTCCGGAGTCATCGTTTTTCATCCGAAAATTGATTTTTTGGACTGTACCAAAAATGATTCAAAATGTCAATTGGATCATGCCTCATGTTGAATAACCACTTTTTAAACCCTCACAGTGACCAAAATTGCCATTTTTACAGAGTTTTGCTTGCTCAAAAGCTTCTATTTTGACCCGTTTCAGGCACAGAAATGAATTTAAACACACTTATTCTAGTTGACAAAGTCATAATTCACATCCAACAGTAATTTAGAGTCAAAAGATTAAATGTTGAAATTTCATCATTATAGACCATTTTATGATCGTTCGACAGGTCCGGAGTCATCGTTTTTCATCCGAAAATTGATTTTTTGGACTGTACCAAAAATGATTCAAAATGTCAATTTGATCATGCCTCATGTTGAATAACCACTTTTTAAACCCTCACAGTGACCAAAATTGCCATTTTTACAGAGTTTTGCTTACTCAAAAGCTTCCATTTTGACCCGTTTCAGGCACAGAAATGACTTTAAACACACTTATTCTAGTTGACAAAGTCATAATTCACATCCAACAGTCATTTAGAGTCAAAAGATTAAATGTTGAAATTTCATCATTATAGACCATTTTGGTATCGTTCGACAGGTCCGGAGTCATCGTTTTTCATCCGAAAAATGATTTTTTGGACTGTACCAAAAATGATTCAAAATGTCAATTGGATCATGCCTCATGTTGAATAACCACTTTTTAAACCCTCACAGTGACCAAAATTGCCATTTTTACAGAGTTTTGATTGCTCAAAAGCTTCTATTTTGACCCGTTTCAGGCACAGAAATGAATTTAAACACACTTATTCTAGTTGACAAAGTCATAATTCACATCCAACAGTAATTTAGAGTCAAAAGATTAAATGTTGAAATTTCATCATTATAGACCATTTTATGATCGTTCGACAGGTCCGGAGTCATCGTTTTTCATCCGAAAATTGATTTTTTGGACTGTACCAAAAATGATTCAAAATGTCAATTGGATCATGCCTCATGTTGAAAAACCACTTTTTAAACCCTCACAGTGACCAAAATTGCCATTTTTACAGAGTTTTGCTTACTCAAAAGCTTCCATTTTGACCCGTTTCAGGCACAGAAATGAGTTTAAACACACTTATTCTAGTTGACAAAGACATAATTCACATCCAACAGTCATTTAGAGTCAAAAGATTAAATGTTAAAATTTCATCATTATAGACCATTTTGGGATCGTTCGACAGGTCCGGAGTCATCGTTTTTCATCCGAAAATTGATTTTTTGGACTGTACCAAAAATGATTCAAAATGTCAATTGGATCATGCCTCATGTTGAATAACCACTTTTGAAACCCTCACAGTGACCAAAATTGCCATTTTTACAGAGTTTTGCTTGCTCAAAAGCTTCTATTTTTACCCAGTTCAGGCACAGAAATGAATTTAAACACACTTATTCTACTTGACAAAGTCATAATTCACATCCAACAGTAATTTAGAGTCAAAAGATTAAATGTTGAAATTTCATCATTATAGACCATTTTGGTATCGTTCGACAGGTCCGGATCTTCGTTTTTCATCCGAAAATTTATTTTTTTGGACTGTACCAAAAATGATTCAAAATGTCAATTGGATCATTCCTCATGTTGAATAACCACTTTTTAAACCCTTACAGTGACCAAAATTGCCATTTTTACAGAGTTTTGCTTACTCAAAAGCTTCAATTTTGACCCGTTTCAGGCACAGAAATGACTTTAAACACACTTTTTTTAGTTGACAAAGTCATAATTCACATCCAACAGTCATTTAGAGTCAAAAGATTAAATGTTGAAATTTCATCATTATAGACCATTTTGGGATCGTTCGACAGGTCCGGAGTCATCGTTTTTCATCCGAAAATATATTTTTTGGACTGTACCAAAAATGATTCAAAATGTCAATTGGATCATGCCTCATGTTGAATAACCACTTTTTAAACCCTCGCAGTGACCAAAATTGCCATTTTTACAGAGTTTTGCTTACTCAAAAGCTTCCATTTTGACCCGTTTCACGCACAGAAATGACTTTAAACACACTTATTCTAGTTGACAAAGTCATAATTCACATCCAACAGTAATTTAGAGTCAAAAGATTAAATGTTAAAATTTCATCATTATAGACCATTTTGAGATTGTTCGACAGGTCCGGAGTCATCGTTTTTCATCCGAAAATTGATTTTTTGGACTGTTCCAAAAATGATTCAAAATGTCAATTTGATCATGCCTCATGTTGAATAACCACTTTTTAAACCCTCACAGTGACCAAAATTGCAATTTTTACAGAGTTTTGCTTACCCAAAAGCTTCCATTTTGACCCGTTTCAGGCACAGAAATGACTTTAAACACACTTATTCTAGTTGACAAAGTCATAATTCACATCCAACAGTAATTTAGAGTCAAAAGATTAAATGTTGAAATTTCATCCATATTGACCATTTTGGGATCGTTCGACAGGTCCGGAGTCATCGTTTTTCATCCGAAAATTGATTTTTTGGACTGTACCAAAAATGATTCAAAATGTCAATTGGATCATGCCTCATGTTGAATAACCACTTTTTAAACCCTCACAGTGACCAAAATTGCCATTTTTACAGAGTTTTGCTTGCTCAAAAGCTTCTATTTTGACCCGTTTCAGGCACAGAAATGAATTTAAACACACTTATTCTAGTTGACAAAGTCATAATTCACATCCAACAGTAATTTAGAGTCAAAAGATTAAATGTTGAAATTTCATCATTATAGACCATTTTATGATCGTTCGACAGGTCCGGAGTCATCGTTTTTCATCCGAAAATAGATTTTTTGGACTGTACCAAAAATGATTCAAAATGTCAATTGGATCATGCCTCATGTTGAATAACCACTTTTTAAACCCTCACAATGACCAAAATTGCCATTTTTACAGAGTTTTGCTTACTCAAAAGCTTCCATTTAACCCGTTTCAGGGACAGAAATGACTTTAAAAACACTTATTCTAGTTGACAAAGTCAGAATTCACATCCAACAGTCATTTAGAGTCAAAAGATTAAATGTTAAAATTTCATCATTATAGACCATTTTGGGATCGTTCGACAGTTCCGGAGTCATCGTTTTTCATCTGAAAATTGATTTTTTGGACTGTACCAAAAATGATTCAAAATGTCAATTGGATCATGCCTCATGTTGAATAACCACTTTTGAAACCCTCACAGTGACCTAAATTGCCATTTTTACAGAGTTTTGCTTGCTCAAAAGCTTCTATTTTTACCCGGTTCAGGCACAGAAATGAATTTAAACACACTTATTCTAGTTGACAAAGTCATAATTCACATCCAACAGTAATTTAGAGTCAAAAGATTAAATGTTGAAATTTCATCATTATAGACCATTTTGGTATCGTTCGACAGGTCCAGAGTCATCGTTTTTCATCCGAAAATTTATTTTTTTGGACTGTACCAATAATGATTCAAAATGTCAATTGGATCATTCCTCATGTTGAATAACCACTTTTTAAACCCTTACAGTGACCAAAATTGCCATTTTTACAGAGTTTTGCTTACTCAAAAGCTTCAATTTTGACCCGTTTCAGGCACAGAAATGACTTTAAACACACTTTTTTTAGTTGACAAAGTCATAATTCACATCCAACAGTCATTTAGAGTCAAAAGATTAAATGTTGAAATTTCATCATTATAGACCATTTTGGGATCGTTCGACAGGTCCGGAGTCATCGTTTTTCATCCGAAAATATATTTTTTGGACTGTACCAAAAATGATTCAAAATGTCAATTGGATCATGCCTCATGTTGAATAACCACTTTTTAAACCCTCGCAGTGACCAAAATTGCCATTTTTACAGAGTTTTGCTTACTCAAAAGCTTCCATTTTGACCCGTTTCACGCACAGAAATGACTTTAAACACACTTATTCTAGTTGACAAAGTCATAATTCACATCCAACAGTAATTTAGAGTCAAAAGATTAAATGTTAAAATTTCATCATTATAGACCATTTTGAGATCATTCGACAGGTCCAGAGTCATCGTTTTTCATCCGAAAATTGATTTTTTGGACTGTACCAAAAATGATTCAAAATGTCAATTGGATCATGCCTCATGTTGAATAACCACTTTTTAAACCCTCACAGTGACCAAAATTGCCATTTTTACAGAGTTTTGCTTACTCAAAAGCTTCATTTTTGACCCGTTTCAGGCACAGAAATGACTTTAAACACACTTATTCTAGTTGACAAAGTCATAATTCACATCCAACAGTAATTTAGAGTCAAAAGATTAAATGTTGAAATTTCATCATTATAGACCATTTTGGTATCGTTCGACAGGTCCGGTAGTCATCGTTTTTCATCCGAAAATATATTTTTTGGACTGTACCAAAAATGATTCAAAATGTCAATTGGATCATGCCTCATGTTGAAAAACCACTTTTTAAACCCTCACAGTGACCAAAATTGCCATTTTTACAGAGTTTTGCTTACTCAAAAGCTTCCATTTTTACCCGTTTCAGGCACAGAAATGACTTTAAACACACTTATTCTAGTTGACAAAGTCATAATTCACATCCAACAGTAATTTAGAGTCAAAAGATTAAATGTTAAAATTTCATCATTATAGACCATTTTGAGATTGTTCGACAGGTCCGGAGTCATCGTTTTTCATCCGAAAATTGATTTTTTGGACTGTACCAAAAATGATTCAAAATGTCAATTTGATCATGCCTCATGTTGAATAACCACTTTTTAAACCCTCACAGTGACCAAAATTGCCATTTTTACAGAGTTTTGCTTACTCAAAAGCTTCCATTTTGACCCGTTTCAGGCACAGAAATGACTTTAAACACACTTATTCTAGTTGACAAAGTCATAATTCACATCCAACAGTCATTTAGAGTCAAAAGATTAAATGTTGAAATTTCATCATTATAGACCATTTTGGTATCGTTCGACAGGTCCGGAGTCATCGTTTTTCATCCGAAAATTGATTTTTTGGACTGTACCAAAAATGATTCAAAATGTCAATTGGATCATGCCTCATGTTGAATAACCACTTTTTAAACCCTCACAGTGACCAAAATTGCCTTTTTTACAGAGTTTTGCTTACTCAAAAGCTTCCATTTTGACCCGTTTCAGGCACAGAAATGACTTTAAACACACCTATTCTAGTTGACAAAGTCATAATTCACATCCAACAGTCATTTAGAGTCAAAAGATTAAATGTTGAAATTTCATCATTATGGACCATATTGGGATCGTTCAACAGGTCCGGAGTCATCGTTTTTCATCCGAAAATTGATTTTTTGGACTGTACCAAAAATGATTCAAACTGTCAATTGGATCATGCCTCATGTTGAATAACCACTTTTTAAACCCTCACAATGACCAAAATTGCCATTTTTACAGAGTTTTGCTTACTCAAAAGCTTCCATTTAACCCGTTTCAGGGACAGAAATGACTTTAAACACACTTATTCTAGTTGACAAAGTCATAATTCACATCCAACAGTCATTTAGAGTCAAAAGATTAAATGTTAAAATTTCATCATTATAGACCATTTTGGGATCGTTCGACAGGTCCGGAGTCATCGTTTTTCTTCCGAAAATTGATTTTTTGGACTGTACCAAAAATGATTCAAAATGTCAATTGGATCATGCCTCATGTTGAATAACCACTTTTTAAACCCTCACAGTGACCAAAATTGCCATTTTACAGAGTTTTGCTTACTCAAAAGCTTCCATTTTGACCCGTTTCAGGCACAGAAATGAGTTTAAACACACTTATTCTAGTTGACAAAGTCATAATTCACATCCAACAGTAATTTAGAGTCAAAAGATTAAATGTTAAAATTTCATCATTATAGACCATTTTGGGATCGTTCGACAGTTCCGGAGTCATTGTTTTTCATCCGAAAATTGATTTTTTGGACTGTACCAAAAATGATTCAAAATGTCAATTGGATCATGCCTCATGTTGAATAACCACTTTTGAAACCCTCACAGTGACCAAAATTGCCATTTTTACAGAGTTTTGCTTGCTCAAAAGCTTCTATTTTTACCCGGTTCAGGCACAGAAATGAATTTAAACACACTTATTCTAGTTGACAAAGTCATAATTCACATCCAACAGTAATTTAGAGTCAAAAGATTAAATGTTGAAATTTCATCATTATAGATTATTTTGGTATCGTTCGACAGGTCCAGAGTCATCGTTTTTCATCCGAAAATTTATTTTTTTGGACTGTACCAAAAATGATTCAAAATGTCAATTGGATCATTCCTCATGTTGAATAACCACTTTTTAAACCCTTACAGTGACCAAAATTGCCATTTTTACAGAGTTTTGCTTACTCAAAAGCTTCAATTTTGACCCGTTTCAGGCACAGAAATGACTTTAAACACACTTTTTTTAGTTGACAAAGTCATAATTCACATCCAACAGTCATTTAGAGTCAAAAGATTAAATGTTGAAATTTCATCATTATAGACCATTTTGGGATCGTTCGACAGGTCCGGAGTCATCGTTTTTCATCCGAAAATATATTTTTTGGACTGTACCAAAAATGATTCAAAATGTCAATTGGATCATGCCTCATGTTGAATAACCACTTTTTAAACCCTCGCAGTGACCAAAATTGCCATTTTTACAGAGTTTTGCTTACTCAAAAGCTTCCATTTTGACCCGTTTCACGCACAGAAATGACTTTAAACACACTTATTCTAGTTGACAAAGTCATAATTCACATCCAACAGTAATTTAGAGTCAAAAGATTAAATGTTAAAATTTCATCATTATAGACCATTTTGAGATCATTCGACAGGTCCAGAGTCATCGTTTTTCATCCGAAAATGGATTTTTTGGACTGTACCAAAAATGATTCAAAATGTCAATTTGATCATGCCTCATGTTGAATAACGACTTTTTAAACCCTCACAGTGACCAAAATTGCCATTTTTACAGAGTTTTGCTTACTCAAAAGCTTCCATTTTGACCCGTTTCAGGCACAGAAATGACTTTAAACACACTTATTCTAGTTGACAAAGTCATAATTCACATCCAACAGTCATTTAGAGTCAAAAGATTAAATGTTGAAATTTCATCATTATAGACCATTTTGGTATCGTTCGACAGGTCCGGAGTCATCGTTTTTCATCCGAAAATTGATTTTTTGGACTGTACCAAAAATGATTCAAAATGTCAATTGGATCATGCCTCATGTTGAATAACCACTTTTTAAACCCTCACAGTGACCAAAATTGCCATTTTTACATAGTTTTGCTTACTCAAAAGCTTCATTTTTGACCCGTTTCAGGCACAGAAATGACTTTAAACACACTTATTCTAGTTGACAAAGTCATAATTTACATCCAACAGTAATTTAGAGTCAAAAGATTAAATGTTGAAATTTCATCATTATAGACCATTTTGGTATCGTTCGACAGGTCCGGTAGTCATCGTTTTTCATCCGAAAATATATTTTTTGGACTGTACCAAAAATGATTCAAAATGTCAATTGGATCATGCCTCATGTTGAAAAAACACTTTTTAAACCCTCACAGTGACCAAAATTGCCATTTTTACAGAGTTTTGCTTACTCAAAAGCTTCCATTTTGACCCGTTTCAGGCACAGAAATGTCTTTAAACACACTTATTCTAGTTGACAAAGTCATAATTCACATCCAACAGTAATTTAGAGTCAAAAGATTAAATGTTAAAATTTCATCATTATAGACCATTTTGAGATTGTTCGACAGGTCCGGAGTCATCGTTTTTCATCCGAAAATTGATTTTTTGGACTGTACCAAAAATGATTCAAAATGTCAATTTGATCATGCCTCATGTTGAATAACCACTTTTTAAACCCTCACAGTGACCAAAATTGCCATTTTTACAGAGTTTTGCTTACTCAAAAGCTTCCATTTTGACCCGTTTCAGGCACAGAAATGACTTTAAACACACTTATTCTAGTTGACAAAGTCATAATTCACATCCAACAGTCATTTAGAGTCAAAAGATTAAATGTTGAAATTTCATCATTATAGACCATTTTGGTATCGTTCGACAGGTCCGGAGTCATCGTTTTTCATCCGAAAATTGATTTTTTGGACTGTACCAAAAATGATTCAAAATGTCAATTGGATCATGCCTCATGTTGAATAACCACTTTTTAAACCCTCACAGTGACCAAAATTGCCATTTTTACAGAGTTTTGCTTGCTCAAAAGCTTCTATTTTGACCCGTTTCAGGCACAGAAATGACTTTAAACACACTTATTCTAGTTGACAAAGTCATAATTCACATCCAACAGTCATTTAGAGTCAAAAGATTAAATGTTGAAATTTCATCATTATAGACCATTTTGGGATCGTTCGACAGGTCCGGAGTCATCGTTTTTCATCCGAAAATTGATTTTTTGGACTGTACCAAAAATGATTCAAAATGTCAATTGGATCATGCCTCATGTTGAATAACCACTTTTTAAACCCTCACAGTGATCAAAATTGCCATTTTTACAGAGTTTTGCTTGCTCAAAAGCTTCTATTTTGACCGGTTTCAGGCACAGAAATGAATTTAAACACACTTATTCTAGTTGACAAAGTCATAATTCACATCCAACAGTAATTTAGAGTCAAAAGATTAAATGTTGAAATTTCATCATTATAGACCATTTTGGGATCGTTCGACAGGTCCGGAGTCATCGTTTTTCATCTGAAAATTGATTTTTTGGACTGTACCAAAAATGATTCAAAATGTCAATTGGATCATGCCTCATGTTGAATAACCACTTTTTAAACCCTCACAGTGACCAAAATTGCCATTTTTACAGAGTTTTGCTTACTCAAAAGCTTCCATTTAACCCGTTTCAGGGACAGAAATGACTTTAAACACACTTATTCTAGTTGACAAAGTCATAATTCACATCCAACAGTCATTTAGAGTCAAAAGATTAAATGTTGAAATTTCATCATTATGGACCATATTGGGATCGTTCAACAGGTCCGGAGTCATCGTTTTTCATCCGAAAATTGATTTTTTGGACTGTACCAAAAATGATTCAAACTGTCAATTGGATCATGCCTCATGTTGAATAACCACTTTTTAAACCCTCACAATGACCAAAATTGCCATTTTTACAGAGTTTTGCTTACTCAAAAGCTTCCATTTTGACCCGTTTCAGGCACAGAAATGACTTTAAACACACTTATTCTAGTTGACAAAGTCATAATTCACATCCAACAGTAATTTAGAGTCAAAAGATTAAATGTTAAAATTTCATCATTATAGACCATTTTGAGATTGTTCGACAGGTCCGGAGTCATCGTTTTTCATCCGAAAATTGATTTTTTGGACTGTACCAAAAATGATTCAAAATGTCAATTTGATCATGCCTCATGTTGAATAACCACTTTTTAAACCCTCACAGTGACCAAAATTGCAATTTTTACAGAGTTTTGCTTACTCAAAAGCTTCCATTTTGACCCGTTTCAGGCACAGAAATGACTTTAAACACACTTATTCTAGTTGACAAAGTCATAATTCACATCCAACAGTAATTTAGAGTCCAAAGATTAAATGTTGAAATTTCATCCATATTGACCATTTTGGGATCGTTCGACAGGTCCGGAGTCATCGTTTTTCATCCGAAAATTGATTTTTTGGACTGTACCAAAAATGATTCAAAATGTCAATTGGATCATGCCTCATGTTGAATAACCACTTTTTTAAACCCTCACAGTGACCAAAATTGCCATTTTTACAGAGTTTTGCTTACTCAAAAGCTTCCATTTAACCCATTTCAGGGACAGAAATTACTTTAAACACACTTATTCTAGTTGACAAAGTCATAATTCACATCCAACAGTCATTTAGAGTCAAAAGATTAAATGTTAAAATTTCATCATTATAGACCATTTTGGGATCGTTCGACAGGTCCGGAGTCATCGTTTTTCTTCCGAAAATTGATTTATTGGACTGTACCAAAAATGATTCAAAATGTCAATTGGATCATGCCTCATGTTGAATAACCACTTTTTAAACCCTCACAGTGACCAAAATTGCAATTTTTACAGAGTTTTGCTTGCTCAAAAGCTTCTATTTTTACCCGGTTCAGGCACAGAAATGAATTTAAACACACTTATTCTAGTTGACAAAGTCATAATTCACATCCAACAGTAATTTAGAGTCAAAAGATTAAATGTTGAAATTTCATCATTATAGACCATTTTGGTATCGTTCGACAGGTCCGGATCATCGTTTTTCATCCGAAAATTTATTTTTTTGGACTGTACCAAAAATGATTCAAAATGTCAATTGGATCATTCCTCATGTTGAATAACCACTTTTTAAACCCTTACAGTGACCAAAATTGCCATTTTTACAGAGTTTTGCTTACTCAAAAGCTTCAATTTTGACCCGTTTCAGGCACAGAAATGACTTTAAACACACTTTTTTTAGTTGACAAAGTCATAATTCACATCCAACAGTCATTTAGAGTCAAAAGATTAAATGTTGAAATTTCATCATTATAGACCATTTTGGGATCGTTCGACAGGTCCGGAGTCATCGTTTTTCATCCGAAAATATATTTTTTGGACTGTACCAAAAATGATTCAAAATGTCAATTGGATCATGCCTCATGTTGAATAACCACTTTTTAAACCCTCGCAGTGACCAAAATTGCCATTTTTACAGAGTTTTGCTTACTCAAAAGCTTCCATTTTGACCCGTTTCACGCACAGAAATGACTTTAAACACACTTATTCTAGTTGACAAAGTCATAATTCACATCCAACAGTAATTTAGAGTCAAAAGATTAAATGTTAAAATTTCATCATTATAGACCATTTTGAGATCATTCGACAGGTCCGGAGTCATCGTTTTTCATCCGAAAATTGATTTTTTGGACTGTACCAAAAATGATTCAAAATGTCAATTTGATCATGCCTCATGTTGAATAACCACTTTTTAAACCCTCACAGTGACCAAAATTGCCATTTTTACAGAGTTTTGCTTACTCAAAAGCTTCCATTTTGACCCGTTTCAGGCACAGAAATGACTTTAAACACACTTATTCTAGTTGACAAAGTCATAATTCACATCCAACAGTCATTTAGAGTCAAAAGATTAAATGTTGAAATTTCATCATTATAGACCATTTTGGTATCGTTCGACAGGTCCGGAGTCATCGTTTTTCATCCGAAAATTGATTTTTTGGACTGTACCAAAAATGATTCAAAATGTCAATTGGATCATGCCTCATGTTGAATAACCACTTTTTAAACCCTCACAGTGACCAAAATTGCCATTTTTACAGAGTTTTGCTTACTCAAAAGCTTCATTTTTGACCCGTTTCAGGCACAGAAATGACTTTAAACACACTTATTCTAGTTGACAAAGTCATAATTCACATCCAACAGTAATTTAGAGTCAAAAGATTAAATGTTGAAATTTCATCATTATAGACCATTTTGGTATCGTTGGACAGGTCCGGTAGTCATCGTTTTTCATCCGAAAATATATTTTTTGGACTGTACCAAAAATGATTCAAAATGTCAATTGGATCATGCCTCATGTTGAAAAACCACTTTTTAAACCCTCACAGTGACCAAAATTGCCATTTTTACAGAGTTTTGCTTACTCAAAAGCTTCCATTTTGACCCGTTTCAGGCACAGAAATGACTTTAAACACACTTATTCTAGTTGACAAAGTCATAATTCACATCCAACAGTAATTTAGAGTCAAAAGATTAAATGTTAAAATTTCATCATTATAGACCATTTTGAGATTGTTCGACAGGTCCGGAGTCATCGTTTTTCATCCGAAAATTGATTTTTTGGACTGTACCAAAAATGATTCAAAATGTCAATTTGATCATGCCTCATGTTGAATAACCACTTTTTAAACCCGCACAGTGACCAAAATTGCAATTTTTACAGAGTTTTGCTTACTCAAAAGCTTCCATTTTGACCCGTTTCAGGCACAGAAATGACTTTAAACACACTTATTCTAGTTGACAAAGTCATAATTCACATCCAACAGTCATTTAGAGTCAAAAGATTAAATGTTAAAATTTCATCATTATAGACCATTTTGGGATCGTTCGACAGGTCCGGAGTCATCGTTTTTCATCCGAAAATTGATTTTTTGGACTGTACCAAAAATGATTCAAAATGTCAATTGGATCATGCCTCATGTTGAATAACCAATTTTGAAACCCTCACAGTGACCAAAATTGCCATTTTTACAGAGTTTTGCTTGCTCAAAAGCTTCTATTTTTACCCGGTTCAGGCACAGAAATGAATTTAAACACACTTATTCTAGTTGACAAAGTCATAATTCACATCCAACAGTAATTTAGAGTCAAAAGATTAAATGTTGAAACTTCATCATTATAGACCATTTTGGTATCGTTCGACAGGTCCGGAGTCATCGTTTTTCATCCGAAAATTTATTTTTTTGGACTGTACCAAAAATGATTCAAAATGTCAATTGGATCATTCCTCATGTTGAATAACCACTTTTTAAACCCTTACAGTGACCAAAATTGCCATTTTTACAGAGTTTTGCTTACTCAAAAGCTTCAATTTTCACCCGTTTCAGGCACAGAAATGACTTTAAACACACTTTTTTTAGTTGACAAAGTCATAATTCACATCCAACAGTCATTTAGAGTCAAAAGATTAAATGTTGAAATTTCATCATTATAGACCATTTTGGGATCGTTCGACAGGTCCGGAGTCATCGTTTTTCATCCGAAAATATATTTTTTGGACTGTACCAAAAATGATTCAAAATGTCAATTGGATCATGCCTCATGTTGAATAACCACTTTTTAAACCCTCACAGTGACCAAAATTGCCATTTTTACAGAGTTTTGCTTACTCAAAAGCTTCCATTTTGACCCGTTTCACGCACAGAAATGACTTTAAACACACTTATTCTAGTTGACAAAGTCAGAATTCACATCCAACAGTAATTTAGAGTCAAAAGATTTAATGTTGATATTTCATCATTATAGACCATTTTGGTATCGTTCGACAGGTCCGAAGTCATCGTTTTTCATCCGAAAATTGATTTTTTGGACTGTACCAAAAATGATTCAAAATGTCAATTGGATCATGCCTCATGTTGAATAACCACTTTTTAAACCCTCACAGTGACCAAAATTGACATTTTTACAGAGTTTTGCTTACTCAAAAGCTTCCATTTTGACCCGTTTCAGGCACAGAAATGACTTTAAAAAAAAATTATTCTAGTTGACAAAGTCATAAATCACATCCAACAGTAATTTAGAGTCAAAAGAATAAATGTTGAAATTTCATCATTATAGACCATTTTATGATCGTTCGACAGGTCCGGAGTCATCGTTTTTCATCCGAAAATTGATTTTTTGGACTGTACCAAAAATGATTCAAAATGTCAATTGGATCATGCCTCATGTTGAATAACCACTTTTTAAACCCTCACAGTGACCAAAATTGCCATTTTTACAGAGTTTTGCTTACTCAAAAGCTTCCATTTTGACCCGTTTCAGGCACAGAAATGACTTTAAACACACTTACCAACGACCCCGCCGCCGCCAGAGCCAACCTGCACGAAGGGATGAAAGAGGTAGCCTAGTGGATGACGACCAGCCGCCTGAAACTGAACTCAGACAAGACGGAGGTCCTCATCCTGGGCCCCTCACCCTCTACCTGGGACGACTCCTGGTGGCCTCCCGCCCTGGGCACCGCACCCAAACCTACAGACCACGCACGCAACCTGGGCTTCATCCTGGACTCCTCCCTCTCCATGTCCAGGCAAGTCAACAACGTCTCCTCGGCGTGCTTCAACATCCTACGCATGCTACGGAAGATCTTCTGGTGGATCCCCACCGAGACCAGGAAGACCGTCACCCAGGCCCGCTTCACCAGTCGACTGGACTACGGCAACGCCCTCTATGCTGGTACCACCGCCAAGCTCCAGAAGAGACTCCAGCGGATCCAGAACGCCTCAGCCAGACTCATCCTCGACATCCCAAGAATCAGCCACATCTCCGGACACCTGAGAGACCTGCACTGGCTCCCCATCAACAAAAGAATCACCTTCCGGCTCCTCACCCATGCACACAAAGCTCTACACGACCAAGGCCCGAGCTACCTCAACAACCGAATCAACTTCTACGCTCCCAAACGCCACCTCCGATCAGCCAACCACGCCCTCGCCGCCGTCCCCCGCATCCGAAGAGCGACTACAGGAGGAAGGTCCTTCTCCTACCTGGCCGCCAAGACCTGGAACTCCCTCCCGACCGACCTGCGCCTGACCCAAGACCACCTCTCCTTCAGGAAGAAACTGAAGACCTGGCTGTTCGAGCAGTAGCGGCACCCCCCTCCCCCCAGCGCCTTGAGACCCTACGGGTAAGTAGTGCGCTCTACAAATGCCTTTGATTGATTGATTGACTTATTTTAGTTGACAAAGTCATAATTCACATCCAACAGTAATTTAGAGTCAAAAGATTAAATGTTAAAATTTCATCATTATAGACCATTTTGGGATCGTTCGACAGGTCCGGAGTCATCGTTTTTCATCCGAAAATTGATTTTTTGGACTGTACCAAAAATGATTCAAAATGTCAATTTGATCATGCCTCATATTGAATAACCACTTTTTAAACCCTCACAGTGACCAAAATTGCCATTTTTACAGAGTTTTGCTTACTCAAAAGCTTCCATTTTGACCCGTTTCAGGCACAGAAATGACTTTAAACACACTTATTTTAGTTGACAAAGTCATAATTCACATCCAACAGTAATTTAGAGTCAAAAGATTAAATGTTAAAATTTCATCATTATAGACCATTTTGGGATCGTTCGACAGGTCCGGAGTCATCGTTTTTCTTCCGAAAATTGATTTTTTTGGACTGTACCAAAAATGATTCAAAATGTCAATTGGATCATGCCTCATGTTGAATAACCACTTTTTAAACCCTCACAGTGACCAAAATTGCCATTTTTACAGAGTTTTGCTTACTCAAAAGCTTCCATTTGACCCGTTTCAGGCACAGAAATGAGTTTAAACACACTTATTCTAGTTGACCAAGTCATAATTCACATCCAACAGTCATTTAGAGTCAAAAGATTAAATGTTAAAATTTCATCATTATAGACCATTTTGGGATCGTTCGACAGGTCCGGAGTCATCATTTTTCATCCGAAAATTGATTTTTTGGACTGTACCAAAAATGATTCAAAATGTCAATTGGATCATGCCTCATGTTGAATAACCACTTTTTAAACCCTCACAATGACCAAAATTGCCATTTTTACAGAGTTTTGCTTACTCAAAAGCTTCCATTTTGACCCGTTTCAGGCAAAGAAATGACTTTAAACACACTTATTCTAGTTGACAAAGTCAGAATTCACATCCAACAGTAATTTAGAGTCAAAAGATTAAATGTTGATATTTCATCATTATAGACCATTTTGGTATCGTTCGACAGGTCCGAAGTCATCGTTTTTCATCCGAAAATTGATTTTTTGGACTGTACCAAAAATGATTCAAAATGTCAATTGGATCATGCCTCATGTTGAATAACCACTTTTTAAACCCTCACAGTGACCAAAATTGCCATTTTTACAGAGTTTTGCTTACTCAAAAGCTTCCATTTTGACCCGTTTCAGGCACAGAAATGACTTTAAACACACTTATTCTAGTTGACAAAGTCATAAATCACATCCAACAGTAATTTAGAGTCAAAAGATTAAATGTTGAAATTTCATCATTATAGACCATTTTATGATCGTTCGACAGGTCCGGAGTCATCGTTTTTCATCCGAAAATTGATTTTTTGGACTGTACCAAAAATGATTCAAAATGTCAATTGGATCATGCCTCATGTTGAATAACCACTTTTTAAACCCTCACAGTGACCAAAATTGCCATTTTTACAGAGTTTTGCTTACTCAAAAGCTTCCATTTTGACCCGTTTCAGGCACAGAAATGACTTTAAACACACTTATTCTAGTTGACAAAGTCAGAATTCACATCCAACAGTAATTTAGAGTCAAAAGATTAAATGTTGATATTTCATCATTATAGACCATTTTGGTATCGTTCGACAGGTCCGAAGTCATCGTTTTTCATCCGAAAATTGATTTTTTGGACTGTACCAAAAATGATTCAAAATGTCAATTTGATCATGCCTCATGTTGAATAACCACTTTTTAAACCCTCACAGTGACCAAAATTGCCATTTTTACAGAGTTTTGCTTACTCAAAAGCTTCCATTTTGACCCGTTTCAGGCACAGAAATGACTTTAAACACACTTATTCTAGTTGACAAAGTCATAAATCACATCCAACAGTAATTTAGAGTCAAAAGATTAAATGTTGAAATTTCATCATTATAGACCATTTTATGATCGTTCGACAGGTCCGGAGTCATCGTTTTTCATCCGAAAATTGATTTTTTGGACTGTACCAAAAATGATTCAAAATGTCAATTGGATCATGCCTCATGTTGAATAACCACTTTTTAAACCCTCACAGTGACCAAAATTGCCATTTTTACAGAGTTTTGCTTACTCAAAAGCTTCCATTTTGACCCGTTTCAGGCACAGAAATGACTTTAAACACACTTACCAACCACCCCGCCGCCGCCAGAGCCAACCTGCACGAAGGGATGAAAGAGGTAGCCTAGTGGATGACGACCAGCCGCCTGAAACTGAACTCAGACAAGACGGAGGTCCTCATCCTGGGCCCCTCACCCTCCACCTGGGACGACTCCTGGTGGCCTCCCGCCCTGGGCACCGCACCCAAACCGACAGACCACGCACGCAACCTGGGCTTCATCCTGGACTCCTCCCTCTCCATGTCCAGGCAAGTCAACAACGTCTCCTCGGCGTGCTTCAACATCCTACGCATGCTACGGAAGATCTTCTGGTGGATCCCCACCGAGACCAGGAAGACCGTCACCCAGGCCCGCTTCACCAGTCGACTGGACTACGGCAACGCCCTCTATGCTGGTACCACCGCCAAGCTCCAGAAGAGACTCCAGCGGATCCAGAACGCCTCAGCCAGACTCATCCTCGACATCCCAAGAATCAGCCACATCTCCGGACACCTGAGAGACCTGCACTGGCTCCCCATCAACAAAAGAATCACCTTCCGGCTCCTCACCCATGCACACAAAGCTCTACACGACCAAGGCCCGAGCTACCTCAACAACCGAATCAACTTCTACGCTCCCAAACGCCACCTCCGATCAGCCAACCACGCCCTCGCCGCCATCCCCCGCATCCGAAGAGCGACTACAGGAGGAAGGTCCTTCTCCTACCTGGCCGCCAAGACCTGGAACTCCCTCCCGACCGACCTGCGCCTGACCCAAGACCACCTCTCCTTCAGGAAGAAACTAAAGACCTGGCTGTTCGAGCAGTAGCGGCACCCCCCTCCCCCCAGCGCCTTGAGACCCTACGGGTAAGTAGTGCGCTCTACAAATGCCTTTGATTGATTGATTGACTTATTTTAGTTGACAAAGTCATAATTCACATCCAACAGTAATTTAGAGTCAAAAGATTAAATGTTAAAATTTCATCATTATAGACCATTTTGGGATCGTTCGACAGGTCCGGAGTCATCGTTTTTCATCCGAAAATTGATTTTTTGGACTGTACCAAAAATGATTCAAAATGTCAATTTGATCATGCCTCATATTGAATAACCACTTTTTAAACCCTCACAGTGACCAAAATTGCCATTTTTACAGAGTTTTGCTTACTCAAAAGCTTCCATTTTGACCCGTTTCAGGCACAGAAATGACTTTAAACACACTTATTTTAGTTGACAAAGTCATAATTCACATCCAACAGTAATTTAGAGTCAAAAGATTAAATGTTAAAATTTCATCATTATAGACCATTTTGGGATCGTTCGACAGGTCCGGAGTCATCGTTTTTCTTCCGAAAATTGATTTTTTTGGACTGTACCAAAAATGATTCAAAATGTCAATTGGATCATGCCTCATGTTGAATAACCACTTTTTAAACCCTCACAGTGACCAAAATTGCCATTTTTACAGAGTTTTGCTTACTCAAAAGCTTCCATTTGACCCGTTTCAGGCACAGAAATGAGTTTAAACACACTTATTCTAGTTGACCAAGTCATAATTCACATCCAACAGTCATTTAGAGTCAAAAGATTAAATGTTAAAATTTCATCATTATAGACCATTTTGGGATCGTTCGACAGGTCCGGAGTCATCGTTTTTCATCCGAAAATTGATTTTTTGGACTGTACCAAAAATGATTCAAAATGTCAATTGGATCATGCCTCATGTTGAATAACCACTTTTTAAACCCTCACAATGACCAAAATTGCCATTTTTACAGAGTTTTGCTTACTCAAAAGCTTCCATTTTGACCCGTTTCAGGAACAGAAATGACTTTAAACACACTTATTCTAGTTGACAAAGTCAGAATTCACATCCAACAGTAATTTAGAGTCAAAAGATTAAATGTTGATATTTCATCATTATAGACCATTTTGGTATCGTTCGACAGGTCCGAAGTCATCGTTTTTCATCCGAAAATTGATTTTTTGGACTGTACCAAAAATGATTCAAAATGTCAATTGGATCATGCCTCATGTTGAATAACCACTTTTTAAACCCTCACAGTGACCAAAATTGCCATTTTTACAGAGTTTTGCTTACTCAAAAGCTTCCATTTTGACCCGTTTCAGGCACAGAAATGACTTTAAACACACTTACCAACCACCCCGCCGCCGCCAGAGCCAACCTGCACGAAGGGATGAAAGAGGTAGCCTAGTGGATGACGACCAGCCGCCTGAAACTGAACTCAGACAAGACGGAGGTCCTCATCCTGGGCCCCTCACCCTCCACCTGGGACGACTCCTGGTGGCCTCCCGCCCTGGGCACCGCACCCAAACCGACAGACCACGCACGCAACCTGGGCTTCATCCTGGACTCCTCCCTCTCCATGTCCAGGCAAGTCAACAACGTCTCCTCGGCGTGCTTCAACATCCTACGCATGCTACGGAAGATCTTCTGGTGGATCCCCACCGAGACCAGGAAGACCGTCACCCAGGCCCGCTTCACCAGTCGACTGGACTACGGCAACGCCCTCTATGCTGGTACCACCGCCAAGCTCCAGAAGAGACTCCAGCGGATCCAGAACGCCTCAGCCAGACTCATCCTCGACATCCCAAGAATCAGCCACATCTCCGGACACCTGAGAGACCTGCACTGGCTCCCCGTCAACAAAAGAATCACCTTCCGGCTCCTCACCCATGCACACAAAGCTCTACACGACCAAGGCCCGAGCTACCTCAACAACCGAATCAACTTCTACGCTCCCAAACGCCACCTCCGATCAGCCAACCACGCCCTCGCCGCCATCCCCCGCATCCGAAGAGCGACTACAGGAGGAAGGTCCTTCTCCTACCTGGCCGCCAAGACCTGGAACTCCCTCCCGACCGACCTGCGCCTGACCCAAGACCACCTCTCCTTCAGGAAGAAACTAAAGACCTGGCTGTTCGAGCAGTAGCGGCACCCCCCTCCCCCCAGCGCCTTGAGACCCTACGGGTAAGTAGTGCGCTCTACAAATGCCTTTGATTGATTGATTGACTTATTTTAGTTGACAAAGTCATAATTCACATCCAACAGTAATTTAGAGTCAAAAGATTAAATGTTAAAATTTCATCATTATAGACCATTTTGGGATCGTTCGACAGGTCCGGAGTCATCGTTTTTCATCCGAAAATTGATTTTTTGGACTGTACCAAAAATGATTCAAAATGTCAATTTGATCATGCCTCATATTGAATAACCACTTTTTAAACCCTCACAGTGACCAAAATTGCCATTTTTACAGAGTTTTGCTTACTCAAAAGCTTCCATTTTGACCCGTTTCAGGCACAGAAATGACTTTAAACACACTTATTTTAGTTGACAAAGTCATAATTCACATCCAACAGTAATTTAGAGTCAAAAGATTAAATGTTAAAATGTCATCATTATAGACCATTTTGGGATCGTTCGACAGGTCCGGAGTCATCGTTTTTCTTCCGAAAATTGATTTTTTTGGACTGTACCAAAAATGATTCAAAATGTCAATTGGATCATGCCTCATGTTGAATAACCACTTTTTAAACCCTCACAGTGACCAAAATTGCCATTTTTACAGAGTTTTGCTTACTCAAAAGCTTCCATTTGACCCGTTTCAGGCACAGAAATGAGTTTAAACACACTTATTCTAGTTGACCAAGTCATAATTCACATCCAACAGTCATTTAGAGTCAAAAGATTAAATGTTAAAATTTCATCATTATAGACCATTTTGGGATCGTTCGACAGGTCCGGAGTCATCGTTTTTCATCCGAAAATTGATTTTTTGGACTGTACCAAAAATGATTCAAAATGTCAATTGGATCATGCCTCATGTTGAATAACCACTTTTTAAACCCTCACAATGACCAAAATTGCCATTTTTACAGAGTTTTGCTTACTCAAAAGCTTCCATTTTGACCCGTTTCAGGCACAGAAATGACTTTAAACACACTTATTCTAGTTGACAAAGTCAGAATTCACATCCAACAGTAATTTAGAGTCAAAAGATTAAATGTTGATATTTCATCATTATAGACCATTTTGGTATCGTTCGACAGGTCCGAAGTCATCGTTTTTCATCCGAAAATTGATTTTTTGGACTGTACCAAAAATGATTCAAAATGTCAATTTGATCATGCCTCATGTTGAATAACCACTTTTTAAACCCTCACAGTGACCAAAATTGCCATTTTTACAGAGTTTTGCTTACTCAAAAGCTTCCATTTTGACCCGTTTCAGGCACAGAAATGACTTTAAACACACTTATTCTAGTTGACAAAGTCATAAATCACATCCAACAGTAATTTAGAGTCAAAAGATTAAATGTTGAAATTTCATCATTATAGACCATTTTATGATCGTTCGACAGGTCCGGAGTCATCGTTTTTCATCCGAAAATTGATTTTTTGGACTGTACCAAAAATGATTCAAAATGTCAATTGGATCATGCCTCATGTTGAATAACCACTTTTTAAACCCTCACAGTGACCAAAATTGCCATTTTTACAGAGTTTTGCTTACTCAAAAGCTTCCATTTTGACCCGTTTCAGGCACAGAAATGACTTTAAACACACTTACCAACCTCCCCGCCGCCGCCAGAGTCAACCTGCACGAAGGGATGAAAGAGGTAGCCTAGTGGATGACGACCAGCCGCCTGAAACTGAACTCAGACAAGACGGAGGTCCTCATCCTGGGCCCCTCACCCTCCACCTGGGACGACTCCTGGTGGCCTCCCGCCCTGGGCACCGCACCCAAACCGACAGACCACGCACGCAACCTGGGCTTCATCCTGGACTCCTCCCTCTCCATGTCCAGGCAAGTCAACAACGTCTCCTCGGCGTGCTTCAACATCCTACGCATGCTACGGAAGATCTTCTGGTGGATCCCCACCGAGACCAGGAAGACCGTCACCCAGGCCCGCTTCACCAGTCGACTGGACTACGGCAACGCCCTCTATGCTGGTACCACCGCCAAGCTCCAGAAGAGACTCCAGCGGATCCAGAACGCCTCAGCCAGACTCATCCTCGACATCCCAAGAATCAGCCACATCTCCGGACACCTGAGAGACCTGCACTGGCTCCCCGTCAACAAAAGAATCACCTTCCGGCTCCTCACCCATGCACACAAAGCTCTACACGACCAAGGCCCGAGCTACCTCAACAACCGAATCAACTTCTACGCTCCCAAACGCCACCTCCGATCAGCCAACCACGCCCTCGCCGCCGTCCCCCGCATCCGAAGAGCGACTACAGGAGGAAGGTCCTTCTCCTACCTGGCCGCCAAGACCTGGAACTCCCTCCCGACCGACCTGCGCCTGACCCAAGACCACCTCTCCTTCAGGAAGAAACTGAAGACCTGGCTGTTCAAACAGTAGCGGCACCCCCCTCCCCCCAGCGCCTTGAGACCCTACGGGTAAGTAGTGCGCTCTACAAATGCCTTTGATTGATTGATTGACTTATTTTAGTTGTCAAAGTCATAATTCACATCCAACAGTAATTTAGAGTCAAAAGATTAAATGTTAAAATTTCATCATTATAGACCATTTTGGGATCGTTCGACAGGTCCGGAGTCATCGTTTTTCATCCGAAAATTGATTTTTTGGACTGTACCAAAAATGATTCAAAATGTCAATTTGATCATGCCTCATATTGAATAACCACTTTTTAAACCCTCACAGTGACCAAAATTGCCATTTTTACAGAGTTTTGCTTACTCAAAAGCTTCCATTTTGACCCGTTTCAGGCACAGAAATGACTTTAAACACACTTATTTTAGTTGACAAAGTCATAATTCACATCCAACAGTAATTTAGAGTTAAAAGATTAAATGTTAAAATTTCATCATTATAGAACATTTGGGGATCGTTCGACAGGTCCGGAGTCATCGTTTTTCTTCCGAAAATTGATTTTTTTGGACTGTACCAAAAATGATTCAAAATGTCAATTGGATCATGCCTCATGTTGAATACCCACTTTTTAAACCCTCACAGTGACCAAAATTGCCATTTTTACAGAGTTTTGCTTACTCAAAAGCTTCCATTTGACCCGTTTCAGGCACAGAAATGAGTTTAAACACACGTATTCTAGTTGACCAAGTCATAATTCACATCCAACAGTCATTTAGAGTCAAAAGATTAAATGTTAAAATGTCATCATTATAGACCATTTTGGGATCGTTCGACAGGTCCGGAGTCATCGTTTTTCATCCGAAAATTGATTTTTTGGACTGTACCAAAAATGATTCAAACTGTCAATTGGATCATGCATCATGTTGAATAACCACTTTTTAAACCCTCACAATGACCAAAATTGCCATTTTTACAGAGTTTTGCTTACTCAAAAGCTTCCATTTTGACCCGTTTCAGGCACAGAAATGACTTTAAACACACTTATTCTAGTTGACAAAGTCATAATTCACATCCAACAGTAATTTAGAGTCAAAAGATTAAATGTTGAAATTTCATCCATATTGACCATTTTGGGATCGTTCGACAGGTCCGGAGTCATTGTTTTTCATCCGAAAATTGATTTTTTGGACTGTACCAAAAATGATTCAAAATGTCAATTGGATCATGCCTCATGTTGAATAACCACTTTTTAAACCCTCACAGTGACCAAAATTGCCATTTTTACAGAGTTTTGCTTGCTCAAAAGCTTCTATTTTGACCCGTTTCAGGCACAGAAATGAATTTAAACACACTTATTCTAGTTGACAAAGTCATAATTCACATCCAACAGTAATTTAGAGTCAAAAGATTAAATGTTGAAATTTCATCATTATAGACCATTTTGGGATCGTTCGACAGGTCCGGAGTCATCGTTTTTCATCTGAAAATTGATTTTTTGGACTGTACCAAAAATGATTCAAAATGTCAATTGGATCATGCCTCATGTTGAATAACCACTTTTTAAACCCTCACAGTGACCAAAATTGCCATTTTTACAGAGTTTTGCTTACTCAAAAGCTTCCATTTTGACCCGTTTCAGGCACAGAAATGACTTTAAACACACTTATTCTAGTTGACAAAGTCATAATTCACATCCAACAGTCATTTAGAGTCAAAAGATTAAATGTTGAAATTTCATCATTATGGACCATTTTGGGATCGTTCAACAGGTCCGGAGTCATCGTTTTTCATCCGAAAATTGATTTTTTGGACTGTACCAAAAATGATTCAAACTGTCAATTGGATCATGCCTCATGTTGAATAACCACTTTTTAAACCCTCACAATGACCAAAATTGCCATTTTTACAGAGTTTTGCTTACTCAAAAGCTTCCATTTTGACCCGTTTCAGGCACAGAAATGACTTTAAACACACTTATTCTAGTTGAAAAAGTCATAATTCACATCCAACAGTAATTTAGAGTCAAAAGATTAAATGTTGAAATTTCATCCATATTGACCATTTTGGGATCGTTCGACAGGTCCGGAGTCATCGTTTTTCATCCGAAAATTGATTTTTTGGACTGTACCAAAAATGATTCAAAATGTCAATTGGATCATGCCTCATGTTGAATAACCACTTTTTAAACCCTCACAGTGACCAAAATTGCCATTTTTACAGAGTTTTGCTTACTCAAAAGCTTCCATTTTGACCCGTTTCAGGCACAGAAATGACTTTAAACACACTTATTCTAGTTGACAAAGTCATAATTCACATCCAACAGTAATTTAGAGTCAAAAGATTAAATGTTGAAATTTAATCATTATAGACCATTTTATGATCGTTCGACAGGTCCGGAGTCATCGTTTTTCATCCGAAAATTGATTTTTTGGACTGTACCAAAAATGATTCAAAATGTCAATTGGATCATGCCTCATGTTGAATAACCACTTTTTAAACCCTAACAGTGATCAAAATTGCCATTTTTACAGAGTTTTGCTTACTCAAAAGCTTCCATTTGACCCGTTTCAGGCACAGAAATGAGTTTAAACACACTTATTCTAGTTGACCAAGTCATAATTCACATCCAACAGTCATTTAGAGTCAAAAGATTAAATGTTAAAATTTCATCATTATAGACCATTTTGGGATCGTTCGACAGGTCCGGAGTCATCGTTTTTCATCCGAAAATTGATTTTTTGGACTGTACCAAAAATGATTCAAAATGTCAATTGGATCATGCCTCATGTTGAATAACCACTTTTTAAACCCTCACAATGACCAAAATTGCCATTTTTACAGAGTTTTGCTTACTCAAAAGCTTCCATTTTGACCCGTTTCAGGCACAGAAATGACTTTAAACACACTTATTCTAGTTGACAAAGTCAGAATTCACATCCAACAGTAATTTAGAGTCAAAAGATTAAATGTTGATATTTCATCATTATAGACCATTTTGGTATCGTTCGACAGGTCCGAAGTCATCGTTTTTCATCCGAAAATTGATTTTTTGGACTGTACCAAAAATGATTCAAAATGTCAATTTGATCATGCCTCATGTTGAATAACCACTTTTTAAACCCTCACAGTGACCAAAATTGCCATTTTTACAGAGTTTTGCTTACTCAAAAGCTTCCATTTTGACCCGTTTCAGGCACAGAAATGACTTTAAACACACTTATTCTAGTTGACAAAGTCATAAATCACATCCAACAGTAATTTAGAGTCAAAAGATTAAATGTTGAAATTTCATCATTATAGACCATTTTATGATCGTTCGACAGGTCCGGAGTCATCGTTTTTCATCCGAAAATTGATTTTTTGGACTGTACCAAAAATGATTCAAAATGTCAATTGGATCATGCCTCATGTTGAATAACCACTTTTTAAACCCTCACAGTGACCAAAATTGCCATTTTTACAGAGTTTTGCTTACTCAAAAGCTTCCATTTTGACCCGTTTCAGGCACAGAAATGACTTTAAACACACTTACCAACCTCCCCGCCGCCGCCAGAGCCAACCTGCACGAAGGGATGAAAGAGGTAGCCTAGTGGATGACGACCAGCCGCCTGAAACTGAACTCAGACAAGACGGAGGTCCTCATCCTGGGCCCCTCACCCTCCACCTGGGACGACTCCTGGTGGCCTCCCGCCCTGGGCACCGCACCCAAACCGACAGACCACGCACGCAACCTGGGCTTCATCCTGGACTCCTCCCTCTCCATGTCCAGGCAAGTCAACAACATCTCCTCGGCGTGCTTCAACATCCTACGCATGCTACGGAAGATCTTCTGGTGGATCCCCACCGAGACCAGGAAGACCGTCACCCAGGCCCGCTTCACCAGTCGACTGGACTACGGCAACGCCCTCTATGCTGGTACCACCGCCAAGCTCCAGAAGAGACTCCAGCGGATCCAGAACGCCTCAGCCAGACTCATCCTCGACATCCCAAGAATCAGCCACATCTCCGGACACCTGAGAGACCTGCACTGGCTCCCCGTCAACAAAAGAATCACCTTCCGGCTCCTCACCCATGCACACAAAGCTCTACACGACCAAGGCCCGAGCTACCTCAACAACCGAATCAACTTCTACGCTCCCAAACGCCACCTCCGATCAGCCAACCACGCCCTCGCCGCCGTCCCCCGCATCCGAAGAGCGACTACAGGAGGAAGGTCCTTCTCCTACCTGGCCGCCAAGACCTGGAACTCCCTCCCGACCGACCTGCGCCTGACCCAAGACCACCTCTCCTTCAGGAAGAAACTGAAGACCTGGCTGTTCAAACAGTAGCGGCACCCCCCTCCCCCCAGCGCCTTGAGACCCTACGGGTAAGTAGTGCGCTCTACAAATGCCTTTGATTGATTGATTGAATTATTTTAGTTGACAAAGTCATAATTCACATCCAACAGTAATTTAGAGTCAAAAGATTAAATGTTAAAATTTCATCATTATAGACCATTTTGGGATCGTTCGACAGGTCCGGAGTCATCGTTTTTCATCCGAAAATTGATTTTTTGGACTGTACCAAAAATGATTCAAAATGTCAATTTGATCATGCCTCATATTGAATAACCACTTTTTAAACCCTCACAGTGACCAAAATTGCCATTTTTATAGAGTTTTGCTTACTCAAAAGCTTCCATTTTGACCCGTTTCAGGCACAGAAATGACTTTAAACACACTTATTTTAGTTGACAAAGTCATAATTCACATCCAACAGTAATTTAGAGTTAAAAGATTAAATGTTAAAATTTCATCATTATAGAACATTTGGGGATCGTTCGACAGGTCCGGAGTCATCGTTTTTCTTCCGAAAATTGATTTTTTTGGACTGTACTAAAAATGATTCAAAATGTCAATTGGATCATGCCTCATGTTGAATACCCACTTTTTAAACCCTCACAGTGACCAAAATTGCCATTTTTACAGAGTTTTGCTTACTCAAAAGCTTCCATTTGACCCGTTTCAGGCACAGAAATGAGTTTAAACACACGTATTCTAGTTGACCAAGTCATAATTCACATCCAACAGTCATTTAGAGTCAAAAGATTAAATGTTAAAACGTCATCATTATAGACCATTTTGGGATCGTTCGACAGGTCCGGAGTCATCGTTTTTCATCCGAAAATTGATTTTTTGGACTGTACCAAAAATGATTCAAACTGTCAATTGGATCATGCCTCATGTTGAATAACCACTTTTTAAACCCTCACAATGACCAAAATTGCCATTTTTACAGAGTTTTGCTTACTCAAAAGCTTCCATTTTGACCCGTTTCAGGCACAGAAATGACTTTAAACACACTTATTCTAGTTGACAAAGTCATAATTCACATCCAACAGTTATTTAGAGTCAAAAGATTAAATGTTGAAATTTCATCCATATTGACCATTTTGGGATCGTTCGACAGGTCCGGAGTCATTGTTTTTCATCCGAAAATTGATTTTTTGGACTGTACCAAAAATGATTCAAAATGTCAATTGGATCATGCCTCATGTTGAATAACCACTTTTTAAACCCTCACAGTGACCAAAATTGCCATTTTTACAGAGTTTTGCTTGCTCAAAAGCTTCTATTTTGACCCGTTTCAGGCACAGAAATGAATTTAAACACACTTATTCTAGTTGACAAAGTCATAATTCACATCCAACAGTAATTTAGAGTCTAAAGATTAAATGTTGAAATTTCATCATTATAGACCATTTTGGGATCGTTCGACAGGTCCGGAGTCATCGTTTTTCATCTGAAAATTGATTTTTTGGACTGTACCAAAAATGATTCAAAATGTCAATTGGATCATGCCTCATGTTGAATAACCACTTTTTAAACCCTCACAGTGACCAAAATTGCCATTTTTACAGAGTTTTGCTTACTCAAAAGCTTCCATTTTGACCCGTTTCAGGCACAGAAATGACTTTAAACACACTTATTCTAGTTGACAAAGTCATAATTCACATCCAACAGTCATTTAGAGTCAAAAGATTAAATGTTGAAATTTCATCATTATGGACCATTTTGGGATCGTTCAACAGGTCCGGAGTCATCGTTTTTCATCCGAAAATTGATTTTTTGGACTGTACCAAAAATGATTCAAACTGTCAATTGGATCATGCCTCATGTTGAATAACCACTTTTTAAACCCTCACAATGACCAAAATTGCCATTTTTACAGAGTTTTGCTTACTCAAAAGCTTCCATTTTGACCCGTTTCAGGCACAGAAATGACTTTAAACACACTTATTCTAGTTGAAAAAGTCATAATTCACATCCAACAGTAATTTAGAGTCAAAAGATTAAATGTTGAAATTTCATCCATATTGACCATTTTGGGATCGTTCGACAGGTCCGGAGTCATCGTTTTTCATCCGAAAATTGATTTTTTGGACTGTACCAAAAATGATTCAAAATGTCAATTGGATCATGCCTCATGTTGAATAACCACTTTTTAAACCCTCACAGTGACCAAAATTGCCATTTTTACAGAGTTTTGCTTACTCAAAAGCTTCCATTTTGACCCGTTTCAGGCACAGAAATGACTTTAAACACACTTATTCTAGTTGACAAAGTCATAATTCACATCCAACAGTAATTTAGAGTCAAAAGATTAAATGTTGAAATTTAATCATTATAGACCATTTTATGATCGTTCGACAGGTCCGGAGTCATCGTTTTTCATCCGAAAATTGATTTTTTGGACTGTACCAAAAATGATTCAAAATGTCAATTGGATCATGCCTCATGTTGAATAACCACTTTTTAAACCCTAACAGTGATCAAAATTGCCATTTTTACAGAGTTTTGCTTACTCAAAAGCTTCCATTTAACCCGTTTCAGGGACAGAAATGACTTTAAACACACTTATTCTAGTTGACAAAGTCATAATTCACATCCAACAGTCATTTAGAGTCAAAAGATTAAATGTTAAAATTTCATCATTATAGACCATTTTGGGATCGTTCGACAGGTCCGGAGTCATCGTTTTTCATCCGAAAATTGATTTTTTGGACTGTACCAAAAATGATTCAAACTGTCAATTGGATCATGCCTCATGTTGAATAACCACTTTTTAAACCCTCACAATGACCAAAATTGCCATTTTTACAGAGTTTTGCTTACTCAAAAGCTTCCATTTTGACCCGTTTCAGGCACAGAAATGACTTTAAACACACTTATTCTAGTTGACAAAGTCATAATTCACATCCAACAGTAATTTAGAGTCAAAAGATTAAATGTTGAAATTTCATCCATATTGACCATTTTGGGATCGTTCGACAGGTCCGGAGTCATTGTTTTTCATCCGAAAATTGATTTTTTGGACTGTACCAAAAATGATTCAAAATGTCAATTGGATCATGCCTCATGTTGAATAACCACTTTTTAAACCCTCACAGTGACCAAAATTGCCATTTTTACAGAGTTTTGCTTGCTCAAAAGCTTCTATTTTGACCCGTTTCAGGCACAGAAATGAATTTAAACACACTTATTCTAGTTGACAAAGTCCTAATTCACATCCAACAGTAATTTAGAGTCAAAAGATTAAATGTTGAAATTTCATCATTATAGACCATTTTGGGATCGTTCGACAGGTCCGGAGTCATCGTTTTTCATCTGAAAATTGATTTTTTGGACTGTACCAAAAATGATTCAAAATGTCAATTGGATCATGCCTCATGTTGAATAACCACTTTTTAAACCCTCACAGTGACCAAAATTGCCATTTTTACAGAGTTTTGCTTACTCAAAAGCTTCCATTTTGACCCGTTTCAGGCACAGAAATGACTTTAAACACACTTATTCTAGTTGACAAAGTCATAATTCACATCCAACAGTCATTTAGAGTCAAAAGATTAAATGTTGAAATTTCATCATTATGGACCATTTTGGGATCGTTCAACAGGTCCGGAGTCATCGTTTTTCATCCGAAAATTGATTTTTTGGACTGTACCAAAAATGATTCAAACTGTCAATTGGATCATGCCTCATGTTGAATAACCACTTTTTAAACCCTCACAATGACCAAAATTGCCATTTTTACAGAGTTTTGCTTACTCAAAAGCTTCCATTTTGACCCGTTTCAGGCACAGAAATGACTTTAAACACACTTATTCTAGTTGAAAAAGTCATAATTCACATCCAACAGTAATTTAGAGTCAAAAGATTAAATGTTGAAATTTCATCCATATTGACCATTTTGGGATCGTTCGACAGGTCCGGAGTCATCGTTTTTCATCCGAAAATTGATTTTTTGGACTGTACCAAAAATGATTCAAAATGTCAATTTGATCATGCCTCATATTGAATAACCACTTTTTAAACCCTCACAGTGACCAAAATTGCCATTTTTACAGAGTTTTGCTTACTCAAAAGCTTCCATTTTGACCCGTTTCAGGCACAGAAATGACTTTAAACACACTTATTCTAGTTGACAAAGTCATAATCCACATCCAACAGTCATTTAGAGTCAAAAGAATAAATGTTGAAATTTCATCATTATAGACCATTTTGGGATCGTTCGACAGGTCCGGAGTCATCGTTTTTCATCCAAAAATTGATTTTTTGGACTGTACCAAAAATGATTCAAAATGTCAATTGGATCATGCCTCATGTTGAATAACCACTTTTTAAACCCTCACAATGACCAAAATTGCCATTTTTACAGAGTTTTGCTTACTCAAAAGCTTCCATTTTGACCCGTTTCAGGAACAGAAATGACTTTAAACACACTTATTCTAGTTGACAAAGTCAGAATTCACATCCAACAGTAATTTAGAGTCAAAAGATTAAATGTTGATATTTCATCATTATAGACCATTTTGGTATCGTTCGACAGGTCCGAAGTCATCGTTTTTCATCCGAAAATTGATTTTTTGGACTGTACCAAAAATGATTCAAAATGTCAATTGGATCATGCCTCATGTTGAATAACCACTTTTTAAACCCTCACAGTGACCAAAATTGCCATTTTTACAGAGTTTTGCTTACTCAAAAGCTTCCATTTTGACCCGTTTCAGGCACAGAAATGACTTTAAACACACTTATTCTAGTTGACAAAGTCATAAATCACATCCAACAGTAATTTAGAGTCAAAAGATTAAATGTTGAAATTTCATCATTATAGACCATTTTAGGATCGTTCGACAGGTCCGGAGTCATCGTTTTTCATCCGAAAATTGATTTTTTGGACTGTACCAAAAATGATTCAAAATGTCAATTGGATCATGCCTCATGTTGAATAACCACTTTTTAAACCCTCACAGTGACCAAAATTGCCATTTTTACAGAGTTTTGCTTACTCAAAAGCTTCCATTTTGACCCGTTTCAGGCACAGAAATGACTTTAAACACACTTACCAACCACCCCGCCGCCGCCAGAGCCAACCTGCACGAAGGGATGAAAGAGGTAGCCTAGTGGATGACGACCAGCCGCCTGAAACTGAACTCAGACAAGACGGAGGTCCTCATCCTGGGCCCCTCACCCTCCACCTGGGACGACTCCTGGTGGCCTCCCGCCCTGGGCACCGCACCCAAACCGACAGACCACGCACGCAACCTGGGCTTCATCCTGGACTCCTCCCTCTCCATGTCCAGGCAAGTCAACAACGTCTCCTCGGCGTGCTTCAACATCCTACGCATGCTACGGAAGATCTTCTGGTGGATCCCCACCGAGACCAGGAAGACCGTCACCCAGGCCCGCTTCACCAGTCGACTGGACTACGGCAACGCCCTCTATGCTGGTACCACCGCCAAGCTCCAGAAGAGACTCCAGCGGATCCAGAACGCCTCAGCCAGACTCATCCTCGACATCCCAAGAATCAGCCACATCTCCGGACACCTGAGAGACCTGCACTGGCTCCCCATCAACAAAAGAATCACCTTCCGGCTCCTCACCCATGCACACAAAGCTCTACACGACCAAGGCCCGAGCTACCTCAACAACCGAATCAACTTCTACGCTCCCAAACGCCACCTCCGATCAGCCAACCACGCCCTCGCCGCCATCCCCCGCATCCGAAGAGCGACTACAGGAGGAAGGTCCTTCTCCTACCTGGCCGCCAAGACCTGGAACTCCCTCCCGACCGACCTGCGCCTGACCCAAGACCACCTCTCCTTCAGGAAGAAACTAAAGACCTGGCTGTTCGAGCAGTAGCGGCACCCCCCTCCCCCCAGCGCCTTGAGACCCTAGGGGTAAGTAGTGCGCTCTACAAATGCCTTTGATTGATTGATTGACTTATTTTAGTTGACAAAGTCATAATTCACATCCAACAGTAATTTAGAGTCAAAAGATTAAATGTTAAAATTTCATCATTATAGACCATTTTGGGATCGTTCGACAGGTCCGGAGTCATCGTTTTTCATCCGAAAATTGATTTTTTGGACTGTACCAAAAATGATTCAAAATGTCAATTTAATCATGCCTCATATTGAATAACCACTTTTTAAACCCTCACAGTGACCAAAATTGCCATTTTTACAGAGTTTTGCTTACTCAAAAGCTTCCATTTTGACCCGTTTCAGGCACAGAAATGACTTTAAACACACTTATTTTAGTTGACAAAGTCATAATTCACATCCAACAGTAATTTAGAGTCAAAAGATTAAATGTTAAAATTTCATCATTATAGACCATTTTGGGATCGTTCGACAGGTCCGGAGTCATCGTTTTTCTTCCGAAAATTGATTTTTTTGGACTGTACCAAAAATGATTCAAAATGTCAATTGGATCATGCCTCATGTTGAATAACCACTTTTTAAACCCTCACAGTGACCAAAATTGCCATTTTTACAGAGTTTTGCTTACTCAAAAGCTTCCATTTGACCCGTTTCAGGCACAGAAATGAGTTTAAACACACTTATTCTAGTTGACCAAGTCATAATTCACATCCAACAGTCATTTAGAGTCAAAAGATTAAATGTTAAAATTTCATCATTATAGACCATTTTGGGATCGTTCGACAGGTCCGGAGTCATCGTTTTTCATCCGAAAATGGATTTTTTGGACTGTACCAAAAATGATTCAAAATGTCAATTGGATCATGCCTCATGTTGAATAACCACTTTTTAAACCCTCACAGTGACCAAAATTGCCATTTTTACAGAGTTTTGCTTACTCAAAAGCTTCCATTTTGACCCGTTTCAGGCACAGAAATGACTTTAAACACACTTACCAACCACCCCGCCGCCGCCAGAGCCAACCTGCACGAAGGGATGAAAGAGGTAGCCTAGTGGATGACGACCAGCCGCCTGAAACTGAACTCAGACAAGACGGAGGTCCTCATCCTGGGCCCCTCACCCTCCACCTGGGACGACTCCTGGTGGCCTCCCGCCCTGGGCACCGCACCCAAACCGACAGACCACGCACGCAACCTGGGCTTCATCCTGGACTCCTCCCTCTCCATGTCCAGGCAAGTCAACAACGTCTCCTCGGCGTGCTTCAACATCCTACGCATGCTACGGAAGATCTTCTGGTGGATCCCCACCGAGACCAGGAAGACCGTCACCCAGGCCCGCTTCACCAGTCGACTGGACTACGGCAACGCCCTCTATGCTGGTACCACCGCCAAGCTCCAGAAGAGACTCCAGCGGATCCAGAACGCCTCAGCCAGACTCATCCTCGACATCCCAAGAATCAGCCACATCTCCGGACACCTGAGAGACCTGCACTGGCTCCCCATCAACAAAAGAATCACCTTCCGGCTCCTCACCCATGCACACAAAGCTCTACACGACCAAGGCCCGAGCTACCTCAACAACCGAATCAACTTCTACGCTCCCAAACGCCACCTCCGATCAGCCAACCACGCCCTCGCCGCCATCCCCCGCATCCGAAGAGCGACTACAGGAGGAAGGTCCTTCTCCTACCTGGCCGCCAAGACCTGGAACTCCCTCCCGACCGACCTGCGCCTGACCCAAGACCACCTCTCCTTCAGGAAGAAACTAAAGACCTGGCTGTTCGAGCAGTAGCGGCACCCCCCTCCCCCCAGCGCCTTGAGACCCTACGGGTAAGTAGTGCGCTCTACAAATGCCTTTGATTGATTGATTGACTTATTTTAGTTGACAAAGTCATAATTCACATCCAACAGTAATTTAGAGTCAAAAGATTAAATGTTAAAATTTCATCATTATAGACCATTTTGGGATCGTTCGACAGGTCCGGAGTCATCGTTTTTCATCCGAAAATTGATTTTTTGGACTGTACCAAAAATGATTCAAAATGTCAATTTGATCATGCCTCATATTGAATAACCACTTTTTAAACCCTCACAGTGACCAAAATTGCCATTTTTACAGAGTTTTGCTTACTCAAAAGCTTCCATTTTGACCCGTTTCAGGCACAGAAATGACTTTAAACACACTTATTTTAGTTGACAAAGTCATAATTCACATCCAACAGTAATTTAGAGTCAAAAGATTAAATGTTAAAATTTCATCATTATAGACCATTTTGGGATCGTTCGACAGGTCCGGAGTCATCGTTTTTCTTCCGAAAATTGATTTTTTTGGACTGTACCAAAAATGATTCAAAATGTCAATTGGATCATGCCTCATGTTGAATAACCACTTTTTAAACCCTCACAGTGACCAAAATTGCCATTTTTACAGAGTTTTGCTTACTCAAAAGCTTCCATTTGACCCGTTTCAGGCACAGAAATGAGTTTAAACACACTTATTCTAGTTGACCAAGTCATAATTCACATCCAACAGTCATTTAGAGTCAAAAGATTAAATGTTAAAATTTCATCATTATAGACCATTTTGGGATCGTTCGACAGGTCCGGAGTCATCGTTTTTCATCCGAAAATGGATTTTTTGGACTGTACCAAAAATGATTCAAAATGTCAATTGGATCATGCCTCATGTTGAATAACCACTTTTTAAACCCTCACAGTGACCAAAATTGCCATTTTTACAGAGTTTTGCTTACTCAAAAGCTTCCATTTTGACCCGTTTCAGGCACAGAAATGACTTTAAACACACTTACCAACCACCCCGCCGCCGCCAGAGCCAACCTGCACGAAGGGATGAAAGAGGTAGCCTAGTGGATGACGACCAGCCGCCTGAAACTGAACTCAGACAAGACGGAGGTCCTCATCCTGGGCCCCTCACCCTCCACCTGGGACGACTCCTGGTGGCCTCCCGCCCTGGGCACCGCACCCAAACCGACAGACCACGCACGCAACCTGGGCTTCATCCTGGACTCCTCCCTCTCCATGTCCAGGCAAGTCAACAACGTCTCCTCGGCGTGCTTCAACATCCTACGCATGCTACGGAAGATCTTCTGGTGGATCCCCACCGAGACCAGGAAGACCGTCACCCAGGCCCGCTTCACCAGTCGACTGGACTACGGCAACGCCCTCTATGCTGGTACCACCGCCAAGCTCCAGAAGAGACTCCAGCGGATCCAGAACGCCTCAGCCAGACTCATCCTCGACATCCCAAGAATCAGCCACATCTCCGGACACCTGAGAGACCTGCACTGGCTCCCCATCAACAAAAGAATCACCTTCCGGCTCCTCACCCATGCACACAAAGCTCTACACGACCAAGGCCCGAGCTACCTCAACAACCGAATCAACTTCTACGCTCCCAAACGCCACCTCCGATCAGCCAACCACGCCCTCGCCGCCATCCCCCGCATCCGAAGAGCGACTACAGGAGGAAGGTCCTTCTCCTACCTGGCCGCCAAGACCTGGAACTCCCTCCCGACCGACCTGCGCCTGACCCAAGACCACCTCTCCTTCAGGAAGAAACTAAAGACCTGGCTGTTCGAGCAGTAGCGGCACCCCCCTCCCCCCAGCGCCTTGAGACCCTACGGGTAAGTAGTGCGCTCTACAAATGCCTTTGATTGATTGATTGACTTATTTTAGTTGACAAAGTCATAATTCACATCCAACAGTAATTTAGAGTCAAAAGATTAAATGTTAAAATTTCATCATTATAGACCATTTTGGGATCGTTCGACAGGTCCGGAGTCATCGTTTTTCATCCGAAAATTGATTTTTTGGACTGTACCAAAAATGATTCAAAATGTCAATTTGATCATGCCTCATATTGAATAACCACTTTTTAAACCCTCACAGTGACCAAAATTGCCATTTTTACAGAGTTTTGCTTACTCAAAAGCTTCCATTTTGACCCGTTTCAGGCACAGAAATGACTTTAAACACACTTATTTTAGTTGACAAAGTCATAATTCACATCCAACAGTAATTTAGAGTCAAAAGATTAAATGTTAAAATTTCATCATTATAGACCATTTTGGGATCGTTCGACAGGTCCGGAGTCATCGTTTTTCTTCCGAAAATTGATTTTTTTGGACTGTACCAAAAATGATTCAAAATGTCAATTGGATCATGCCTCATGTTGAATAACCACTTTTTAAACCCTCACAGTGACCAAAATTGCCATTTTTACAGAGTTTTGCTTACTCAAAAGCTTCCATTTGACCCGTTTCAGGCACAGAAATGAGTTTAAACACACTTATTCTAGTTGACCAAGTCATAATTCACATCCAACAGTCATTTAGAGTCAAAAGATTAAATGTTAAAATTTCATCATTATAGACCATTTTGGGATCGTTCGACAGGTCCGGAGTCATCGTTTTTCATCCGAAAATTGATTTTTTGGACTGTACCAAAAATGATTCAAAATGTCAATTGGATCATGCCTCATGTTGAATAACCACTTTTTAAACACTCACAATGACCAAAATTGCCATTTTTACAGAGTTTTGCTTACTCAAAAGCTTCCATTTTGACCCGTTTCAGGAACAGAAATGACTTTAAACACACTTATTCTAGTTGACAAAGTCAGAATTCACATCCAACAGTAATTTAGAGTCAAAAGATTAAATGTTGATATTTCATCATTATAGACCATTTTGGTATCGTTCGACAGGTCCGAAGTCATCGTTTTTCATCCGAAAATTGATTTTTTGGACTGTACCAAAAATGATTCAAAATGTCAATTTGATCATGCCTCATGTTGAATAACCACTTTTTAAACCCTCACAGTGACCAAAATTGCCATTTTTACAGAGTTTTGCTTACTCAAAAGCTTCCATTTTGACCCGTTTCAGGCACAGAAATGACTTTAAACACACTTATTCTAGTTGACAAAGTCAGAATTCACATCCAACAGTAATTTAGAGTCAAAAGATTAAATGTTGATATTTCATCATTATAGACCATTTTGGTATCGTTCGACAGGTCCGAAGTCATCGTTTTTCATCCGAAAATTGATTTTTTGGACTGTACCAAAAATGATTCAAAATGTCAATTGGATCATGCCTCATGTTGAATAACCACTTTTTAAACCCTCACAGTGACCAAAATTGCCATTTTTACAGAGTTTTGCTTACTCAAAAGCTTCCATTTTGACCCGTTTCAGGCACAGAAATGACTTTAAACACACTTATTCTAGTTGACAAAGTCATAAATCACATCCAACAGTAATTTAGAGTCAAAAGATTAAATGTTGAAATTTCATCATTATAGACCATTTTAGGATCGTTCGACAGGTCCGGAGTCATCGTTTTTCATCCGAAAATTGATTTTTTGGACTGTACCAAAAATGATTCAAAATGTCAATTGGATCATGCCTCATGTTGAATAACCACTTTTTAAACCCTCACAGTGACCAAAATTGCCATTTTTACAGAGTTTTGCTTACTCAAAAGCTTCCATTTTGACCCGTTTCAGGCACAGAAATGACTTTAAACACACTTACCAACCACCCCGCCGCCGCCAGAGCCAACCTGCACGAAGGGATGAAAGAGGTAGCCTAGTGGATGACGACCAGCCGCCTGAAACTGAACTCAGACAAGACGGAGGTCCTCATCCTGGGCCCCTCACCCTCCACCTGGGACGACTCCTGGTGGCCTCCCGCCCTGGGCACCGCACCCAAACCGACAGACCACGCACGCAACCTGGGCTTCATCCTGGACTCCTCCCTCTCCATGTCCAGGCAAGTCAACAACGTCTCCTCGGCGTGCTTCAACATCCTACGCATGCTACGGAAGATCTTCTGGTGGATCCCCACCGAGACCAGGAAGACCGTCACCCAGGCCCGCTTCACCAGTCGACTGGACTACGGCAACGCCCTCTATGCTGGTACCACCGCCAAGCTCCAGAAGAGACTCCAGCGGATCCAGAACGCCTCAGCCAGACTCATCCTCGAAATCCCAAGAATCAGCCACATCTCCGGACACCTGAGAGACCTGCACTGGCTCCCCATCAACAAAAGAATCACCTTCCGGCTCCTCACCCATGCACACAAAGCTCTACACGACCAAGGCCCGAGCTACCTCAACAACCGAATCAACTTCTACGCTCCCAAACGCCACCTCCGATCAGCCAACCACGCCCTCGCCGCCATCCCCCGCATCCGAAGAGCGACTACAGGAGGAAGGTCCTTCTCCTACCTGGCCGCCAAGACCTGGAACTCCCTCCCGACCGACCTGCGCCTGACCCAAGACCACCTCTCCTTCAGGAAGAAACTAAAGACCTGGCTGTTCGAGCAGTAGCGGCACCCCCCTCCCCCCAGCGCCTTGAGACCCTACGGGTAAGTAGTGCGCTCTACAAATGCCTTTGATTGATTGATTGACTTATTTTAGTTGACAAAGTCATAATTCACATCCAACAGTAATTTAGAGTCAAAAGATTAAATGTTAAAATTTCATCATTATAGACCATTTTGGGATCGTTCGACAGGTCCGGAGTCATCGTTTTTCATCCGAAAATTGATTTTTTGGACTGTACCAAAAATGATTCAAAATGTCAATTTGATCATGCCTCATATTGAATAACCACTTTTTAAACCCTCACAGTGACCAAAATTGCCATTTTTACAGAGTTTTGCTTACTCAAAAGCTTCCATTTTGACCCGTTTCAGGCACAGAAATGACTTTAAACACACTTATTTTAGTTGACAAAGTCATAATTCACATCCAACAGTAATTTAGAGTCAAAAGATTAAATGTTAAAATTTCATCATTATAGACCATTTTGGGATCGTTCGACAGGTCCGGAGTCATCGTTTTTCTTCCGAAAATTGATTTTTTTGGACTGTACCAAAAATGATTCAAAATGTCAATTGGATCATGCCTCATGTTGAATAACCACTTTTTAAACCCTCACAGTGACCAAAATTGCCATTTTTACAGAGTTTTGCTTACTCAAAAGCTTCCATTTGAGCCGTTTCAGGCACAGAAATGAGTTTAAACACACTTATTCTAGTTGACCAAGTCATAATTCACATCCAACAGTCATTTAGAGTCAAAAGATTAAATGTTAAAATTTCATCATTATAGACCATTTTGGGATCGTTCGACAGGTCCGGAGTCATCGTTTTTCATCCGAAAATTGATTTTTTGGACTGTACCAAAAATGATTCAAAATGTCAATTGGATCATGCCTCATGTTGAATAACCACTTTTTAAACCCTCACAATGACCAAAATTGCCATTTTTACAGAGTTTTGCTTACTCAAAAGCTTCCATTTTGACCCGTTTCAGGCACAGAAATGACTTTAAACACACTTATTCTAGTTGACAAAGTCAGAATTCACATCCAACAGTAATTTAGAGTCAAAAGATTAAATGTTGATATTTCATCATTATAGACCATTTTGGTATCGTTCGACAGGTCCGAAGTCATCGTTTTTCATCCGAAAATTGATTTTTTGGACTGTACCAAAAATGATTCAAAATGTCAATTTGATCATGCCTCATGTTGAATAACCACTTTTTAAACCCTCACAGTGACCAAAATTGCCATTTTTACAGAGTTTTGCTTACTCAAAAGCTTCCATTTTGACCCGTTTCAGGCACAGAAATGACTTTAAACACACTTATTCTAGTTGACAAAGTCATAAATCACATCCAACAGTAATTTAGAGTCAAAAGATTAAATGTTGAAATTTCATCATTATAGACCATTTTATGATCGTTCGACAGGTCCGGAGTCATCGTTTTTCATCCGAAAATTGATTTTTTGGACTGTACCAAAAATGATTCAAAATGTCAATTGGATCATGCCTCATGTTGAATAACCACTTTTTAAACCCTCACAGTGACCAAAATTGCCATTTTTACAGAGTTTTGCTTACTCAAAAGCTTCCATTTTGACCCGTTTCAGGCACAGAAATGACTTTAAACACACTTACCAACCTCCCCGCCGCCGCCAGAGCCAACCTGCACGAAGGGATGAAAGAGGTAGCCTAGTGGATGACGACCAGCCGCCTGAAACTGAACTCAGACAAGACGGAGGTCCTCATCCTGGGCCCCTCACCCTCCACCTGGGACGACTCCTGGTGGCCTCCCGCCCTGGGCACCGCACCCAAACCGACAGACCACGCACGCAACCTGGGCTTCATCCTGGACTCCTCCCTCTCCATGTCCAGGCAAGTCAACAACGTCTCCTCGGCGTGCTTCAACATCCTACGCATGCTACGGAAGATCTTCTGGTGGATCCCCACCGAGACCAGGAAGACCGTCACCCAGGCCCGCTTCACCAGTCGACTGGACTACGGCAACGCCCTCTATGCTGGTACCACCGCCAAGCTCCAGAAGAGACTCCAGCGGATCCAGAACGCCTCAGCCAGACTCATCCTCGACATCCCAAGAATCAGCCACATCTCCGGACACCTGAGAGACCTGCACTGGCTCCCCGTCAACAAAAGAATCACCTTCCGGCTCCTCACCCATGCACACAAAGCTCTACACGACCAAGGCCCGAGCTACCTCAACAACCGAATCAACTTCTACGCTCCCAAACGCCACCTCCGATCAGCCAACCACGCCCTCGCCGCCGTCCCCCGCATCCGAAGAGCGACTACAGGAGGAAGGTCCTTCTCCTACCTGGCCGCCAAGACCTGGAACTCCCTCCCGACCGACCTGCGCCTGACCCAAGACCACCTCTCCTTCAGGAAGAAACTGAAGACCTGGCTGTTCAAACAGTAGCGGCACCCCCCTCCCCCCAGCGCCTTGAGACCCTACGGGTAAGTAGTGCGCTCTACAAATGCCTTTGATTGATTGATTGAATTATTTTAGTTGACAAAGTCATAATTCACATCCAACAGTAATTTAGAGTCAAAAGATTAAATGTTAAAATTTCATCATTATAGACCATTTTGGGATCGTTCGACAGGTCCGGAGTCATCGTTTTTCATCCGAAAATTGATTTTTTGGACTGTACCAAAAATGATTCAAAATGTCAATTTGATCATGCCTCATATTGAATAACCACTTTTTAAACCCTCACAGTGACCAAAATTGCCATTTTTACAGAGTTTTGCTTACTCAAAAGCTTCCATTTTGACCCGTTTCAGGCACAGAAATGACTTTAAACACACTTATTTTAGTTGACAAAGTCATAATTCACATCCAACAGTAATTTAGAGTTAAAAGATTAAATGTTAAAATTTCATCATTATAGAACATTTGGGGATCGTTCGACAGGTCCGGAGTCATCGTTTTTCTTCCGAAAATTGATTTTTTTGGACTGTACCAAAAATGATTCAAAATGTCAATTGGATCATGCCTCATGTTGAATACCCACTTTTTAAACCCTCACAGTGACCAAAATTGCCATTTTTACAGAGTTTTGCTTACTCAAAAGCTTCCATTTGACCCGTTTCAGGCACAGAAATGAGTTTAAACACACGTATTCTAGTTGACCAAGTCATAATTCACATCCAACAGTCATTTAGAGTCAAAAGATTAAATGTTAAAATTTCATCATTATAGACCATTTTGGGATCGTTCGACAGGTCCGGAGTCATCGTTTTTCATCCGAAAATTGATTTTTTGGACTGTACCAAAAATGATTCAAACTGTCAATTGGATCATGCCTCATGTTGAATAACCACTTTTTAAACCCTCACAATGACCAAAATTGCCATTTTTACAGAGTTTTGCTTACTCAAAAGCTTCCATTTTGACCCGTTTCAGGCACAGAAATGACTTTAAACACACTTATTCTAGTTGACAAAGTCATAATTCACATCCAACAGTAATTTAGAGTCAAAAGATTAAATGTTGAAATTTCATCCATATTGACCATTTTGGGATCGTTCGACAGGTCCGGAGTCATTGTTTTTCATCCGAAAATTGATTTTTTGGACTGTACCAAAAATGATTCAAAATGTCAATTGGATCATGCCTCATGTTGAATAACCACTTTTTAAACCCTCACAGTGACCAAAATTGCCATTTTTACAGAGTTTTGCTTGCTCAAAAGCTTCTATTTTGACCCGTTTCAGGCACAGAAATGAATTTAAACACACTTATTCTAGTTGACAAAGTCATAATTCACATCCAACAGTAATTTAGAGTCAAAAGATTAAATGTTGAAATTTCATCATTATAGACCATTTTGGGATCGTTCGACAGGTCCGGAGTCATCGTTTTTCATCTGAAAATTGATTTTTTGGACTGTACCAAAAATGATTCAAAATGTCAATTGGATCATGCCTCATGTTGAATAACCACTTTTTAAACCCTCACAGTGACCAAAATTGCCATTTTTACAGAGTTTTGCTTACTCAAAAGCTTCCATTTTGACCCGTTTCAGGCACAGAAATGACTTTAAACACACTTATTCTAGTTGACAAAGTCATAATTCACATCCAACAGTCATTTAGAGTCAAAAGATTAAATGTTGAAATTTCATCATTATGGACCATTTTGGGATCGTTCAACAGGTCCGGAGTCATCGTTTTTCATCCGAAAATTGATTTTTTGGACTGTACCAAAAATGATTCAAACTGTCAATTGGATCATGCCTCATGTTGAATAACCACTTTTTAAACCCTCACAATGACCAAAATTGCCATTTTTACAGAGTTTTGCTTACTCAAAAGCTTCCATTTTGACCCGTTTCAGGCACAGAAATGACTTTAAACACACTTATTCTAGTTGAAAAAGTCATAATTCACATCCAACAGTAATTTAGAGTCAAAAGATTAAATGTTGAAATTTCATCCATATTGACCATTTTGGGATCGTTCGACAGGTCCGGAGTCATCGTTTTTCATCCGAAAATTGATTTTTTGAACTGTACCAAAAATGATTCAAAATGTCAATTGGATCATGCCTCATGTTGAATAACCACTTTTTAAACCCTCACAGTGACCAAAATTGCCATTTTTACAGAGTTTTGCTTACTCAAAAGCTTCCATTTTGACCCGTTTCAGGCACAGAAATGACTTTAAACACACTTATTCTAGTTGACAAAGTCATAATTCACATCCAACAGTAATTTAGAGTCAAAAGATTAAATGTTGAAATTTAATCATTATAGACCATTTTATGATCGTTCGACAGGTCCGGAGTCATCGTTTTTCATCCGAAAATTGATTTTTTGGACTGTACCAAAAATGATTCAAAATGTCAATTGGATCATGCCTCATGTTGAATAACCACTTTTTAAACCCTAACAGTGATCAAAATTGCCATTTTTACAGAGTTTTGCTTACTCAAAAGCTTCCATTTAACCCGTTTCAGGGACAGAAATGACTTTAAACACACTTATTCTAGTTGACAAAGTCATAATTCACATCCAACAGTCATTTAGAGTCAAAAGATTAAATGTTAAAATTTCATCATTATAGACCATTTTGGGATCGTTCGACAGGTCCGGAGTCATCGTTTTTCATCCGAAAATTGATTTTTTGGACTGTACCAAAAATGATTCAAACTGTCAATTGGATCATGCCTCATGTTGAATAACCACTTTTTAAACCCTCACAATGACCAAAATTGCCATTTTTACAGAGTTTTGCTTACTCAAAAGCTTCCATTTTGACCCGTTTCAGGCACAGAAATGACTTTAAACACACTTATTCTAGTTGACAAAGTCATAATTCACATCCAACAGTAATTTAGAGTCAAAAGATTAAATGTTGAAATTTCATCCATATTGACCATTTTGGGATCGTTCGACAGGTCCGGAGTCATTGTTTTTCATCCGAAAATTGATTTTTTGGACTGTACCAAAAATGATTCAAAATGTCAATTGGATCATGCCTCATGTTGAATAACCACTTTTTAAACCCTCACAGTGACCAAAATTGCCATTTTTACAGAGTTTTGCTAGCTCAAAAGCTTCTATTTTGACCCGTTTCAGGCACAGAAATGAATTTAAACACACTTATTCTAGTTGACAAAGTCATAATTCACATCCAACAGTAATTTAGAGTCAAAAGATTAAATGTTGAAATTTCATCATTATAGACCATTTTGGGATCGTTCGACAGGTCCGGAGTCATCGTTTTTCATCTGAAAATTGATTTTTTGGACTGTACCAAAAATGATTCAAAATGTCAATTGGATCATGCCTCATGTTGAATAACCACTTTTTAAACCCTCACAGTGACCAAAATTGCCATTTTTACAGAGTTTTGCTTACTCAAAAGCTTCCATTTTGACCCGTTTCAGGCACAGAAATGACTTTAAACACACTTATTCTAGTTGACAAAGTCATAATTCACATCCAACAGTCATTTAGAGTCAAAAGATTAAATGTTGAAATTTCATCATTATGGACCATTTTGGGATCGTTCAACAGGTCCGGAGTCATCGTTTTTCATCCGAAAATTGATTTTTTGGACTGTACCAAAAATGATTCAAACTGTCAATTGGATCATGCCTCATGTTGAATAACCACTTTTTAAACCCTCACAATGACCAAAATTGCCATTTTTACAGAGTTTTGCTTACTCAAAAGCTTCCATTTTGACCCGTTTCAGGCACAGAAATGACTTTAAACACACTTATTCTAGTTGAAAAAGTCATAATTCACATCCAACAGTAATTTAGAGTCAAAAGATTAAATGTTGAAATTTCATCCATATTGACCATTTTGGGATCGTTCGACAGGTCCGGAGTCATCGTTTTTCATCCGAAAATTGATTTTTTGGACTGTACCAAAAATGATTCAAAATGTCAATTGGATCATGCCTCATGTTGAATAACCACTTTTTAAACCCTCACAGTGACCAAAATTGCCATTTTTACAGAGTTTTGCTTACTCAAAAGCTTCCATTTTGACCCGTTTCAGGCACAGAAATGACTTTAAACACACTTATTCTAGTTGACAAAGTCATAATTCACATCCAACAGTAATTTAGAGTCAAAAGATTAAATGTTGAAATTTAATCATTATAGACCATTTTATGATCGTTCGACAGGTCCGGAGTCATCGTTTTTCATCCGAAAATTGATTTTTTGGACTGTACCAAAAATGATTCAAAATGTCAATTGGATCATGCCTCATGTTGAATAACCACTTTTTAAACCCTAACAGTGATCAAAATTGCCATTTTTACAGAGTTTTGCTTACTCAAAAGCTTCCATTTAACCCGTTTCAGGGACAGAAATGACTTTAAACACACTTATTCTAGTTGACAAAGTCATAATTCACATCCAACAGTCATTTAGAGTCAAAAGATTAAATGTTAAAATTTCATCATTATAGACCATTTTGGGATCGTTCGACAGGTCCGGAGTCATCGTTTTTCTTCCGAAAATTGATTTTTTGGACTGTACCAAAAATGATTCAAAATGTCAATTGGATCATGCCTCATGTTGAATAACCACTTTTTAAACCCTCACAGTGACCAAAATTGCCATTTTTACAGAGTTTTGCTTACTCAAAAGCTTCCATTTTGACCCGTTTCAGGCACAGAAATGACTTTAAACACACTTATTCTAGTTGACAAAGTCATAATTCACATCCAACAGTCATTTAGAGTCAAAAGATTAAATGTTAAAATTTCATCATTATAGACCATTTTGGGATCGTTCGACAGGTCCGGAGTCATCGTTTTTCATCCGAAAATTGATTTTTTGGACTGTACCAAAAATGATTCAAAATGTCAATTGGATCATGCCTCATGTTGAATAACCACTTTTGAAACCCTCACAGTGACCAAAATTGCCATTTTTACAGAGTTTTGCTTGCTCAAAAGCTTCTATTTTTACCCGGTTCAGGCACAGAAATGAATTTAAACACACTTATTCTAGTTGACAAAGTCATAATTCACATCCAACAGTAATTTAGAGTCAAAAGATTAAATGTTGAAATTTCATCATTATAGACCATTTTGGTATCGTTCGACAGGTCCGGAGTCATCGTTTTTCATCCGAAAATTTATTTTTTTGGACTGTACCAAAAATGATTCAAAATGTCAATTGGATCATTCCTCATGTTGAATAACCACTTTTTAAACCCTTACAGTGACCAAAATTGCCATTTTTACAGAGTTTTGCTTACTCAAAAGCTTCAATTTTGACCCGTTTCAGGCACAGAAATGACTTTAAACACACTTTTTTTAGTTGACAAAGTCATAATTCACATCCAACAGTCATTTAGAGTCAAAAGATTAAATGTTGAAATTTCATCATTATAGACCATTTTGGGATCGTTCGACAGGTCCGGAGTCATCGTTTTTCATTCGAAAATATATTTTTTGGACTGTACCAAAAATGATTCAAAATGTCAATTGGATCATGCCTCATGTTGAATAACCACTTTTTAAACCCTCGCAGTGACCAAAATTGCCATTTTTACAGAGTTTTGCTTACTCAAAAGCTTCCATTTTGACCCGTTTCACGCACAGAAATGACTTTAAACACACTTATTCTAGTTGACAAAGTCATAATTCACATCCAACAGTAATTTAGAGTCAAAAGATTAAATGTTAAAATTTCATCATTATAGACCATTTTGAGATCATTCGACAGGTCCGGAGTCATCGTTTTTCATCCGAAAATTGATTTTTTGGACTGTACCAAAAATGATTCAAAATGTCAATTTGATCATGCCTCATGTTGAATAACCACTTTTTAAACCCTCACAGTGACCAAAATTGCCATTTTTACAGAGTTTTGCTTACTCAAAAGCTTCCATTTTGACCCATTTCAGGCACAGAAATGACTTTAAACACACTTATTCTAGTTGACAAAGTCATAATCCACATCCAACAGTCATTTAGAGTCAAAAGAATAAATGTTGAAATTTCATCATTATAGACCATTTTGGGATCGTTCGACAGGTCCGGAGTCATCGTTTTTCATCCGAAAATTGATTTTTTGGACTGTACCAAAAATGATTCAAAATGTCAATTGGATCATGCCTCATGTTGAATAACCACTTTTTAAACCCTGACAATGACCAAAATTGCCATTTTTACAGAGTTTTGCTTACTCAAAAGCTTCCATTTTGACCCGTTTCAGGCACAGAAATGACTTTAAACACACTTATTCTAGTTGACAAAGTCAGAATTCACATCCAACAGTAATTTAGAGTCAAAAGATTAAATGTTGATATTTCATCATTATAGACCATTTTGGTATCGTTCGACAGGTCCGAAGTCATCGTTTTTCATCCGAAAATTGATTTTTTGGACTGTACCAAAAATGATTCAAAATGTCAATTGGATCATGCCTCATGTTGAATAACCACTTTTTAAACCCTCACAGTGACCAAAATTGCCATTTTTACAGAGTTTTGCTTACTCAAAAGCTTCCATTTTGACCCGTTTCAGGCACAGAAATGACTTTAAACACACTTATTCTAGTTGACAAAGTCATAAATCACATCCAACAGTAATTTAGAGTCAAAAGATTAAATGTTGAAATTTCATCATTATAGACCATTTTAGGATCGTTCGACAGGTCCGGAGTCATCGTTTTTCATCCGAAAATTGATTTTTTGGACTGTACCAAAAATGATTCAAAATGTCAATTGGATCATGCCTCATGTTGAATAACCACTTTTTAAACCCTCACAGTGACCAAAATTGCCATTTTTACAGAGTTTTGCTTACTCAAAAGCTTCCATTTTGACCCGTTTCAGGCACAGAAATGACTTTAAACACACTTACCAACCACCCCGCCGCCGCCAGAGCCAACCTGCACGAAGGGATGAAAGAGGTAGCCTAGTGGATGACGACCAGCCGCCTGAAACTGAACTCAGACAAGACGGAGGTCCTCATCCTGGGCCCCTCACCCTCCACCTGGGACGACTCCTGGTGGCCTCCCGCCCTGGGCACCGCACCCAAACCGACAGACCACGCACGCAACCTGGGCTTCATCCTGGACTCCTCCCTCTCCATGTCCAGGCAAGTCAACAACGTCTCCTCGGCGTGCTTCAACATCCTACGCATGCTACGGAAGATCTTCTGGTGGATCCCCACCGAGACCAGGAAGACCGTCACCCAGGCCCGCTTCACCAGTCGACTGGACTACGGCAACGCCCTCTATGCTGGTACCACCGCCAAGCTCCAGAAGAGACTCCAGCGGATCCAGAACGCCTCAGCCAGACTCATCCTCGACATCCCAAGAATCAGCCACATCTCCGGACACCTGAGAGACCTGCACTGGCTCCCCATCAACAAAAGAATCACCTTCCGGCTCCTCACCCATGCACACAAAGCTCTACACGACCAAGGCCCGAGCTACCTCAACAACCGAATCAACTTCTACGCTCCCAAACGCCACCTCCGATCAGCCAACCACGCCCTCGCCGCCGTCCCCCGCATCCGAAGAGCGACTACAGGAGGAAGGTCCTTCTCCTACCTGGCCACCAAGACCTGGAACTCCCTCCCGACCGACCTGCGCCTGACCCAAGACCACCTCTCCTTCAGGAAGAAACTAAAGACCTGGCTGTTCGAGCAGTAGCGGCACCCCCCTCCCCCCAGCGCCTTGAGACCCTACGGGTAAGTAGTGCGCTCTACAAATGCCTTTGATTGATTGACTTATTTTAGTTGACAAAGTCATAATTCACATCCAACAGTAATTTAGAGTCAAAAGATTAAATGTTAAAATTTCATCATTATAGACCATTTTGGGATCGTTCGACAGGTCCGGAGTCATCGTTTTTCATCCGAAAATTGATTTTTTGGACTGTACCAAAAATGATTCAAAATGTCAATTTGATCATGCCTCATATTGAATAACCACCTTTTAAACCCTCACAGTGACCAAAATTGCCATTTTTACAGAGTTTTGCTTACTCAAAAGCTTCCATTTTGACCCGTTTCAGGCACAGAAATGACTTTAAACACACTTATTTTAGTTGACAAAGTCATAATTCACATCCAACAGTAATTTAGAGTCAAAAGATTAAATGTTAAAATTTCATCATTATAGACCATTTTGGGATCGTTCGACAGGTCCGGAGTCATCGTTTTTCTTCCGAAAATTGATTTTTTTGGACTGTACCAAAAATGATTCAAAATGTCAATTGGATCATGCCTCATGTTGAATAACCACTTTTTAAACCCTCACAGTGACCAAAATTGCCATTTTTACAGAGTTTTGCTTACTCAAAAGCTTCCATTTGACCCGTTTCAGGCACAGAAATGAGTTTAAACACACTTATTCTAGTTGACCAAGTCATAATTCACATCCAACAGTCATTTAGAGTCAAAAGATTAAATGTTAAAATTTCATCATTATAGACCATTTTGGGATCGTTCGACAGGTCCGGAGTCATCGTTTTTCATCCGAAAATTGATTTTTTGGACTGTACCAAAAATTATTCAAAATGTCAATTGGATCATGCCTCATGTTGAATAACCACTTTTTAAACCCTCACAATGACCAAAATTGCCATTTTTACAGAGTTTTGCTTACTCAAAAGCTTCCATTTTGACCCGTTTCAGGCACAGAAATGACTTTAAACACACTTATTCTAGTTGACAAAGTCAGAATTCACATCCAACAGTAATTTAGAGTCAAAAGATTAAATGTTGATATTTCATCATTATAGACCATTTTGGTATCGTTCGACAGGTCCGAAGTCATCGTTTTTCATCCGAAAATTGATTTTTTGGACTGTACCAAAAATGATTCAAAATCTCAATTGGATCATGCCTCATGTTGAATAACCACTTTTTAAACCCTCACAGTGACCAAAATTGCCATTTTTACAGAGTTTTGCTTACTCAAAAGCTTCCATTTTGACCCGTTTCAGGCACAGAAATGACTTTAAACACACTTATTCTAGTTGACAAAGTCATAAATCACATCCAACAGTAATTTAGAGTCAAAAGATTAAATGTTGAAATTTCATCATTATAGACCATTTTATGATCATTCGACAGGTCCGGAGTCATCGTTTTTCATCCGAAAATTGATTTTTTGGACTGTACCAAAAATGATTCAAAATGTCAATTGGATCATGCCTCATGTTGAATAACCACTTTTTAAACCCTCACAGTGACCAAAATTGCCATTTTTACAGAGTTTTGCTTACTCGAAAGCTTCCATTTTGACCTGTTTCAGGCACAGAAATGACTTTAAACACACTTACCAACGACCCCGCCGCCGCCAGAGCCAACCTGCACGAAGGGATGAAAGAGGTAGCCTAGTGGATGACGACCAGCCGCCTGAAACTGAACTCAGACAAGACGGAGGTCCTCATCCTGGGCCCCTCACCCTCCACCTGGGACGACTCCTGGTGGCCTCCCGCCCTGGGCACCGCACCCAAACCGACAGACCACGCACGCAACCTGGGCTTCATCCTGGACTCCTCCCTCTCCATGTCCAGGCAAGTCAACAACGTCTCCTCGGCGTGCTTCAACATCCTACGCATGCTACGGAAGATCTTCTGGTGGATCCCCACCGAGACCAGGAAGACCGTCACCCAGGCCCGCTTCACCAGTCGACTGGACTACGGCAACGCCCTCTATGCTGGTACCACCGCCAAGCTCCAGAAGAGACTCCAGCGGATCCAGAACGCCTCAGCCAGACTCATCCTCGACATCCCAAGAATCAGCCACATCTCCGGACACCTGAGAGACCTGCACTGGCTCCCCGTCAACAAAAGAATCACCTTCCGGCTCCTCACCCATGCACACAAAGCTCTACACGACCAAGGCCCGAGCTACCTCAACAACCGTCCCCCGCATCCGAAGAGCGACTACAGGAGGAAGGTCCTTCTCCTACCTGGCCGCCAAGACCTGGAACTCCCTCCCGACCGACCTGCGCCTGACCCAAGACCACCTCTCCTTCAGGAAGAAACTGAAGACCTGGCTGTTCGAGCAGTAGCGGCACCCCCCTCCCCCCAGCGCCTTGAGACCCTACGGGTAAGTAGTGCGCTCTACAAATGCCTTTGATTGATTGATTGACTTATTTTAGTTGACAAAGTCATAATTCACATCCAACAGTAATTTAGAGTCAAAAGATTAAATGTTAAAATTTCATCATTATAGACCATTTTGGGATCGTTCGACAGGTCCGGAGTCATCGTTTTTCATCCGAAAATTGATTTTTTGGACTGTACCAAAAATGATTCAAACTGTCAATTGGATCATGCCTCATATTGAATAACCACTTTTTAAACCCTCACAGTGACCAAAATTGCCATTTTTACAGAGTTTTGCTTACTCAAAAGCTTCCATTTTGACCCGTTTCAGGCACAGAAATGACTTTAAACACACTTATTCTAGTTGACAAAGTCATAATTCACATCCAACAGTAATTTAGAGTCAAAAGATTAAATGTTGAAATTTCATCCATATTGACCATTTTGGGATCGTTCGACAGGTCCGGAGTCATTGTTTTTCATCCGAAAATTGATTTTTTGGACTGTACCAAAAATGATTCAAAATGTCAATTGGATCATGCCTCATGTTGAATAACCACTTTTTAAACCCTCACAGTGACCAAAATTGCCATTTTTACAGAGTTTTGCTTACTCAAAAGCTTCCATTTTGACCCGTTTCAGGCACAGAAATGACTTTAAACACACTTATTCTAGTTGACAAAGTCATAATTCACATCCAACAGTCATTTAGAGTCAAAAGATTAAATGTTGAAATTTCATCATTATGGACCATTTTGGGATCGTTCAACAGGTCCGGAGTCATCGTTTTTCATCCGAAAATTGATTTTTTGGACTGTACCAATAATGATTCAAACTGTCAATTGGATCATGCCTCATGTTGAATAACCACTTTTTAAACCCTCACAATGACCAAAATTGCCATTTTACAGAGTTTTGCTTACTCAAAAGCTTCCATTTTGACCCGTTTCAGGCACAGAAATGACTTTAAACACACTTATTCTAGTTGAAAAAGTCATAATTCACATCCAACAGTAATTTAGAGTCAAAAGATTAAATGTTGAAATTTCATCCATATTGACCATTTTGGGATCGTTCGACAGGTCCGGAGTCATCGTTTTTCATCCGAAAATTGATTTTTTGGACTGTACCAAAAATGATTCAAAATGTCAATTGGATCATGCCTCATGTTGAATAACCACTTTTTAAACCCTAACAGTGACCAAAATTGCCATTTTTACAGAGTTTTGCTTACTCAAAAGCTTCCATTTAACCCGTTTCAGGGACAGAAATGACTTTAAACACACTTATTCTAGTTGACAAAGTCATAATTCACATCCAACAGTCATTTAGAGTCAAAAGATTAAATGTTAAAATTTCATCATTATAGACCATTTTGGGATCGTTCGACAGGTCCGGAGTCATCGTTTTTCTTCCGAAAATTGATTTTTTGGACTGTACCAAAAATGATTCAAAATGTCAATTGGATCATGCCTCATGTTGAATAACTACTTTTTAAACCCTCACAGTGACCAAAATTGCCATTTTTACAGAGTTTTGCTTACTCAAAAGCTTCCATTTTGACCCGTTTCAGGCACAGAAATGACTTTAAACACACTTATTCTAGTTGACAAAGTCATAATTCACATCCAACAGTCATTTAGAGTTAAAAGATTAAATGTTAAAATTTCATCATTATAGACCATTTTGGGATCGTTCGACAGGTCCGGAGTCATCGTTTTTCATCCGAAAATTGATTTTTTGGACTGTACCAAAAATGATTCAAAATGTCAATTGGATCATGCCTCATGTTGAATAACCACTTTTGAAACCCTCACAGTGACCAAAATTGCCATTTTTACAGAGTTTTGCTTGCTCAAAAGCTTCTATTTTTACCCGGTTCAGGCACAGAAATGAATTTAAACACACTTATTCTAGTTGACAAAGTCATAATTCACATCCAACAGTAATTTAGAGTCAAAAGATTAAATGTTGAAATTTCATCATTATAGACCATTTTGGTATCGTTCGACAGGTCCGGAGTCATCGTTTTTCATCCGAAAATTTATTTTTTTGGACTGTACCAAAAATGATTCAAAATGTCAATTGGATCATTCCTCATGTTGAATAACCACTTTTTAAACCCTTACAGTGACCAAAATTGCCATTTTTACAGAGTTTTGCTTACTCAAAAGCTTCAATTTTGACCCGTTTCAGGCACAGAAATGACTTTAAACACACTTATTTTAGTTGACAAAGTCATAATTCACATCCAACAGTCATTTAGAGTCAAAAGATTAAATGTTGAAATTTCATCATTATAGACCATTTTGGGATCGTTCGACAGGTCCGGAGTCATCGTTTTTCATCCAAAAATTGATTTTTTGGACTGTACCAAAAATGATTCAAAATGTCAATTGGATCATGCCTCATGTTGAATAACCACTTTTTAAACCCTCACAGTCACCAAAATTGCCATTTTTACAGAGTTTTGCTTACTCAAAAGCTTCCATTTTGACCCGTTTCAGGCACAGAAATGACTTTAAACACACTTATTCTAGTTGACAAAGTCATAATTCACATCCAACAGTAATTTAGAGTCAAAAGATTAAATGTTGAAATTTCATCATTATAGACCATTTTATGATCGTTCGACAGGTCCGGAGTCATCGTTTTTCATCCGAAAATTGATTTTTTGGACTGTACCAAAAATGATTCAAAATGTCAATTGGATCATGCCTCATGTTGAATAACCACTTTTTAAACCCTAACAGTGACCAAAATTGCCATTTTTACAGAGTTTTGCTTACACAAAAGCTTCCATTTAACCCGTTTCAGGGACAGAAATGACTTTAAACACACTTATTCTAGTTGACAAAGTCATAATTCACATCCAACAGTCATTTAGAGTCAAAAGATTAAATGTTAAAATTTCATCATTATAGACCATTTTGGGATCGTTCGACAGGTCCGGAGTCATCGTTTTTCTTCCGAAAATTGATTTTTTGGACTGTACCAAAAATGATTCAAAATGTCAATTGGATCATGCCTCATGTTGAATAACCACTTTTTAAACCCTCACAGTGACCAAAATTGCCATTTTTACAGAGTTTTGCTTACTCAAAAGCTTCCATTTTGACCCGTTTCAGGCACAGAAATGACTTTAAACACACTTATTCTAGTTGACAAAGTCATAATTCACATCCAACAGTCATTTAGAGTTAAAAGATTAAATGTTAAAATTTCATCATTATAGACCATTTTGGGATCGTTCGACAGGTCCGGAGTCATCGTTTTTCATCCGAAAATTGATTTTTTGGACTGTACCAAAAATGATTCAAAATGTCAATTGGATCATGCCTCATGTTGAATAACCACTTTTGAAACCCTCACAGTGACCAAAATTGCCATTTTTACAGAGTTTTGCTTGCTCAAAAGCTTCTATTTTTACCCGGTTCAGGCACAGAAATGAATTTAAACACACTTATTCTAGTTGACAAAGTCATAATTCACATCCAACAGTAATTTAGAGTCAAAAGATTAAATGTTGAAATTTCATCATTATAGACCATTTTGGTATCGTTCGACAGGTCCGGAGTCATCGTTTTTCATCCGAAAATTTATTTTTTTGGACTGTACCAAAAATGATTCAAAATGTCAATTGGATCATTCCTCATGTTGAATAACCACTTTTTAAACCCTTACAGTGACCAAAATTGCCATTTTTACAGAGTTTTGCTTACTCAAAAGCTTCAATTTTGACCCGTTTCAGGCACAGAAATGACTTTAAACACACTTATTTTAGTTGACAAAGTCATAATTCACATCCAACAGTCATTTAGAGTCAAAAGATTAAATGTTGAAATTTCATCATTATAGACCATTTTGGGATCGTTCGACAGGTCCGGAGTCATCGTTTTTCATCCAAAAATTGATTTTTTGGACTGTACCAAAAATGATTCAAAATGTCAATTGGATCATGCCTCATGTTGAATAACCACTTTTTAAACCCTCACAGTCACCAAAATTGCCATTTTTACAGAGTTTTGCTTACTCAAAAGCTTCCATTTTGACCCGTTTCAGGCACAGAAATGACTTTAAACACACTTATTCTAGTTGACAAAGTCATAATTCACATCCAACAGTAATTTAGAGTCAAAAGATTAAATGTTGAAATTTCATCATTATAGACCATTTTATGATCGTTCGACAGGTCCGGAGTCATCGTTTTTCATCCGAAAATTGATTTTTTGGACTGTACCAAAAATGATTCAAAATGTCAATTGGATCATGCCTCATGTTGAATAACCACTTTTTAAACCCTAACAGTGACCAAAATTGCCATTTTTACAGAGTTTTGCTTACTCAAAAGCTTCCATTTTGACCCGTTTCAGGCACAGAAATGACTTTAAACACACTTATTCTAGTTGACAAAGTCATAATTCACATCCAACAGTCATTTAGAGTCAAAAGATTAAATGTTAAAATTTCATCATTATAGACCATTTTGGGATCGTTCGACAGGTCCGGAGTCATCGTTTTTCATCCGAAAATTGATTTTTTGGACTGTACCAAAAATGATTCAAAATGTCAATTGGATCATGCCTCATGTTGAATAACCACTTTTGAAACCCTCACAGTGACCAAAATTGCCATTTTTACAGAGTTTTGCTTGCTCAAAAGCTTCTATTTTTACCCGGTTCAGGCACAGAAATGAATTTAAACACACTTATTCTAGTTGACAAAGTCATAATTCACATCCAACAGTAATTTAGAGTCAAAAGATTAAATGTTGAAATTTCATCATTATAGACCATTTTGGTATCGTTCAACAGGTCCGGAGTCATCGTTTTTCATCCGAAAATTTATTTTTTTGGACTGTACCAAAAATGATTCAAAATGTCAATTGGATCATTCCTCATGTTGAATAACCACTTTTTAAACCCTTACAGTGACCAAAATTGCCATTTTTACAGAGTTTTGCTTACTCAAAAGCTTCAATTTTGACCCGTTTCAGGCACAGAAATGACTTTAAACACACTTATTTTAGTTGACAAAGTCATAATTCACATCCAACAGTCATTTAGAGTCAAAAGATTAAATGTTGAAATTTCATCATTATAGACCATTTTGGGATCGTTCGACAGGTCCGGAGTCATCGTTTTTCATCCAAAAATTGATTTTTTGGACTGTACCAAAAATGATTCAAAATGTCAATTGGATCATGCCTCATGTTGAATAACCACTTTTTAAACCCTCACAGTGACCAAAATTGCCATTTTTACAGAGTTTTGCTTACTCAAAAGCTTCCATTTTGACCCGTTTCAGGCACAGAAATGACTTTAAACACACTTATTCTAGTTGACAAAGTCATAATTCACATCCAACAGTCATTTAGAGTCAAAAGATTAAATGTTAAAATGTCATCATTATAGACCATTTTGGGATCGTTCGACAGGTCCGGAGTCATCGTTTTTCATCCGAAAATTGATTTTTTGGATTGTACCAAAAATGATTCAAAATGTCAATTGGATCATGCCTCATGTTGAATACCACTTTTTAAACCCTCACAGTGACCAAAATTGCCATTTTTACAGAGTTTTGCTTACTCAAAAGCTTCCATTTTGACCCGTTTCAGGCACAGAAATGACTTTAAACACACTTATTTCAGTTGACAAAGTCATAATTCACATCCAACAGTAATTTAGAGTCAAAAGATTAAATGTTAAAATTTCATCATTATAGACCATTTTGGGATCGTTCTACAGGTCCGGAGTCATCGTTTTTCTTCCGAAAATTGATTTTTTGGACTGTACCAAAAATGATTCAAAATGTCAATTGGATCATGCCTCATGTTGAATAACCACTTTTTAAACCCTCACAGTGACCAAAATTGCCATTTTTACAGAGTTTTGCTTACTCAAAAGCTTCCATTTTGACCCGTTTCAGGCACAGAAATGAGTTTAAACACACTTATTCTAGTTGACATAGTCATAATTCACATCCAACAGTCATTTAGAGTCAAAAGATTAAATGTTGAAATTTCATCATTATAGACCATTTTGGTATCGTTCGACAGGTCCGGAGTCAATCTTTTTCATCCGAAAATTGATTTTTTGGACTGTACCAAAAATGATTCAAAATGTCAATTGGATCATGCCTCATGTTGAATAACCACTTTTTGAACCCTCACAGTGACCAAAATTGCCATTTTTACAGAGTTTTGCTTACTCAAAAGCTTCCATTTTGACCCGTTTCAGGCACAGAAATGACTTTAAACACACTTATTCTAGTTGACAAAGTCATAATTCACATCCAACAGTAATTTAGAGTCAAAAGATTAAATGTTGAAATTTCATCATTATAGACCATTTTATGATCGTTCGACAGGTCCGGAGTCATCGTTTTTCATCCGAAAATTGATTTTTTGGACTGTACCAAAAATGATTCAAAATGTCAATTGGATCATGCCTCATGTTGAATAACCACTTTTTAAACCCTCACAATGACCAAAATTGCAATTTTTACAGAGTTTTGCTTACTCAAAAGCTTCCATTTTGACCCGTTTCAGGCACAGAAATGACTTTAAACACACTTATTCTAGTTGACAAAGTCAGAATTCACATCCAACAGTAATTTAGAGTCAAAAGATTAAATGTTGATATTTCATCATTATAGACCATTTTGGTATCGTTCGACAGGTCCGAAGTCATCGTTTTTCATCCGAAAATTGATTTTTTGGACTGTACCAAAAATGATTCAAAATGTCAATTGGATCATGCCTCATGTTGAATAACCACTTTTTAAACCCTCACAGTGACCAAAATTGCCATTTTTACAGAGTTTTGCTTACTCAAAAGCTTCCATTTTGACCCGTTTCAGGCACAGAAATGACTTTAAACACACCTATTCTAGTTGACAAAGTCAGAATTCACATCCAACAGTAATTTAGAGTCAAAAGATTAAATGTTGATATTTCATCATTATAGACCATTTTGGTATCGTTTGACAGGTCCGAAGTCATCGTTTTTCATCCGAAAATTGATTTTGTAAACTGTACCAAAAATGATTCAAAATGTCAATTGGATCATGCCTCATGTTGAATAACCACTTTTTAAACCCTCTCAGTGACCAAAATTGCCATTTTTACAGAGTTTTGCTTACTCAAAAGCTTCCATTTTGACCCGTTTCAGGCACAGAAATGACTTTAAACACACTTACCAACGACCCCGCCGCCGCCAGAGCCAACCTGCACGAAGGGATGAAAGAGGTAGCCGAGTGGATGACGACCAGCCGCCTGAAACTGAACTCAGACAAGACGGAGGTCCTCATCCTGGGCCACTCACCCTCCACCTGGGACGAGTCCTGGTGGCCTCCCGCCCTGGGCACCGCACCCAAACCGACAGACCACGCACGCAATCTGGGCTTCATCCTGGACTCCTCCCTCTCCATGTCCAGGCAAGTCAACAACGTCTCCTCGGCGTGCTTCAACAATCTACGCATGCTACAGAAGATCTTTTGGTGGATCCCCACCGAGACAAGGAAGACCGTCACCCAGGCCCGCTTCACCAGTCGACTGGACTACGGCAACGCCCTCTACGCTGGTACCACCGCCAAGCTCCAGAAGAGACTCCAGCGGATCCAGAACGCCTCAGCCAGACTCATCCTCGACATCCCAAGAATCAGCCACATCTCCGGACACCTGAGAGACCTGCACTGGCTCCCCGTCAACAAAAGAATCACCTTCCGGCTCCTCACCCACGCACACACAGCTCTACACGACCAAGGCCCGAGCTACCTCAACAACCGAATCAACTTCTACGCTCCCAAACGCCACCTCCGATCAGCCAACCACGCCCTCGCCGCCGTCCCCCGCATCCGAAGAGCGACTACAGGAGGAAGGTCCTTCTCCTACCTGGCCGCCAAGACCTGGAACTCCCTCCCGACCGACCTGCGCCTGACCCAAGACCACCTCTCCTTCAAGAAGAAACTGAAGACCTGGCTGTTCGAGCAGTAGCGGCACCCCCCTCCCCCCAGCGCCTTGAGACCCTACGGGTAAGTAGTGCGCTCTACAAATGCCTTTGATTGATTGATTGACTTATTTTAGTTGACAAAGTCATAATTCACATCCAACAGTAATTTAGAGTCAAAAGATTAAATGTTAAAATTTCATCATTATAGACCATTTTGGGATCGTTTGACAGGTCCGGAGTCATCGTTTTTCATCCGAAAATTGATTTTTTGGACTGTACCAAAAATGATTCAAAATGTCAATTTGATCATGCCTCATGTTGAATAACCACTTTTTAAACCCTCACAGTGACCAAAATTGCCATTTTTACAGAGTTTTGCTTACTCAAAAGCTTCCATTTTGACCCGTTTCAGGCACAGAAATGACTTTAAACACACTTATTTTAGTTGACAAAGTCATAATTCACATCCAACAGTAATTTAGAGTCAAAAGATTAAATGTTAAAATTTCATCATTATAGACCATTTTGGGATCGTTCGACAGGTCCGGAGTCATCGTTTTTCTTCCGAAAATTGATTTTTTTGGACTGTACCAAAAATGATTCAAAATGTCAATTGGATCATGCCTCATGTTGAATAACCACTTTTTAAACCCTCACAGTGACCAAAATTGCCATTTTTACAGAGTTTTGCTTACTCAAAAGCTTCCATTTGACCCGTTTCAGGCACAGAAATGAGTTTAAACACACTTATTCTAGTTGACCAAGTCATAATTCACATCCAACAGTCATTTAGAGTCAAAAGATTAAATGTTAAAATTTCATCATTATAGACCATTTTGGGATCGTTCGACAGGTCCGGAGTCATCGTTTTTCATCCGAAAATTGATTTTTTGGACTGTACCAAAAATGATTCAAAATGTCAATTGGATCATGCCTCATGTTGAATAACCACTTTTTAAACCCTCACAGTGACCAAAATTGCTATTTTTACAGAGTTTTGCTTACTCAAAAGCTTCCATTTTGACCCATTTCAGGCACAGAAATGACTTTAAACACACTTATTCTAGTTGACAAAGTCATAATTCACATCCAACAGTCATTTAGAGTCAAAAGATTAAATGTTGAAATTTCATCATTATGGACCATTTTGGGATCGTTCAACAGGTCCGGAGTCATCGTTTTTCATCCGAAAATTGATTTTTTGGACTGTACCAAAAATGATTCAAACTGTCAATTGGATCATGCCTCATGTTGAATAACCACTTTTTAAACCCTCACAATGACCAAAATTGCCATTTTTACAGAGTTTTGCTTACTCAAAAGCTTCCATTTTGACCCGTTTCAGGCACAGAAATGACTTTAAACACACTTATTCTAGTTGACAAAGTCATAATTCACATCCAACTGTAATTTAGAGTCAAAAGATTAAATGTTGAAATTTCATCCATATTGACCATTTTGGGATCGTTCGACAGGTCCGGAGTCATCGTTTTTCATCCGAAAATTGATTTTTTGGACTGTACCAAAAATGATTCAAAATGTCAATTGGATCATGCCCGATGTTGAATAACCACTTTTTAAACCCTCACAGTGACCAAAATTGCCATTTTTACAGAGTTTTGCTTGCTCAAAAGCTTCTATTTTGACCCGTTTCAGGCACAGAAATGAATTTAAACACACTTATTCTAGTTGACAAAGTCATAATTCACATCCAACAGTAATTTAGAGTCAAAAGATTAAATGTTGAAATTTCATCATTATAGACCATTTTGGGATCGTTCGACAGGTCCGGAGTCATCGTTTTTCATCTGAAAATTGATTTTTTGGACTGTACCAAAAATGATTCAAACTGTCAATTGGATCATGCCTCATGTTGAATAACCACTTTTTAAACCCTCACAATGACCAAAATTGCCATTTTTACAGAGTTTTGCTTACTCAAAAGCTTCCATTTTGACCCGTTTCAGGCACAGAAATGACTTTAAACACACTTATTCTAGTTGACAAAGTCATAATTCACATCCAACAGTAATTTAGAGTCAAAAGATTAAATGTTGAAATTTCATCCATATTGACCATTTTGGGATCGTTCGACAGGTCCGGAGTCATCGTTTTTCATCCGAAAATTGATTTTTTGGACTGTACCAAAAATGATTCAAAATGTCAATTGGATCATGCCTCATGTTGAATAACCACTTTTTAAACCCTCACAGTGACCAAAATTGCCATTTTTACAGAGTTTTGCTTGCTCAAAAGCTTCTATTTTGACCCGTTTCAGGCACAGAAATGAATTTAAACACACTTATTCTAGTTGACAAAGTCATAATTCACATCCAACAGTAATTTAGAGTCAAAAGATTAAATGTTGAAATTTCATCATTATAGACCATTTTGGTATCGTTCGACAGGTCCGGAGTCAATCTTTTTCATCCGAAAATTGATTTTTTGGACTGTACCAAAAATGATTCAAAATGTCAATTGGATCATGCCTCATGTTGAATAACCACTTTTTGAACCCTCACAGTGACCAAAATTGCCATTTTTACAGAGTTTTGCTTACTCAAAAGCTTCCATTTTGACCCGTTTCAGGCACAGAAATGACTTTAAACACACCTATTCTAGTTGACAAAGTCATAATTCACATCCAACAGTAATTTAGAGTCAAAAGATTAAATGTTGAAATTTCATCATTATAGACCATTTTATGATCGTTCGACAGGTCCGGAGTCATCGTTTTTCATCCGAAAATGGATTTTTTGGACTGTACCAAAAATGATTCAAAATGTCAATTGGATCATGCCTCATGTTGAATAACCACTTTTTAAACCCTCACAGTGACCAAAATTGCCATTTTTACAGAGTTTTGCTTACTCAAAAGCTTTCATTTAACCCGTTTCAGGGACAGAAATGGAAAGGGGCGACCACTCGGTCCCCCCGCACGTATGGCAGAGTACCACGATCCCCCCGGGAAGCCATCTTGGGCGGGAGGCGTGTCTCGGCTGGTATGCCCGAAGTGGCGTAGCCGGGGCGCGCTTTTTCCCGCCCTAGAGTGGGCTGGCCTAGACACTGACGCGGCTGGCCACGCCCTCGGGGCAGGCAGGGGCGGGTTTATGCCCACCCTGAAGATGGATAAAAGGGAACGCAAGACCGGAAGGCATCCTCTTGTTCCTGTGCTCTGAAGCTGCACCTCCTCGCTGCACGTGAGCCCGAGACGGAACGAAGAGCCAATTTTGAGCGTTGTAATCTTTCTTTTGTCTTACAGATACTCTGTCGGAGAAATGCCCAAGAAAGGCGGGAAGAGAATGACGACCGAGCAGATGGTTCGGGTCCTCATGAAGGAGATGACCGAGCTGAAGAAGCGGGTGGCGGAGAGAGACGGGGAAGGGGCGCCGGAACGTCCGTCGGCTGGAGCAGCTCCGGGAGGGAGAGCCAAGAGGCCAAGGAGGGGACCGGCTGGGGGAGACGTCCCGGTTCCCTGTACCCCGCTCGAAGCGCCAACCCCAGTACCGGCGGAGGGGAATCCGATTCCCGTGGTGGTCACCCCGGTGTCCAAGGAAGATATGCCGCCCGAGCTGGCAGCACAACTGGCAGCGTGGTTGGGCGAAAGTAGTGAGGGCGCCACGGCTGCCGAGGCGCAGGCGCTGATGAAGCAATTGCGCGAGAAACGGGAAGCAGCCAAGGTGTCCGCGCCGGTTGCAGTAGTTGACAAGCCACAAGGGACGATTGCGATCGCAGAGGCAGCGTCCGGTGCAGGTAAGCGGCCATTGCCGATTGCGAGGGATGAGTCAGCACCCTCTCGTAGAGAAAGGTTGGGTCAACATGTGCCTTTGGCAATTAAGGAGAAGATTTGGGCGGGGGAATATGTGAACATCTTCTCGTTGCTTGTTGATCATTATGAAGTGGAGCATGTTAAGGGTCAGAAAGACCTCATGCATCCGAGTGTTTGGCGCGCAAAAATGGCCGCCTTTAAAGTGAATGAAAATATTGGCAATTGGGGCAATGCATGGGGAATCTTTACGTCGATATTGGGGGAACGTAGGCCCGAGTTGCTTTCCGAGTTGCCGACCTATCAGTCGCGGATCATGGGGTACTCGACATCATACCAGGGTAACCATTGGTTCTGCTACGATAATCTTTTTAGAAAGGCTAAAGAGCATAATAAAAGCTTAACCTGGGATTGTTATGATTCTTTGACATGGGATAAAATGAAGGAGACAGGTATGTTAAAAATGCCATTGGTTGGAAGTAATGTTGGCGAATCCTCCCGCCAATATGGGGGGACGCCCTTTCGTTCAGGTACGGGTACCGACGATCACTCGAGACCTGCCGGCAATACTGGAAAAAGGGGGTTGTGCTTTAATTTCAACAGAGGTAAATGTACTAGGCCCCAAGGATCGTGTAAATTTAAACATGAATGTAGTGGGTGCGGGTCGCCCCATCCTGAGTCCACGTGCAGAGCCAAAACGGGTGATAACGGGGGGAGAGGAGGCGCCAAACAGGTCTAACATAGTCCGAGGGGCGCCTTTACCCACCCGGATTGATACCTTGGCGATGATTCCCTGGCTCAGTGAATACCCGGATCGTACTTCTGCTGGGGTGCTGCGGAACGGATTTTCGTATGGTTTCCGCATACCGGTAGGGGACTTTCAGGGTGTGGAGAGGTGTAAAAATCAACTTTCGGTCCTGCAGCATACGACCGTGGTACAGGATAAGATCCGGAAAGAGGTTACTCGAGGTCGGGTCGCCGGCCCGTTTAGTGTACCCCCGGTGCAGGATTTTGTTTGTTCCCCTTTAGGGGTGGTCCCCAAGAAGGACCCGGGTGAGTTCCGATTGATTCATAATTTATCAGCTCCACGTGGTTTTTTTGTTAACGATGCAATAGATCCGGAAGTATGTTCGGTGCGGTACGCATCCTTCGATGAGGCCGTAGCCATTTTGAATCGCCTGGGGCCCGGGGCGCTGATGGCGAAGTCAGATATCGAGTCAGCGTTCCGATTGCTCCCGGTACACCCAGACGACCAGCGTCTCCTGGGTTTCATGTTTCAGGGTTGTTATTACATGGATAAGTGTATGCCGATGGGGTGCTCTATATCTTGTGCCTATTTCGAGCAATTCAGTAGTTTTCTACAATGGGTCTTCACAAAGAAGACGGGTTTCCACCATGTAATGCATTACCTTGATGATTTTCTGTTCCTTGGGGCAGCCGGGGATCTCGAATGTGGCCGGGCCTTGGCCGAATTTTGTATGTTAATGAAGCAGTTTGGTGTGCCATTGGCACCAGGTAAGACTGTGGGTCCTACGACGTGCCTCGAGTTCCTGGGGATCGAGTTAGACTCCAGTGAAGGTTGTTTTCGTTTGCCAGCTGACAAAGTGTTGAAGTTCAGGGCAGCCCTGCGAATGTGTATAAATGGATCTAAAGTCACTCTGCATCAATTACAGCAGTTGGTGGGACAGTTGAATTTTGCCCTGAGGGTTATACCAATGGCCCGCCCCTTCTCCCGTTCAATTGCCCAGGCTATGGTCGGCCTAAAGGAGGGCCATCATCGCACGAGACTATCGGCGGAGGTCCGCCAGGACATGCGCATTTGGTTAGCATTCCTGGCGGACTTCAATGGTCGAGTCGTCTGGAACAAACCAGCCGTGTCCTCGGAAGAGCTGGGACTATGGACAGATTCAGCAGGTAGCATAGGTTTTGGTGCCATCTTCGGCACAAAATGGTCGGCACAAAGGTGGCCGACATGGTGGCATGACAATGGTCTGACAAGTAATATTGCTTTCCTTGAACTTTTTCCTATTTTGGTGGCCCTGAGAACCTGGCCCGATGGGTTCAAAGATCACTCTGTGATATTTTGGTCTGACAATATGACCGTGGTCGAGTGCATCAATAGCCAGGCTGCACGATGTAAATTGATTTTAAGACTGCTCAAAGAAATCGTTTTACTGTGTATGCAACTGAATGTGCTATTCAGAGCAAAACATGTCCCGGGGGTATTGAATCAGGCGGCTGATGCACTGTCTCGTTTTCATATGCAGGCTTTCTCGGGTTTCCTTCCCACAGCGGACCCAGAGCCGGCACCCTTTCCCGAAGCTCTCTGGTCTCTCGGTGCCCCGAACTTCGTCACCTCGTGGGAGAGAGTCTAGCACCAAGGACCAGGAAGGCATATGAAGGGGCGTTTCGATCCTATTTAGCCTTTTTGGGGCCCGATAGAGAGGGGCTTTGGGGCCACGAGGAATGGGTAGTGAATTTCCTGATGTCCTTACGTAGGGCTGGGAAATCGGTGGCTACGGCCCAGAGGCATCGTGCTGCCATTTCCTTTGTTGCCAGGGCTCATGGTATCCAGGACCCGACAGCGTCTTTCGTTGTACAGAAAGCGCTGCGTGGGTGGCAACGCCTTGAAGGTCGCAGAGTAGATGAGAGGCGCCCGATAGGTTTGGATAGGTTGGCCCAGTTGTTGGCCACACTCCCTTCCACATGTTCATCTCAGTTTGAGACAGTGTTGTTCCGAGCTGCTTTTACGCTGGCATTTCATGGGGCGATGCGGGTAAGCGAACTGGTGGCAAGGAACAAACAGAATGTGACAGGGGGTTTGTGCCAGGAACATGTTCAGATCAGAGGAGAGACAATGACTGTCTCCTTTGTCAGGTCCAAGACCGATCAAGGTGGGATGGGTGACTGCATAATCATACGCAGGATTCCCGGGTCCTCCATGTGTCCGGTAAAGTGTTTAGAGGAATACCTAGCACGAAGGGTGGCATCATGGGGGGGGGACCTTGTTGAGACACGCGGACGCCACCCCACTGACGAAATTTCAGTTTCAGCGGGTACTTGCGATGTCTATTGCCGCTGCGGGCTTGAACCCGGGCGAGTTTGGGACCCATTCCTTTCGGATAGGGGCTGCTACAGAAGCTACAGCTAGGGGTCTTAATGTTGAACAAGTGAAACGAGTGGGGCGTTGGTCCTCCAATTGTTATAAGAGGTATGTGCGGTTACACATGTTGTGAAGATGTAAGGATGTACTCACGCCTCTTGTTTTTGTTTGGTTTTCAGTTGCGCAAGCCTACGAGGCGGGGCGGACTATGCAGTCGACCCAACACCGGGCCAGCGGTCAGACATCACCGGCTGTGAAAAAGGAGGTGTGGGTCGTGGGCCACTCACACGTGAGGCGTGCCGCGGACGTATTCAAAGCAGGTGACATGATTCACGTAGCTGGGGAATACGGGTACAGGGTGTCCTTCTACGGAAGAGGCGGTCTCTGTATTGACCAGTTTCAAACATTTTTCGAGGGTTTGTTAGGGCGGACGAGGTCACCGCCGTCTATAGTCATAGTACATCTAGGGGGCAATGATTTAGTCACCACCGGTAGACGACTTCTCCTGGAGGCAATGCTTTCCACTGTAAGTTGGTTGGCGAGGAGAGTTCCGGGGTGCTTAATTGCGTGGTCCCATATGATCCCACGAAAGGTGTGGCGAGGGGCTATTTCTATTCCTGCTTTGAATCATTCTGTTAGGAAGCTTAATAACAAAGTGAGTAGGTTGTTCCGTTCCAGGACATTGCATTCTATTTCGCATGGCTGTATTAATGATGACAGTATGTATTTGGGGGATGGTGTGCATTTGTCTCGGGTGGGGAATGAGTTACTCATAGGAGACTTCTTAGCATGGTTAAAAACGTTAAAACATGACCTTTAGGTAGGAGCTTTGTGGGGGGTCCGGATAGCCGGTCAACTATCCGGCCTGTGGCGGTAAGGTCATGATCGGTGAGCACTAATTGGAAGATCCCTATGAGTGGGCGTCACCCAACACGGATGGGAGCGCTCGGGAGAGGCGGCCATTGGCCCCTCAACGGGGAGGCGGTCCCTTCTAAGGATGGGTCGCCGAAAGAAAAGGAAAGGCGGTCAAGGCCCCTTCCTGTGTAGGAGGGGTTACAGCCCCCTCCTGGGGAATTTCCCGGGGCCAGTGACGTCTGCGACGGCAGATGTGGTAAGTTGTGTGGGGTTGGGGGGAGGTCTACGCTACCTTCTAGATACCTCACACGAGTCCTCGAACGACCTTTAAATGGCGTCGAGTTTATTGGTGCCCCCGTCAAGGGAAATTGGTAGTTGCACTTGAGGTACGCCTCAGTCCTGTCGCCCCTCCCAAGTGGGAGGGGTATTTCTGGTTAGGGATCTTGACACCGGTTACGACCTTGCCGTTGGCCCTTAAACGTTAGGATGTACAATTTCAAAATTTCAAGTCAATGTTTTGTAGGATGTTAGTTCGGCTAGGAGAACCTCTGTATTAGAGAATCTGTTACGGTTAGCCAAACATCGCAATGTGGTAATGAAATTGTACATTAATATAATGTTTTAATTTTTGTTTTAATAAATACGGCCGGGAGGGTCACTCCCTCCCTCTTCCAAAAACTTCAAGAACTGTTTCCGGTTTCCCTCCTTTGGGGATTGTGTTGAGAGGGGGTGGCGGGTATCTCAGCCATATGGAAAGGGGCGACCACTCGGTCCCCCCGCACGTATGGCAGAGTACCACGATCCCCCCGGGAAGCCATCTTGGGCGGGAGGCGTGTCTCGGCTGGTATGCCCGAAGCGGCGTAGCCGGGGCGCGCTTTTTCCCGCCCTAGAGGGGGCTGGCCTAGACACTGACGCGGCTGGCCACGCCCTCGGGGCAGGCAGGGGCGGGTTTACGCCCACCCTGAAGATGGATAAAAGGGAACGCAAGACCGGAATGCATCCTCTTGTTCCTGTGCTCTGAAGCTGCACCTCCTCGCTGCACGTGAGCTCGAGACGGAACGAAGAGCCAATTTTGACCCACCCACCAGCCCCTGAAGACAGCAAGTGGTTTTAATAATGTCTGAATAAAAGTTTGATGGATAACTCTGATTTTCGTTTACAGGTTATGGTGATTATCGTGATGACTTTGAGTATGCAATAAAGTCTGGTCAATTTGTGTTATGTTTTGCAAATAAAGTATTTCTGCTTTAGTGTTGATCAGTAAGCATGCTTTTAATAAAGTGGTTGTTGCTACTGTCTTTTCATAGTTAGTCATTTAGTAATTTAGTTAGCATTGTCGTATTTATTTTGGTCGGGCGGTAAGGTCATGATCGGTGAGCACTAATTGGAAGATCCCTATGAGTGGGCGTCACCCAACACGGATGGGAGCGCTCGGGAGAGGCGGCCATTGGCCCCTCAACGGGGAGGCGGTCCCTTCTAAGGATGGGTCGCCGAAAGAAAAGGAAAGGCGGTCAAGGCCCCTTCCTGTGTAGGAGGGGTTACAGCCCCCTCCTGGGGAATTTCCCGGGGCCAGTGACGTCTGCGACGGCAGATGTGGTAAGTTGTGTGGGGTTGGGGGGAGGTCTACGCTACCTTCTAGATACCTCACACGAGTCCTCGAACGACCTTTAAATGGCGTCGAGTTTATTGGTGCCCCCGTCAAGGGAAATTGGTAGTTGCACTTGAGGTACGCCTCAGTCCTGTCGCCCCTCCCAAGTGGGAGGGGTATTTCTGGTTAGGGATCTTGACACCGGTTACGACCTTGCCGTTGGCCCTTAAACGTTAGGATGTACAATTTCAAAATTTCAAGTCAATGTTTTGTAGGATGTTAGTTCGGCTAGGAGAACCTCTGTATTAGAGAATCTGTTACGGTTAGCCAAACATCGCAATGTGGTAATGAAATTGTACATTAATATAATGTTTTAATTTTTGTTTTAATAAATACGGCCGGGAGGGTCACTCCCTCCCTCTTCCAAAAACTTCAAGAACTGTTTCCGGTTTCCCTCCTTTGGGGATTGTGTTGAGAGGGGGTGGCGGGTATCTCGGCCATATGACTTTAAACACACTTATTCTAGTTGACAAAGTCATAATTCACATCCAACAGTCATTTAGAGTCAAAAGATTAAATGTTAAAATTTCATCATTATAGAGCATTTTGGGATCGTTCGACAGGTCCGGAGTCATCGTTTTTCTTCCGAAAATTGATTTTTTGGACTGTACCAAAAATGATTCAAAATGTCAATTGGATCATGCCTCATGTTGAATAACCACTTTTTAAACCCTCACAGTGACCAAAATTGCCATTTTTACAGAGTTTTGCTTACTCAAAAGCTTCCATTTTGACCCGTTTCAGGCACAGAAATGACTTTAAACACACTTATTCTAGTTGACAAAGTCATAATTCACATCCAACAGTCATTTAGAGTCAAAAGATTAAATGTTAAAATTTCATCATTATAGACCATTTTGGGATCGTTCGACAGGTCCGGAGTCATCGTTTTTCATCCGAAAATTTATTTTTTTGGACTGTACCAAAAATGATTCAAAATGTCAATTGGATCATTCCTCATGTTGAATAACCACTTTTTAAACCCTTACAGTGACCAAAATTGCCATTTTTACAGAGTTTTGCTTACTCAAAAGCTTCAATTTTGACCCGTTTCAGGCACAGAAATGACTTTAAACACACTTATTTTAGTTGACAAAGTCATAATTCACATCCAACAGTCATTTAGAGTCAAAAGATTAAATGTTGAAATTTCATCATTATAGACCATTTTGGGATCGTTCGACAGGTCCGGAGTCATCGTTTTTCATCCAAAAATTGATTTTTTGGACTGTACCAAAAATGATTCAAAATGTCAATTGGATCATGCCTCATGTTGAATAACCACTTTTTAAACCCTCACAGTGACCAAAATTGCCATTTTTACAGAGTTTTGCTTACTCAAAAGCTTCCATTTTGACCCGTTTCAGGCACAGAAATGACTTTAAACACACTTATTCTAGTTGACAAAGTCATAATTCACATCCAACAGTCATTTAGAGTCAAAAGATTAAATGTTAAAATGTCATCATTATAGACCATTTTGGGATCGTTCGACAGGTCCGGAGTCATCGTTTTTCATCCGAAAATTGATTTTTTGGACTGTACCAAAAATGATTCAAAATGTCAATTGGATCATGCCTCATGTTGAATACCACTTTTTAAACCCTCACAGTGACCAAAATTGCCATTTTTACAGAGTTTTGCTTACACAAAAGCTTCCATTTTGACCTGTTTCAGGCACAGAAATGACTTTAAACACACTTATTTCAGTTGACAAAGTCATAATTCACATCCAACAGTAATTTAGAGTCAAAAGATTACATGTTAAAATTTCATCATTATAGACCATTTTGGGATCGTTCGACAGGTCCGGAGTCATCGTTTTTCTTCCGAAAATTGATTTTTTGGACTGTACCAAAAATGATTCAAAATGTCAATTGGATCATGCCTCATGTTGAATAACCACTTTTTAAACCCTCACAGTGACCAAAATTGCCATTTTTACAGAGTTTTGCTTACTCAAAAGCTTCCATTTTGACCCGTTTCAGGCACAGAAATGACTTTAAACACACTTATTCTAGTTGACAAAGTCATAATTCACATCCAACAGTCATTTAGAGTCAAAAGATTAAATGTTAAAATGTCATCATTATAGACCATTTTGGGATCGTTCGACAGGTCCGGAGTCATCGTTTTTCATCCGAAAATTGATTTTTTGGACTGTACCAAAAATGATTCAAAATGTCAATTGGATCATGCCTCATGTTGAATACATCTTTTTAAACCCTCACAGTGACCAAAATTGCCATTTTTACAGAGTTTTGCTTACTCAAAAGCTTCCATTTTGACCCGTTTCAGGCACAGAAATGACTTTAAACACACTTATTTCAGTTGACAAAGTCATAATTCACATCCAACAGTAATTTAGAGTCAAAAGATTAAATGTTAAAATTTCATCATTATAGACCATTTTGGGATCGTTCTACAGGTCCGGAGTCATCGTTTTTCTTCCGAAAATTGATTTTTTGGACTGTACCAAAAATGATTCAAAATGTCAATTGGATCATGCCTCATGTTGAATAACCACTTTTTAAACCCTCACAGTGACCAAAATTGCCATTTTTACAGAGTTTTGCTTACTCAAAAGCTTCCATTTTGACCCGTTTCAGGCACAGAAATGAGTTTAAACACACTTATTCTAGTTGACAAAGTCATAATTCACATCCAACAGTCATTTAGAGTCAAAAGATTAAATGTTGAAATTTCATCATTATAGACCATTTTGGTATCGTTCGACAGGTCCGGAGTCAATCTTTTTCATCCGAAAATTTATTTTTTGGACTGTACCAAAAATGATTCAAAATGTCAATTGGATCATGCCTCATGTTGAATAACCACTTTTTGAACCCTCACAGTGACCAAAATTGCCATTTTTACAGAGTTTTGCTTACTCAAAAGCTTCCATTTTGACCCGTTTCAGGCACAGAAATGACTTTAAACACACTTATTCTAGTTGACAAAGTCATAATTCACATCCAACAGTAATTTAGAGTCAAAAGATTAAATGTTGAAATTTCATCATTATAGACCATTTTATGATCGTTCGACAGGTCCGGAGTCATCGTTTTTCATCCGAAAATTGATTTTTTGGACTGTACCTAAAATGATTCAAAATGTCAATTGGATCATGCCTCATGTTGAATAACCACTTTTTAAACCCTCACAATGACCAAAATTGCAATTTTTACAGAGTTTTGCTTACTCAAAAGCTTCCATTTTGACCCGTTTCAGGCACAGAAATGACTTTAAACACACTTATTCTAGTTGACAAAGTCAGAATTCACATCCAACAGTAATTTAGAGTCAAAAGATTAAATGTTGATATTTCATCATTATAGACCATTTTGGTATCGTTCGACAGGTCCGAAGTCATCGTTTTTCATCCGAAAATTGATTTTTTGGACTGTACCAAAAATGATTCAAAATGTCAATTGGATCATGCCTCATGTTGAATAACCACTTTTTAAACCCTCACAGTGACCAAAATTGCCATTTTTACAGAGTTTTGCTCACTCAAAAGCTTCCATTTTGACCCGTTTCAGGCACAGAAATGACTTTAAACACACCTATTCTAGTTGACAAAGTCAGAATTCACATCCAACAGTAATTTAGTGTCAAAAGATTAAATGTTGATATTTCATCATTATAGACCATTTTGGTATCGTTCGACAGGTCCGAAGTCATCGTTTTTCATCCGAAAATTTATTTTTTAAACTGTACCAAAAATGATTCAAAATGTCAATTGGATCATGCCTCATGTTGAATAACCACTTTTTAAACCCTCACAGTGACCAAAATTGCCATTTTTACAGAGTTTTGCTTACTCAAAAGCTTCCATTTTGACCCGTTTCAGGCACAGAAATGACTTTAAACACACTTATTCTAGTTGACAAAGTCATAATTCACATCCAACAGTCATTTAGAGTCAAAAGATTAAATGTTGAAATTTCATCATTATGGACCATTTTGGGATCGTTCAACAGGTCCGGAGTCATCGTTTTTCATCCGAAAATTGATTTTTTGGACTGTACCAAAAATGATTCAAACTGTCAATTGGATCATGCCTCATGTTGAATAACCACTTTTTAAACCCTCACAATGACCAAAATTGCCATTTTTACAGAGTTTTGCTTACTCAAAAGCTTCCATTTTGACCCGATTCAGGCACAGAAATGACTTTAAACACACTTATTCTAGTTGACAAAGTCATAATTCACATCCAACAGTAATTTAGAGTCAAAAGATTAAATGTTGAAATTTCATCCATATTGACCATTTTGGGATCGTTCGACAGGTCCGGAGTCATCGTTTTTCATCCGAAAATTGATTTTTTGGACTGTACCAAAAATGATTCAAAATGTCAATTGGATCATGCCTCATGTTGAATAACCACTTTTTAAACCCTCACAGTGACCAAAATTGCCATTTTTACAGAGTTTTGCTTACTCAAAAGCTTCCATTTTGACCCGTTTCAGGCACAGAAATGACTTTAAACACACTTATTCTAGTTGACAAAGTCATAATTCACATCCAACAGTCATTTAGAGTCAAAAGATTAAATGTTGAAATTTCATCATTATGGACCATTTTGGGATCGTTCAACAGGTCCGGAGTCATCGTTTTTCATCCGAAAATTGATTTTTTGGACTGTACCAAAAATGATTCAAACTGTCAATTGGATCATGCCTCATGTTGAATAACCACTTTTTAAACCCTTACAATGACCAAAATTGCCATTTTTACAGAGTTTTGCTTACTCAAAAGCTTCCATTTTGACCCGTTTCAGGCACAGAAATGACTTTAAACACACTTATTCTAGTTGACAAAGTCATAATTCACATCCAACAGTAATTTAGAGTCAAAAGATTAAATGTTGAAATTTCATCCATATTGACCATTTTGGGATCGTTCGACAGGTCCGGAGTCATCGTTTTTCATCCGAAAATTGATTTTTTGGACTGTACCAAAAATGATTCAAAATGTCAATTGGATCATGCCTCATGATGAATAACCACTTTTTAAACCCTCACAGTGACCAAAATTGCCATTTTTACAGAGTTTTGCTTGCTCAAAAGCTTCTATTTTGACCCGTTTCAGGCACAGAAATGAATTTAAACACACTTATTCTAGTTGACAAAGTCATAATTCACATCCAACAGTAATTTAGAGTCAAAAGATTAAATGTTGAAATTTCATCATTATAGACCATTTTGGTATCGTTCGACAGGTCCGGAGTCAATCTTTTTCATCCGAAAATTGATTTTTTGGACTGTACCAAAAATGATTCAAAATGTCAATTGGATCATGCCTCATGTTGAATAACCACTTTTTGAACCCTCACAGTGACCAAAATTGCCATTTTTACAGAGTTTTGCTTACTCAAAAGCTTCCATTTTGACCCGTTTCAGGCACAGAAATGACTTTAAACACACTTACCAACGACCCCGCCGCCGCCAGAGCCAACCTGCACGAAGGGATGAAAGAGGTAGCCGAGTGGATGACGACCAGCCGCCTGAAACTGAACTCAGACAAGACGGAGGTCCTCATCCTGGGCCACTCACCCTCCACCTGGGACGAGTCCTGGTGGCCTCCCGCCCTGGGCACCGCACCCAAACCGACAGACCACGCACGCAATCTGGGCTTCATCCTGGACTCCTCCCTCTCCATGTCCAGGCAAGTCAACAACGTCTCCTCGGCGTGCTTCAACAATCTACGCATGCTACAGAAGATCTTTTGGTGGATCCCCACCGAGACAAGGAAGACCGTCACCCAGGCCCGCGTCACCATTTGACTGGACTACGGCAACGCCCTCTACGCTGGTACCACCGCCAAGCTCCAGAAGAGACTCCAGCGGATCCAGAACGCCTCAGCCAGACTCATCCTCGACATCCCAAGAATCAGCCACATCTCCGGACACCTGAGAGACCTGCACTGGCTCCCCGTCAACAAAAGAATCACCTTCCGGCTCCTCACCCACGCACACAAAGCTCTACACGACCAAGGCCCGAGCTACCTCAACAACCGAATCAACTTCTACGCTCCCAAACGCCACCTCCGATCAGCCAACCACGCCCTCGCCGCCGTCCCCCGCATCCGAAGAGCGACTACAGGAGGAAGGTCCTTCTCCTACCTGGCCGCCAAGACCTGGAACTCCCTCCCGACCGACCTGCGCCTGACCCAAGACCACCTCTCCTTCAGGAAGAAACTGAAGACCTGGCTGTTCGAGCAGTAGCGGCACCCCCCTCCCCCCAGCGCCTTGAGACCCTACGGGTAAGTAGTGCGCTCTACAAATGCCTTTGATTGATTGATTGACTTATTTTAGTTGACAAAGTCATAATTCACATCCAACAGTAATTTAGAGTCAAAAGATTAAATGTTAAAATTTCATCATTATAGACCATTTTGGGATCGTTTGACAGGTCCGGAGTCATCGTTTTTCATCCGAAAATTGATTTTTTGGACTGTACCAAAAATGATTCAAAATGTCAATTTGATCATGCCTCATGTTGAATAACCACTTTTTAAACCCTCACAGTGACCAAAATTGCCATTTTTACAGAGTTTTGCTTACTCAAAAGCTTCCATTTTGACCCGTTTCAGGCACAGAAATGACTTTAAACACACTTATTTTAGTTGACAAAGTCATAATTCACATCCAACAGTAATTTAGAGTCAAAAGATTAAATGTTAAAATTTCATCATTATAGACCATTTTGGGATCGTTCGACAGGTCCGGAGTCATCGTTTTTCTTCCGAAAATTGATTTTTTTGGACTGTACCAAAAATGATTCAAAATGTCAATTGGATCATGCCTCATGTTGAATAACCACTTTTTAAACCCTCACAGTGACCAAAATTGCCATTTTTACAGAGTTTTGCTTACTCAAAAGCTTCCATTTTGACCCGATTCAGGCACAGAAATGACTTTAAACACACTTATTCTAGTTGACAAAGTCATAATTCACATCCAACAGTAATTTAGAGTCAAAAGATTAAATGTTGAAATTTCATCCATATTGACCATTTTGGGATCGTTCGACAGGTCCGGAGTCATCGTTTTTCATCCGAAAATTGATTTTTTGGACTGTACCAAAAATGATTCAAAATGTCAATTGGATCATGCCTCATGTTGAATAACCACTTTTTAAACCCTCACAGTGACCAAAATTGCCATTTTTACAGAGTTTTGCTTACTCAAAAGCTTCCATTTTGACCCGTTTCAGGCACAGAAATGACTTTAAACACACTTATTCTAGTTGACAAAGTCATAATTCACATCCAACAGTCATTTAGAGTCAAAAGATTAAATGTTGAAATTTCATCATTATGGACCATTTTGGGATCGTTCAACAGGTCCGGAGTCATCGTTTTTCATCCGAAAATTGATTTTTTGGACTGTACCAAAAATGATTCAAACTGTCAATTGGATCATGCCTCATGTTGAATAACCACTTTTTAAACCCTTACAATGACCAAAATTGCCATTTTTACAGAGTTTTGCTTACTCAAAAGCTTCCATTTTGACCCGTTTCAGGCACAGAAATGACTTTAAACACACTTATTCTAGTTGACAAAGTCATAATTCACATCCAACAGTAATTTAGAGTCAAAAGATTAAATGTTGAAATTTCATCCATATTGACCATTTTGGGATCGTTCGACAGGTCCGGAGTCATCGTTTTTCATCCGAAAATTGATTTTTTGGACTGTACCAAAAATGATTCAAAATGTCAATTGGATCATGCCTCATGATGAATAACCACTTTTTAAACCCTCACAGTGACCAAAATTGCCATTTTTACAGAGTTTTGCTTGCTCAAAAGCTTCTATTTTGACCCGTTTCAGGCACAGAAATGAATTTAAACACACTTATTCTAGTTGACAAAGTCATAATTCACATCCAACAGTAATTTAGAGTCAAAAGATTAAATGTTGAAATTTCATCATTATAGACCATTTTGGTATCGTTCGACAGGTCCGGAGTCAATCTTTTTCATCCGAAAATTGATTTTTTGGACTGTACCAAAAATGATTCAAAATGTCAATTGGATCATGCCTCATGTTGAATAACCACTTTTTGAACCCTCACAGTGACCAAAATTGCCATTTTTACAGAGTTTTGCTTACTCAAAAGCTTCCATTTTGACCCGTTTCAGGCACAGAAATGACTTTAAACACACTTACCAACGACCCCGCCGCCGCCAGAGCCAACCTGCACGAAGGGATGAAAGAGGTAGCCGAGTGGATGACGACCAGCCGCCTGAAACTGAACTCAGACAAGACGGAGGTCCTCATCCTGGGCCACTCACCCTCCACCTGGGACGAGTCCTGGTGGCCTCCCGCCCTGGGCACCGCACCCAAACCGACAGACCACGCACGCAATCTGGGCTTCATCCTGGACTCCTCCCTCTCCATGTCCAGGCAAGTCAACAACGTCTCCTCGGCGTGCTTCAACAATCTACGCATGCTACAGAAGATCTTTTGGTGGATCCCCACCGAGACAAGGAAGACCGTCACCCAGGCCCGCGTCACCATTTGACTGGACTACGGCAACGCCCTCTACGCTGGTACCACCGCCAAGCTCCAGAAGAGACTCCAGCGGATCCAGAACGCCTCAGCCAGACTCATCCTCGACATCCCAAGAATCAGCCACATCTCCGGACACCTGAGAGACCTGCACTGGCTCCCCGTCAACAAAAGAATCGCCTTCCGGCTCCTCACCCACGCACACAAAGCTCTACACGACCAAGGCCCGAGCTACCTCAACAACCGAATCAACTTCTACGCTCCCAAACGCCACCTCCGATCAGCCAACCACGCCCTCGCCGCCGTCCCCCGCATCCGAAGAGCGACTACAGGAGGAAGGTCCTTCTCCTACCTGGCCGCCAAGACCTGGAACTCCCTCCCGACCGACCTGCGCCTGACCCAAGACCACCTCTCCTTCAGGAAGAAACTGAAGACCTGGCTGTTCGAGCAGTAGCGGCACCCCCCTCCCCCCAGCGCCTTGAGACCCTACGGGTAAGTAGTGCGCTCTACAAATGCCTTTGATTGATTGATTGACTTATTTTAGTTGACAAAGTCATAATTCACATCCAACAGTAATTTAGAGTCAAAAGATTAAATGTTAAAATTTCATCATTATAGACCATTTTGGGATCGTTTGACAGGTCCGGAGTCATCGTTTTTCATCCGAAAATTGATTTTTTGGACTGTACCAAAAATGATTCAAAATGTCAATTTGATCATGCCTCATGTTGAATAACCACTTTTTAAACCCTCACAGTGACCAAAATTGCCATTTTTACAGAGTTTTGCTTACTCAAAAGCTTCCATTTTGACCCGTTTCAGGCACAGAAATGACTTTAAACACACTTATTTTAGTTGACAAAGTCATAATTCACATCCAACAGTAATTTAGAGTCAAAAGATTAAATGTTAAAATTTCATCATTATAGACCATTTTGGGATCGTTCGACAGGTCCGGAGTCATCGTTTTTCTTCCGAAAATTGATTTTTTTGGACTGTACCAAAAATGATTCAAAATGTCAATTGGATCATGCCTCATGTTGAATAACCACTTTTTAAACCCTCACAGTGACCAAAATTGCCATTTTTACAGAGTTTTGCTTACTCAAAAGCTTCCATTTGACCCGTTTCAGGCACAGAAATGAGTTTAAACACACTTATTCTAGTTGACAAAGTCATAATTCACATCCAACAGTAATTTAGAGTCAAAAGATTAAATGTTGAAATTTCATCATTATAGACCATTTTGGGATCGTTCGACAGGTCCGGAGTCATCGTTTTTCATCTGAAAATTGATTTTTTGGACTGTACCAAAAATGATTCAAAATGTCAATTGGATCATGCCTCATGTTGAATAACCACTTTTTAAACCCTCACAGTGACCAAAATTGCCATTTTTACAGAGTTTTGCTTACTCAAAAGCTTCCATTTTGACCCGTTTCAGGCACAGAAATGACTTTAAACACACTTATTCTAGTTGACAAAGTCATAATTCACATCCAACAGTCATTTAGAGTCAAAAGATTAAATGTTGAAATTTCATCATTATGGACCATTTTGGGATCGTTCAACAGGTCCGGAGTCATCGTTTTTCATCCGAAAATTGATTTTTTGGACTGTACCAAAAATGATTCAAACTGTCAATTGGATCATGCCTCATGTTGAATAACCACTTTTTAAACCCTCACAATGACCAAAATTGCCATTTTTACAGAGTTTTGCTTACTCAAAAGCTTCCATTTTGACCCGTTTCAGGCACAGAAATGACTTTAAACACACTTATTCTAGTTGACAAAGTCATAATTCACATCCAACAGTAATTTAGAGTCAAAAGATTAAATGTTGAAATTTCATCCATATTGACCATTTTGGGATCGTTCGACAGGTCCGGAGTCATCGTTTTTCATCCGAAAATTGATTTTTTGGACTGTACCAAAAATGATTCAAAATGTCAATTGGATCATGCCTCATGTTGAATAACCACTTTTTAAACCCTCACAGTGACCAAAATTGCCATTTTTACAGAGTTTTGCTTGCTGAAAAGCTTCTATTTTGACCCGTTTCAGGCACAGAAATGAATTTAAACACACTTATTCTAGTTGACAAAGTCATAATTCACATCCAACAGTAATTTAGAGTCAAAAGATTAAATGTTGAAATTTCATCATTATAGACCATTTTGGTATCGTTCGACAGGTCCGGAGTCAATCTTTTTCATCCGAAAATTGATTTTTTGGACTGTACCAAAAATGATTCAAAATGTCAATTGGATCATGCCTCATGTTGAATAACCACTTTTTGAACCCTCACAGTGACCAAAATTGCCATTTTTACAGAGTTTTGCTTACTCAAAAGCTTCCATTTTGACCCGTTTCAGGCACAGAAATGACTTTAAACACACCTATTCTAGTTGACAAAGTCATAATTCACATCCAACAGTAATTTAGAGTCAAAAGATTAAATGTTGAAATTTCATCATTATAGACCATTTTATGATCGTTCGACAGGTCCGGAGTCATCGTTTTTCATCCGAAAATTGATTTTTTGGACTGTACCAAAAATGATTCAAAATGTCAATTGGATCATGCCTCATGTTGAATAACCACTTTTTAAACCCTCACAGTAACCAAAATTGCCATTTTTACAGAGTTTTGCTTACTCAAAAGCTTCCATTTAACCCGTTTCAGGGACAGAAATGACTTTAAACACACTTATTCTAGTTGACAAAGTCATAATTCACATCCAACAGTCATTTAGAGTCAAAAGATTAAATGTTAAAATTTCATCATTATAGAGCATTTTGGGATCGTTCGACAGGTCCGGAGTCATCGTTTTTCTTCCGAAAATTGATTTTTTGGACTGTACCAAAAATGATTCAAAATGTCAATTGGATCATGCCTCATGTTGAATAACCACTTTTTAAACCCTCACAGTGACCAAAATTGCCATTTTTACAGAGTTTTGCTTACTCAAAAGCTTCCATTTTGACCCGTTTCAGGCACAGAAATGACTTTAAACACACTTATTCTAGTTGACAAAGTCATAATTCACATCCAACAGTCATTTAGAGTCAAAAGATTAAATGTTAAAATTTCATCATTATAGACCATTTTGGGATCGTTCGACAGGTCCGGAGTCATCGTTTTTCATCCGAAAAAATTGATTTTTTGGACTGTACCAAAAATGATTCAAAATGTCAATTGGATCATGCCTCATGTTGAATAACCACTTTTGAAACCCTCACAGTGACCAAAATTGCCATTTTTACAGAGTTTTGCTTGCTCAAAAGCTTCTATTTTTACGCGGTTCAGGCACAGAAATGAATTTAAACACACTTATTCTAGTTGACAAAGTCATAATTCACATCCAACAGTAATTTAGAGTCAAAAGATTAAATGTTGAAATTTCATCATTATAGACCATTTTGGTATCGTTCGACAGGTCCGGAGTCATCGTTTTTCATCCGAAAATTTATTTTTTTGGACTGTACCAAAAATGATTCAAAATGTCAATTGGATCATTCCTCATGTTGAATAACCACTTTTTAAACCCTTACAGTGACCAAAATTGCCATTTTTACAGAGTTTTGCTTACTCAAAAGCTTCAATTTTGACCCGTTTCAGGCACAGAAATGACTTTAAACACACTTATTTTAGTTGACAAAGTCATAATTCACATCCAACAGTCATTTAGAGTCAAAAGATTAAATGTTGAAATGTCATCATTATAGACCATTTTGGGATCGTTCGACAGGTCCGGAGTCATCGTTTTTCATCCAAAAATTGATTTTTTGGACTGTACCAAAAATGATTCAAAATGTCAATTGGATCATGCCTCATGTTGAATAATCACTTTTTAAACCCTCACAGTGACCAAAATTGCCATTTTTACAGTTTTGCTTACTCAAAAGCTTCCATTTTGACCCGTTTCAGGCACAGAAATGACTTTAAACACACTTATTCTAGTTGACAAAGTCATAATTCACATCCAACAGTCATTTAGAGTCAAAAGATTAAATGTTGAAATTTCATCCATATTGACCATTTTGGGATCGTTCGACAGGTCCGGAGTCATCGTTTTTCATCCGAAAATTGATTTTTTGGACTGTACCAAAAATGATTCAAAATGTCAATTGGATCATGCCTCATGTTGAATAACCACTTTTTAAACCCTCACAGTGACCAAAATTGCCATTTTTACAGAGTTTTGCTTGCTCAAAAGCTTCTATTTTGACCCGTTTCAGGCTCAGAAATGAATTTAAACACACTTATTCTAGTTGACAAAGTCATAATTCACATCCAACAGTAATTTAGAGTCAAAAGATTAAATGTTGAAATTTCATCATTATAGACCATTTTGGTATCGTTCGACAGGTCCGGAGTCAATCTTTTTCATCCGAAAATTGATTTTTTGGACTGTACCAAAAATGATTCAAAATGTCTATTGGATCATGCCTCATGTTGAATAACCACTTTTTGAACCCTCACAGTGACCAAAATTGCCATTTTTACAGAGTTTTGCTTACTCAAAAGCTTCCATTTTGACCCGTTTCAGGCACGGAAATGACTTTAAACACACCTATTCTAGTTGACAAAGTCATAATTCACATCCAACAGTAATTTAGAGTCAAAAGATTAAATGTTAAAATTTCATCATTATAGACCATTTTGGGATCGTTCGACAGGTCCGGAGTCATCGTTTTTCTTCCGAAAATTGATTTTTTGGACTGTACCAAAAATGATTCAAAATGTCAATTGGATCATGCCTCATGTTGAATAACCACTTTTTAAACCCTCACAGTGACCAAAATTGCCATTTTTACAGAGTTTTGCTTACTCAAAAGCTTCCATTTTGACCCGTTTCAGGCCCAGAAATGACTTTAAACACACTTATTCTAGTTGACAAAGTCATAATTCACATCCAACAGTCATTTAGAGTCAAAAGATTAAATGTTAAAATGTCATCATTATAGACCATTTTGGGATCGTTCGACAGGTCCGGAGTCATCGTTTTTCATCTGAAAATTGATTTTTTGGACTGTACCAAAAATGATTCAAAATGTCAATTGGATCATGCCTCATGTTGTATAACCACTTTTGAAACCCTCACAGTGACCAAAATTGCCATTTTTACAGAGTTTTGCTTGCTCAAAAGCTTCTATTTTTACCCGGTTCAGGCACAGAAATGAATTTAAACACACTTATTCTAGTTGACAAAGTCATAATTCACATCCAACAGTAATTTAGAGTCAAAAGATGAAATGTTGAAATTTCATCATTATAGACCATTTTGGTATCGTTCGACAGGTCCGGAGTCATCGTTTTTCATCCGAAAATTTATTTTTTTGGACTGTACCAAAAATGATTCAAAATGTCAATTGGATCATTCCTCATGTTGAATAACCACTTTTTGAACCCTCACAGTGACCAAAATTGCCATTTTTACAGAGTTTTGCTTACTCAAAAGCTTCCATTTTGACCCGTTTCAGGCACAGAAATGACTTTAAACACACTTACCAACGACCCCGCCGCCGCCAGAGCCAACCTGCACGAAGGGATGAAAGAGGTAGCCGAGTGGATGACGACCAGCCGCCTGAAACTGAACTCAGACAAGACGGAGGTCCTCATCCTGGGCCACTCACCCTCCACCTGGGACGAGTCCTGGTGGCCTCCCGCCCTGGGCACCGCACCCAAACCGACAGACCACGCACGCAATCTGGGCTTCATCCTGGACTCCTCCCTCTCCATGTCCAGGCAAGTCAACAACGTCTCCTCGGCGTGCTTCAACAATCTACGCATGCTACAGAAGATCTTTTGGTGGATCCCCACCGAGACAAGGAAGACCGTCACCCAGGCCCGCGTCACCATTTGACTGGACTACGGCAACGCCCTCTACGCTGGTACCACCGCCAAGCTCCAGAAGAGACTCCAGCGGATCCAGAATGCCTCAGCCAGACTCATCCTCGACATCCCAAGAATCAGCCACATCTCCGGACACCTGAGAGACCTGCACTGGCTCCCCGTCAACAAAAGAATCACCTTCCGGCTCCTCACCCACGCACACAAAGCTCTACACGACCAAGGCCCGAGCTACCTCAACAACCGAATCAACTTCTACGCTCCCAAACGCCACCTCCGATCAGCCAACCACGCCCTCGCCGCCGTCCCCCGCATCCGAAGAGCGACTACAGGAGGAAGGTCCTTCTCCTACCTGGCCGCCAAGACCTGGAACTCCCTCCCGACCGACCTGCGCCTGACCCAAGACCACCTCTCCTTCAGGAAGAAACTGAAGACCTGGCTGTTCGAGCAGTAGCGGCACCCCCCTCCCCCCAGCGCCTTGAGACCCTACGGGTAAGTAGTGCGCTCTACAAATGCCTTTGATTGATTGATTGACTTATTTTAGTTGACAAAGTCATAATTCACATCCAACAGTAATTTAGAGTCAAAAGATTAAATGTTAAAATTTCATCATTATAGACCATTTTGGGATCGTTTGACAGGTCCGGAGTCATCGTTTTTCATCCGAAAATTGATTTTTTGGACTGTACCAAAAATGATTCAAAATGTCAATTTGATCATGCCTCATGTTGAATAACCACTTTTTAAACCCTCACAGTGACCAAAATTGCCATTTTTACAGAGTTTTGCTTACTCAAAAGCTTCCATTTTGACCCGTTTCAGGCACAGAAATGACTTTAAACACACTTATTTTAGTTGACAAAGTCATAATTCACATCCAACAGTAATTTAGAGTCAAAAGATTAAATGTTAAAATTTCATCATTATAGACCATTTTGGGATCGTTCGACAGGTCCGGAGTCATCGTTTTTCTTCCGAAAATTGATTTTTTTGGACTGTACCAAAAATGATTCAAAATGTCAATTGGATCATGCCTCATGTTGAATAACCACTTTTTAAACCCTCACAGTGACCAAAATTGCCATTTTTACAGAGTTTTGCTTACTCAAAAGCTTCCATTTTGACCCGATTCAGGCACAGAAATGACTTTAAACACACTTATTCTAGTTGACAAAGTCATAATTCACATCCAACAGTAATTTAGAGTCAAAAGATTAAATGTTGAAATTTCATCCATATTGACCATTTTGGGATCGTTCGACAGGTCCGGAGTCATCGTTTTTCATCCGAAAATTGATTTTTTGGACTGTACCAAAAATGATTCAAAATGTCAATTGGATCATGCCTCATGTTGAATAACCACTTTTTAAACCCTCACAGTGACCAAAATTGCCATTTTTACAGAGTTTTGCTTACTCAAAAGCTTCCATTTTGACCCGTTTCAGGCACAGAAATGACTTTAAACACACTTATTCTAGTTGACAAAGTCATAATTCACATCCAACAGTCATTTAGAGTCAAAAGATTAAATGTTGAAATTTCATCATTATGGACCATTTTGGGATCGTTCAACAGGTCCGGAGTCATCGTTTTTCATCCGAAAATTGATTTTTTGGACTGTACCAAAAATGATTCAAACTGTCAATTGGATCATGCCTCATGTTGAATAACCACTTTTTAAACCCTTACAATGACCAAAATTGCCATTTTTACAGAGTTTTGCTTACTCAAAAGCTTCCATTTTGACCCGTTTCAGGCACAGAAATGACTTTAAACACACTTATTCTAGTTGACAAAGTCATAATTCACATCCAACAGTAATTTAGAGTCAAAAGATTAAATGTTGAAATTTCATCCATATTGACCATTTTGGGATCGTTCGACAGGTCCGGAGTCATCGTTTTTCATCCGAAAATTGATTTTTTGGACTGTACCAAAAATGATTCAAAATGTCAATTGGATCATGCCTCATGATGAATAACCACTTTTTAAACCCTCACAGTGACCAAAATTGCCATTTTTACAGAGTTTTGCTTGCTCAAAAGCTTCTATTTTGACCCGTTTCAGGCACAGAAATGAATTTAAACACACTTATTCTAGTTGACAAAGTCATAATTCACATCCAACAGTAATTTAGAGTCAAAAGATTAAATGTTGAAATTTCATCATTATAGACCATTTTGGTATCGTTCGACAGGTCCGGAGTCAATCTTTTTCATCCGAAAATTAATTTTTTGGACTGTACCAAAAATGATTCAAAATGTCAATTGGATCATGCCTCATGTTGAATAACCACTTTTTGAACCCTCACAGTGACCAAAATTGCCATTTTTACAGAGTTTTGCTTACTCAAAAGCTTCCATTTTGACCCGTTTCAGGCACAGAAATGACTTTAAACACACTTACCAACGACCCCGCCGCCGCCAGAGCCAACCTGCACGAAGGGATGAAAGAGGTAGCCGAGTGGATGACGACCAGCCGCCTGAAACTGAACTCAGACAAGACGGAGGTCCTCATCCTGGGCCACTCACCCTCCACCTGGGACGAGTCCTGGTGGCCTCCCGCCCTGGGCACCGCACCCAAACCGACAGACCACGCACGCAATCTGGGCTTCATCCTGGACTCCTCCCTCTCCATGTCCAGGCAAGTCAACAACGTCTCCTCGGCGTGCTTCAACAATCTACGCATGCTACAGAAGATCTTTTGGTGGATCCCCACCGAGACAAGGAAGACCGTCACCCAGGCCCGCGTCACCATTTGACTGGACTACGGCAACGCCCTCTACGCTGGTACCACCGCCAAGCTCCAGAAGAGACTCCAGCGGATCCAGAACGCCTCAGCCAGACTCATCCTCGACATCCCAAGAATCAGCCACATCTCCGGACACCTGAGAGACCTGCACTGGCTCCCCGTCAACAAAAGAATCACCTTCCGGCTCCTCACCAACGCACACAAAGCTCTACACGACCAAGGCCCGAGCTACCTCAACAACCGAATCAACTTCTACGCTCCCAAACGCCACCTCCGATCAGCCAACCACGCCCTCGCCGCCGTCCCCCGCATCCGAAGAGCGACTACAGGAGGAAGGTCCTTCTCCTACCTGGCCGCCAAGACCTGGAACTCCCTCCCGACCGACCTGCGCCTGACCCAAGACCACCTCTCCTTCAGGAAGAATCTGAAGACCTGGCTGTTCGAGCAGTAGCGGCACCCCCCTCCCCCCAGCGCCTTGAGACCCTACGGGTAAGTAGTGCGCTCTACAAATGCCTTTGATTGATTGATTGACTTATTTTAGTTGACAAAGTCATAATTCACATCCAACAGTAATTTAGAGTCAAAAGATTAAATGTTAAAATTTCATCATTATAGACCATTTTGGGATCGTTTGACAGGTCCGGAGTCATCGTTTTTCATCCGAAAATTGATTTTTTGGACTGTACCAAAAATGATTCAAAATGTCAATTTGATCATGCCTCATGTTGAATAACCACTTTTTAAACCCTCACAGTGACCAAAATTGCCATTTTTACAGAGTTTTGCTTACTCAAAAGCTTCCATTTTGACCCGTTTCAGGCACAGAAATGACTTTAAACACACTTATTTTAGTTGACAAAGTCATAATTCACATCCAACAGTAATTTAGAGTCAAAAGATTAAATGTTAAAATTTCATCATTATAGACCATTTTGGGATCGTTCGACAGGTCCGGAGTCATCGTTTTTCTTCCGAAAATTGATTTTTTTGGACTGTACCAAAAATGATTCAAAATGTCAATTGGATCATGCCTCATGTTGAATAACCACTTTTTAAACCCTCACAGTGACCAAAATTGCCATTTTTACAGAGTTTTGCTTACTCAAAAGCTTCCATTTGACCCGTTTCAGGCACAGAAATGAGTTTAAACACACTTATTCTAGTTGACAAAGTCATAATTCACATCCAACAGTAATTTAGAGTCAAAAGATTAAATGTTGAAATTTCATCATTATAGACCATTTTGGGATCGTTCGACAGGTCCGGAGTCATCGTTTTTCATCTGAAAATTGATTTTTTGGACTGTACCAAAAATGATTCAAAATGTCAATTGGATCATGCCTCATGTTGAATAACCACTTTTTAAACCCTCACAGTGACCAAAATTGCCATTTTTACAGAGTTTTGCTTACTCAAAAGCTTCCATTTTGACCCGTTTCAGGCACAGAAATGACTTTAAACACACTTATTCTAGTTGACAAAGTCATAATTCACATCCAACAGTCATTTAGAGTCAAAAGATTAAATGTTGAAATTTCATCATTATGGACCATTTTGGGATCGTTCAACAGGTCCGGAGTCATCGTTTTTCATCCGAAAATTGATTTTTTGGACTGTACCAAAAATGATTCAAACTGTCAATTGGATCATGCCTCATGTTGAATAACCACTTTTTAAACCCTCACAATGACCAAAATTGCCATTTTTACAGAGTTTTGCTTACTCAAAAGCTTCCATTTTGACCCGTTTCAGGCACAGAAATGACTTTAAACACACTTATTCTAGTTGACAAAGTCATAATTCACATCCAACAGTAATTTAGAGTCAAAAGATTAAATGTTGAAATTTCATCCATATTGACCATTTTGGGATCGTTCGACAGGTCCGGAGTCATCGTTTTTCATCCGAAAATTGATTTTTTGGACTGTACCAAAAATGATTCAAAATGTCAATTGGATCATGCCTCATGTTGAATAACCACTTTTTAAACCCTCACAGTGACCAAAATTGCCATTTTTACAGAGTTTTGCTTGCTCAAAAGCTTCTATTTTGACCCGTTTCAGGCACAGAAATGAATTTAAACACACTTATTCTAGTTGACAAAGTCATAATTCACATCCAACAGTAATTTAGAGTCAAAAGATTAAATGTTGAAATTTCATCATTATAGACCATTTTGGTATCGTTCGACAGGTCCGGAGTCAATCTTTTTCATCCGAAAATTGATTTTTTGGACTGTACCAAAAATGATTCAAAATGTCAATTGGATCATGCCTCATGTTGAATAACCACTTTTTGAACCCTCACAGTGACCAAAATTGCCATTTTTACAGAGTTTTGCTTACTCAAAAGCTTCCATTTTGACCCGTTTCAGGCACAGAAATGACTTTAAACACACCTATTCTAGTTGACAAAGTCATAATTCACATCCAACAGTAATTTAGAGTCAAAAGATTAAATGTTGAAATTTCATCATTATAGACCATTTTATGATCGTTCGACAGGTCCGGAGTCATCGTTTTTCATCCGAAAATTGATTTTTTGGACTGTACCAAAAATGATTCAAAATGTCAATTGGATCATGCCTCATGTTGAATAACCACTTTTTAAACCCTCACAGTGACCAAAATTGCCATTTTTACAGAGTTTTGCTTACTCAAAAGCTTCCATTTAACCCGTTTCAGGGACAGAAATGACTTTAAACACACTTATTCTAGTTGACAAAGTCATAATTCACATCCAACAGTCATTTAGAGTCAAAAGATTAAATGTTAAAATTTCATCATTATAGAGCATTTTGGGATCGTTCGACAGGTCCGGAGTCATCGTTTTTCTTCCGAAAATTGATTTTTTGGACTGTACCAAAAATGATTCAAAATGTCAATTGGATCATGCCTCATGTTGAATAACCACTTTTTAAACCCTCACAGTGACCAAAATTGCCATTTTTACAGAGTTTTGCTTACTCAAAAGCTTCCATTTTGACCCGTTTCAGGCACAGAAATGACTTTAAACACACTTATTCTAGTTGACAAAGTCATAATTCACATCCAACAGTCATTTAGAGTCAAAAGATTAAATGTTAAAATTTCATCATTATAGACCATTTTGGGATCGTTCGACAGGTCCGGAGTCATCGTTTTTCATCCGAAAATTGATTTTTTGGACTGTACCAAAAATGATTCAAAATGTCAATTGGATCATGCCTCATGTTGAATAACCACTTTTGAAACCCTCACAGTGACCAAAATTGCCATTTTTACAGAGTTTTGCTTGCTCAAAAGCTTCTATTTTTACGCGGTTCAGGCACAGAAATGAATTTAAACACACTTATTCTAGTTGACAAAGTCATAATTCACATCCAACAGTAATTTAGAGTCAAAAGATTAAATGTTGAAATTTCATCATTATAGACCATTTTGGTATCGTTCGACAGGTCCGGAGTCATCGTTTTTCATCCGAAAATTTATTTTTTTGGACTGTACCAAAAATGATTCAAAATGTCAATTGGATCATTCCTCATGTTGAATAACCACTTTTTAAACCCTTACAGTGACCAAAATTGCCATTTTTACAGAGTTTTGCTTACTCAAAAGCTTCAATTTTGACCCGTTTCAGGCACAGAAATGACTTTAAACACACTTATTTTAGTTGACAAAGTCATAATTCACATCCAACAGTCATTTAGAGTCAAAAGATTAAATGTTGAAATGTCATCATTATAGACCATTTTGGGATCGTTCGACAGGTCCGGAGTCATCGTTTTTCATCCAAAAATTGATTTTTTGGACTGTACCAAAAATGATTCAAAATGTCAATTGGATCATGCCTCATGTTGAATAATCACTTTTTAAACCCTCACAGTGACCAAAATTGCCATTTTTACAGTTTTGCTTACTCAAAAGCTTCCATTTTGACCCGTTTCAGGCACAGAAATGACTTTAAACACACTTATTCTAGTTGACAAAGTCATAATTCACATCCAACAGTCATTTAGAGTCAAAAGATTAAATGTTGAAATTTCATCCATATTGACCATTTTGGGATCGTTCGACAGGTCCGGAGTCATCGTTTTTCATCCGAAAATTGATTTTTTGGACTGTACCAAAAATGATTCAAAATGTCAATTGGATCATGCCTCATGTTGAATAACCACTTTTTAAACCCTCACAGTGACCAAAATTGCCATTTTTACAGAGTTTTGCTTGCTCAAAAGCTTCTATTTTGACCCGTTTCAGGCTCAGAAATGAATTTAAACACACTTATTCTAGTTGACAAAGTCATAATTCACATCCAACAGTAATTTAGAGTCAAAAGATTAAATGTTGAAATTTCATCATTATAGACCATTTTGGTATCGTTCGACAGGTCCGGAGTCAATCTTTTTCATCCGAAAATTGATTTTTTGGACTGTACCAAAAATGATTCAAAATGTCTATTGGATCATGCCTCATGTTGAATAACCACTTTTTGAACCCTCACAGTGACCAAAATTGCCATTTTTACAGAGTTTTGCTTACTCAAAAGCTTCCATTTTGACCCGTTTCAGGCACAGAAATGACTTTAAACACACCTATTCTAGTTGACAAAGTCATAATTCACATCCAACAGTAATTTAGAGTCAAAAGATTAAATGTTAAAATTTCATCATTATAGACCATTTTGGGATCGTTCGACAGGTCCGGAGTCATCGTTTTTCTTCCGAAAATTGATTTTTTGGACTGTACCAAAAATGATTCAAAATGTCAATTGGATCATGCCTCATGTTGAATAACCACTTTTTAAACCCTCACAGTGACCAAAATTGCCATTTTTACAGAGTTTTGCTTACTCAAAAGCTTCCATTTTGACCCGTTTCAGGCCCAGAAATGACTTTAAACACACTTATTCTAGTTGACAAAGTCATAATTCACATCCAACAGTCATTTAGAGTCAAAAGATTAAATGTTAAAATTTCATCATTATAGACCATTTTGGGATCGTTCGACAGGTCCGGAGTCATCGTTTTTCTTCCGAAAATTGATTTTTTGGACTGTACCAAAAATGATTCAAAATGTCAATTGGATCATGCCTCATGTTGAATAACCACTTTTTAAACCCTCACAGTGACCAAAATTGCCATTTTTACAGAGTTTTGCTTGCTCAAAAGCTTCTATTTTTACCCGGTTCAGGCACAGAAATGAATTTAAACACACTTATTCTAGTTGACAAAGTCATAATTCACATCCAACAGTAATTTAGAGTCAAAAGATTAAATGTTGAAATTTCATCATTATAGACCATTTTGGTATCGTTCGACAGGTCCGGAGTCATCGTTTTTCATCCGAAAATTTATTTTTTTGGACTGTACCAAAAATGATTCAAAATGTCAATTGGATCATTCCTCATGTTGAATAACCACTTTTTAAACCCTTACAGTGACCAAAATTGCCATTTTTACAGAGTTTTGCTTACTCAAAAGCTTCAATTTTGACCCGTTTCAGGCACAGAAATGACTTTAAACACACTTATTTTAGTTGACAAAGTCATAATTCACATCCAACAGTCATTTAGAGTCAAAAGATTAAATGTTGAAATTTCATCATTATAGACCATTTTGGGATCGTTCGACAGGTCCGAGTCATCGTTTTTCATCCAAAAATTGATTTTTTGGACTGTACCAAAAATGATTCAAAATGTCAATTGGATCATGCCTCATGTTGAATAACCACTTTTTAAACCCTCACAGTGACCAAAATTGCCATTTTTACAGAGTTTTGCTCACTCAAAAGCTTCCATTTTGACCCGTTTCAGGCACAGAAATGACTTTAAACACACCTATTCTAGTTGACAAAGTCAGAATTCACATCCAACAGTAATTTAGAGTCAAAAGATTAAATGTTGATATTTCATCATTATAGACCATTTTGGTATCGTTCGACAGGTCCGAAGTCATCGTTTTTCATCCGAAAATTGATTTTTTAAACTGTACCAAAAATGATTCAAAATGTCAATTGGATCATGCCTCATGTTGAATAACCACTTTTTAAACCCTCACAGTGACCAAAATTGCCATTTTTACAGAGTTTTGCTTACTCAAAAGCTTCCATTTTGACCCGTTTCAGGCACAGAAATGACTTTAAACACACTTACCAACGACCCCGCCGCCGCCAGAGCCAACCTGCATGAAGGGATGAAAGAGGTAGCCGAGTGGATGACGACCAGCCGCCTGAAACTGAACTCAGACAAGACGGAGGTCCTCATCCTGGGCCACTCACCCTCCACCTGGGACGAGTCCTGGTGGCCTCCCGCCCTGGGCACCGCACCCAAACCGACAGACCACGCACGCAATCTGGGCTTCATCCTGGACTCCTCCCTCTCCATGTCCAGGCAAGTCAACAACGTCTCCTCGGCGTGCTTCAACAATCTACGCATGCTACAGAAGATCTTTTGGTGGATCCCCACCGAGACAAGGAAGACCGTCACCCAGGCCCGCGTCACCATTTGACTGGACTACGGCAACGCCCTCTATGCTGGTACCACTGCCAAGCTCCAGAAGAGACTCCAGCGGATCCAGAACGCCTCAGCCAGACTCATCCTCGACATCCCAAGAATCAGCCACATCTCCGGACACCTGAGAGACCTGCACTGGCTCCCCGTCAACAAAAGAATCACCTTCCGGCTCCTCACCCACGCACACAAAGCTCTACACGACCAAGGCCCGAGCTACCTCAACAACCGAATCAACTTCTACGCTCCCAAACGCCACCTCCGATCAGCCAACCACGCCCTCGCCGCCGTCCCCCGCATCCGAAGAGCGACTACAGGAGGAAGGTCCTTCTCCTACCTGGCCGCCAAGACCTGGAACTCCCTCCCGACCGACCTGCGCCTGACCCAAGACCACCTCTCCTTCAGGAAGAAACTGAAGACCTGGCTGTTCGAGCAGTAGCGGCACCCCCCTCCCCCCCGCGCCTTGAGACCCTACGGGTAAGTAGTGCGCTCTACAAATGCCTTTGATTGATTGATTGACTTATTTTAGTTGACAAAGTCATAATTCACATCCAACAGTAATTTAGAGTCAAAAGATTAAATGTTAAAATTTCATCATTATAGACCATTTTGGGATCGTTTGACAGGTCCGGAGTCATCGTTTTTCATCCGAAAATTGATTTTTTGGACTGTACCAAAAATGATTCAAAATGTCAATTTGATCATGCCTCATGTTGAATAACCACTTTTTAAACCCTCACAGTGACCAAAATTGCCATTTTTACAGAGTTTTGCTTACTCAAAAGCTTCCATTTTGACCCGTTTCAGGCACAGAAATGACTTTAAACACACTTATTCTAGTTGACAAAGTCATAATTCACATCCAACAGTCATTTAGAGTCAAAAGATTAAATGTTGAAATTTCATCATTATGGACCATTTTGGGATCGTTCAACAGGTCCGGAGTCATCGTTTTTCATCCGAAAATTGATTTTTTGGACTGTACCAAAAATGATTCAAACTGTCAATTGGATCATGCCTCATGTTGAATAACCACTTTTTAAACCCTCACAATGACCAAAATTGCCATTTTTACAGAGTTTTGCTTACTCAAAAGCTTCCATTTTGACCCGATTCAGGCACAGAAATGACTTTAAACACACTTATTCTAGTTGACAAAGTCATAATTCACATCCAACAGTAATTTAGAGTCAAAAGATTAAATGTTGAAATTTCATCCATATTGACCATTTTGGGATCGTTCGACAGGTCCGGAGTCATCGTTTTTCATCCGAAAATTGATTTTTTGGACTGTACCAAAAATGATTCAAAATGTCAATTGGATCATGCCTCATGTTGAATAACCACTTTTTAAACCCTCACAGTGACCAAAATTGCCATTTTTACAGAGTTTTGCTTACTCAAAAGCTTCCATTTTGACCCGTTTCAGGCACAGAAATGACTTTAAACACACTTATTCTAGTTGACAAAGTCATAATTCACATCCAACAGTCATTTAGAGTCAAAAGATTAAATGTTGAAATTTCATCATTATGGACCATTTTGGGATCGTTCAACAGGTCCGGAGTCATCGTTTTTCATCCGAAAATTGATTTTTTGGACTGTACCAAAAATGATTCAAACTGTCAATTGGATCATGCCTCATGTTGAATAACCACTTTTTAAACCCTTACAATGACCAAAATTGCCATTTTTACAGAGTTTTGCTTACTCAAAAGCTTCCATTTTGACCCGTTTCAGGCACAGAAATGACTTTAAACACACTTATTCTAGTTGACAAAGTCATAATTCACATCCAACAGTAATTTAGAGTCAAAAGATTAAATGTTGAAATTTCATCCATATTGACCATTTTGGGATCGTTCGACAGGTCCGGAGTCATCGTTTTTCATCCGAAAATTGATTTTTTGGACTGTACCAAAAATGATTCAAAATGTCAATTGGATCATGCCTCATGATGAATAACCACTTTTTAAACCCTCACAGTGACCAAAATTGCCATTTTTACAGAGTTTTGCTTGCTCAAAAGCTTCTATTTTGACCCGTTTCAGGCACAGAAATGAATTTAAACACACTTATTCTAGTTGACAAAGTCATAATTCACATCCAACAGTAATTTAGAGTCAAAAGATTAAATGTTGAAATTTCATCATTATAGACCATTTTGGTATCGTTCGACAGGTCCGGAGTCAATCTTTTTCATCCGAAAATTGATTTTTTGGACTGTACCAAAAATGATTCAAAATGTCAATTGGATCATGCCTCATGTTGAATAACCACTTTTTGAACCCTCACAGTGACCAAAATTGCCATTTTTACAGAGTTTTGCTTACTCAAAAGCTTCCATTTTGACCCGTTTCAGGCACAGAAATGACTTTAAACACACTTACCAACGACCCCGCCGCCGCCAGAGCCAACCTGCACGAAGGGATGAAAGAGGTAGCCGAGTGGATGACGACCAGCCGCCTGAAACTGAACTCAGACAAGACGGAGGTCCTCATCCTGGGCCACTCACCCTCCACCTGGGACGAGTCCTGGTGGCCTCCCGCCCTGGGCACCGCACCCAAACCGACAGACCACGCACGCAATCTGGGCTTCATCCTGGACTCCTCCCTCTCCATGTCCAGGCAAGTCAACAACGTCTCCTCGGCGTGCTTCAACAATCTACGCATGCTACAGAAGATCTTTTGGTGGATCCCCACCGAGACAAGGAAGACCGTCACCCAGGCCCGCGTCACCATTTGACTGGACTACGGCAACGCCCTCTACGCTGGTACCACCGCCAAGCTCCAGAAGAGACTCCAGCGGATCCAGAACGCCTCAGCCAGACTCATCCTCGACATCCCAAGAATCAGCCACATCTCCGGACACCTGAGAGACCTGCACTGGCTCCCCGTCAACAAAAGAATCACCTTCCGGCTCCTCACCCACGCACACAAAGCTCTACACGACCAAGGCCCGAGCTACCTCAACAACCGAATCAACTTCTACGCTCCCAAACGCCACCTCCGATCAGCCAACCACGCCCTCGCCGCCGTCCCCCGCATCCGAAGAGCGACTACAGGAGGAAGGTCCTTCTCCTACCTGGCCGCCAAGACCTGGAACTCCCTCCCGACCGACCTGCGCCTGACCCAAGACCACCTCTCCTTCAGGAAGAAACTGAAGACCTGGCTGTTCGAGCAGTAGCGGCACCCCCCTCCCCCCAGCGCCTTGAGACCCTACGGGTAAGTAGTGCGCTCTACAAATGCCTTTGATTGATTGATTGACTTATTTTAGTTGACAAAGTCATAATTCACATCCAACAGTAATTTAGAGTCAAAAGATTAAATGTTAAAATTTCATCATTATAGACCATTTTGGGATCGTTTGACAGGTCCGGAGTCATCGTTTTTCATCCGAAAATTGATTTTTTGGACTGTACCAAAAATGATTCAAAATGTCAATTTGATCATGCCTCATGTTGAATAACCACTTTTTAAACCCTCACAGTGACCAAAATTGCCATTTTTACAGAGTTTTGCTTACTCAAAAGCTTCCATTTTGACCCGTTTCAGGCACAGAAATGACTTTAAACACACTTATTTTAGTTGACAAAGTCATAATTCACATCCAACAGTAATTTAGAGTCAAAAGATTAAATGTTAAAATTTCATCATTATAGACCATTTTGGGATCGTTCGACAGGTCCGGAGTCATCGTTTTTCTTCCGAAAATTGATTTTTTTGGACTGTACCAAAAATGATTCAAAATGTCAATTGGATCATGCCTCATGTTGAATAACCACTTTTTAAACCCTCACAGTGACCAAAATTGCCATTTTTACAGAGTTTTGCTTACTCAAAAGCTTCCATTTGACCCGTTTCAGGCACAGAAATGAGTTTAAACACACTTATTCTAGTTGACCAAGTCATAATTCACATCCAACAGTCATTTAGAGTCAAAAGATTAAATGTTAAAATTTCATCATTATAGACCATTTTGGGATCGTTCGACAGGTCCGGAGTCATCGTTTTTCATCCGAAAATTGATTTTTTGGACTGTACCAAAAATGATTCAAAATGTCAATTGGATCATGCCTCATGTTGAATAACCACTTTTTAAACCCTCACAGTGACCAAAATTGCTATTTTTACAGAGTTTTGCTTACTCAAAAGCTTCCATTTTGACCCATTTCAGGCACAGAAATGACTTTAAACATCACTTATTCTAGTTGACAAAGTCATAATTCACATCCAACAGTCATTTAGAGTCAAAAGATTAAATGTTGAAATTTCATCATTATGGACCATTTTGGGATCGTTCAACAGGTCCGGAGTCATCGTTTTTCATCCGAAAATTGATTTTTTGGACTGTACCAAAAATGATTCAAACTGTCAATTGGATCATGCCTCATGTTGAATAACCACTTTTTAAACCCTCACAATGACCAAAATTGCCATTTTTACAGAGTTTTGCTTACTCAAAAGCTTCCATTTTGACCCGTTTCAGGCACAGAAATGACTTTAAACACACTTATTCTAGTTGACAAAGTCATAATTCACATCCAACAGTAATTTAGAGTCAAAAGATTAAATGTTGAAATTTCATCCATATTGACCATTTTGGGATCGTTCGACAGGTCCGGAGTCATCGTTTTTCATCCGAAAATTGATTTTTTGGACTGTACCAAAAATGATTCAAAATGTCAATTGGATCATGCCTCATGTTGAATAACCACTTTTTAAACCCTCACAGTGACCAAAATTGCCATTTTTACAGAGTTTTGCTAGCTCAAAAGCTTCTATTTTGACCCGTTTCAGGCACAGAAATGAATTTAAACACACTTATTCTAGTTGACAAAGTCATAATTCACATCCAACAGTAATTTAGAGTCAAAAGATTAAATGTTGAAATTTCATCATTATAGACCATTTTGGGATCGTTCGACAGGTCCGGAGTCATCGTTTTTCATCTGAAAATTGATTTTTTGGACTGTACCAAAAATGATTCAAAATGTCAATTGGATCATGCCTCATGTTGAATAACCACTTTTTAAACCCTCACAGTGACCAAAATTGCCATTTTTACAGAGTTTTGCTTACTCAAAAGCTTCCATTTTGACCCGTTTCAGGCACAGAAATGACTTTAAACACACTTATTCTAGTTGACAAAGTCATAATTCACATCCAACAGTCATTTAGAGTCAAAAGATTAAATGTTGAAATTTCATCATTATGGACCATTTTGGGATCGTTCAACAGGTCCGGAGTCATCGTTTTTCATCCGAAAATTGATTTTTTGGACTGTACCAAAATTGATTCAAACTGTCAATTGGATCATGCCTCATGTTGAATAACCACTTTTTAAACCCTCACAATGACCAAAATTGCCATTTTTACAGAGTTTTGCTTACTCAAAAGCTTCCATTTTGACCCGTTTCAGGCACAGAAATGACTTTAAACACACGTATTCTAGTTGACAAAGTCATAATTCACATCCAACAGTAATTTAGAGTCAAAAGATTAAATGTTGAAATTTCATCCATATTGACCATTTTGGGATCGTTCGACAGGTCCGGAGTCATCGTTTTTCATCCGAAAATTGATTTTTTGGACTGTACCAAAAATGATTCAAAATGTCAATTGGATCATGCCTCATGTTGAATAACCACTTTTTAAACCCTCACAGTGACCAAAATTGCCATTTTTACAGAGTTTTGCTTGCTCAAAAGCTTCTATTTTGACCCGTTTCAGGCACAGAAATGAATTTAAACACACTTATTCTAGTTGACAAAGTCATAATTCACATCCAACAGTAATTTAGAGTCAAAAGATTAAATGTTGAAATTTCATCATTATAGACCATTTTGGTATCGTTCGACAGGTCCGGAGTCAATCTTTTTCATCCGAAAATTGATTTTTTGGACTGTACCAAAAATGATTCAAAATGTCAATTGGATCATGCCTCATGTTGAATAACCACTTTTTGAACCCTCACAGTGACCAAAATTGCCATTTTTACAGAGTTTTGCTTACTCAAAAGCTTCCATTTTGACCCGTTTCAGGCACAGAAATGACTTTAAACACACCTATTCTAGTTGACAAAGTCATAATTCACATCCAACAGTAATTTAGAGTCAAAAGATTAAATGTTGAAATTTCATCATTATAGACCATTTTATGATCGTTCGACAGGTCCGGAGTCATCGTTTTTCATCCGAAAATTGATTTTTTGGACTGTACCAAAAATGATTCAAAATGTCAATTGGATCATGCCTCATGTTGAATAACCACTTTTTAAACCCTCACAGTGACCAAAATTGCCATTTTTACAGAGTTTTGCTTACTCAAAAGCTTCCATTTAACCCGTTTCAGGGACAGAAATGACTTTAAACACACTTATTCTAGTTGACAAAGTCATAATTCACATCCAACAGTCATTTAGAGTCAAAAGATTAAATGTTAAAATTTCATCATTATAGACCATTTTGGGATCGTTCGACAGGTCCGGAGTCATCGTTTTTCATCCGAAAATTGATTTTTTGGACTGTACCAAAAATGATTCAAAATGTCAATTGGATCATGCCTCATGTTGAATAACCACTTTTGAAACCCTCACAGTGACCAAAATTGCCATTTTTACAGAGTTTTGCTTGCTCAAAAGCTTCTATTTTTACCCGGTTCAGGCACAGAAATGAATTTAAACACACTTATTCTAGTTGACAAAGTCATAATTCACATCCAACAGTAATTTAGAGTCAAAAGATTAAATGTTGAAATTTCATCATTATAGACCATTTTGGTATCGTTCGACAGGTCCGGAGTCATCGTTTTTCATCCGAAAATTTATTTTTTTGGACTGTACCAAAAATGATTCAAAATGTCAATTGGATCATTCCTCATGTTGAATAACCACTTTTTAAACCCTTACAGTGACCAAAATTGCCATTTTTACAGAGTTTTGCTTACTCAAAAGCTTCAATTTTGACCCGTTTCAGGCACAGAAATGACTTTAAACACACTTATTTTAGTTGACAAAGTCATAATTCACATCCAACAGTCATTTAGAGTCAAAAGATTAAATGTTGAAATGTCATCATTATAGACCATTTTGGGATCGTTCGACAGGTCCGGAGTCATCGTTTTTCATCCAAAAATTGATTTTTTGGACTGTACCAAAAATGATTCAAAATGTCAATTGGATCATGCCTCATGTTGAATAATCACTTTTTAAACCCTCACAGTGACCAAAATTGCCATTTTTACAGAGTTTTGCTTACTCAAAAGCTTCCATTTTGACCCGTTTCAGGCACAGAAATGACTTTAAACACACTTATTCTAGTTGACAAAGTCATAATTCACATCCAACAGTCATTTAGAGTCAAAAGATTAAATGTTGAAATTTCATCCATATTGACCATTTTGGGATCGTTCGACAGGTCCGGAGTCATCGTTTTTCATCCGAAAATTGATTTTTTGGACTGTACCAAAAATGATTCAAAATGTCAATTGGATCATGCCTCATGTTGAATAACCACTTTTTAAACCCTCACAGTGACCAAAATTGCCATTTTTACAGAGTTTTGCTTGCTCAAAAGCTTCTATTTTGACCCGTTTCAGGCTCAGAAATGAATTTAAACACACTTATTCTAGTTGACAAAGTCATAATTCACATCCAACAGTAATTTAGAGTCAAAAGATTAAATGTTGAAATTTCATCATTATAGACCATTTTGGTATCGTTCGACAGGTCCGGAGTCAATCTTTTTCATCCGAAAATTGATTTTTTGGACTGTACCAAAAATGATTCAAAATGTCAATTGGATCATGCCTCATGTTGAATAACCACTTTTTGAACCCTCACAGTGACCAAAATTGCCATTTTTACAGAGTTTTGCTTACTCAAAAGCTTCCATTTTGACCCGTTTCAGGCACAGAAATGACTTTAAACACACCTATTCTAGTTGACAAAGTCATAATTCACATCCAACAGTAATTTAGAGTCAAAAGATTAAATGTTAAAATTTCATCATTATAGACCATTTTGGGATCGTTCGACAGGTCCGGAGTCATCGTTTTTCTTCCGAAAATTGATTTTTTGGACTGTACCAAAAATGATTCAAAATGTCAATTGGATCATGCCTCATGTTGAATAACCACTTTTTAAACCCTCACAGTGACCAAAATTGCCATTTTTACAGAGTTTTGCTTACTCAAAAGCTTCCATTTTGACCCGTTTCAGGCCCAGAAATGACTTTAAACACACTTATTCTAGTTGACAAAGTCATAATTCACATCCAACAGTCATTTAGAGTCAAAAGATTAAATGTTAAAATTTCATCATTATAGACCATTTTGGGATCGTTCGACAGGTCCGGAGTCATCGTTTTTCATCTGAAAATTGATTTTTTGGACTGTACCAAAAATGATTCAAAATGTCAATTGGATCATGCCTCATGTTGTATAACCACTTTTGAAACCCTCACAGTGACCAAAATTGCCATTTTTACAGAGTTTTGCTTGCTCAAAAGCTTCTATTTTTACCCGGTTCAGGCACAGAAATGAATTTAAACACACTTATTCTAGTTGACAAAGTCATAATTCACATCCAACAGTAATTTAGAGTCAAAAGATTAAATGTTGAAATTTCATCATTATAGACCATTTTGGTATCGTTCGACAGGTCCGGAGTCATCGTTTTTCATCCGAAAATTTATTTTTTTGGACTGTACCAAAAATGATTCAAAATGTCAATTGGATCATTCCTCATGTTGAATAACCACTTTTTAAACCCTTACAGTGACCAAAATTGCCATTTTTACAGAGTTTTGCTTACTCTAAAGCTTCAATTTTGACCCGTTTCAGGCACAGAAATGACTTTAAACACACTTATTTTAGTTGACAAAGTCATAATTCACATCCAACAGTCATTTAGAGTCAAAAGATTAAATGTTGAAATTTCATCATTATAGACCATTTTGGGATCGTTCGACAGGTCCGAGTCATCGTTTTTCATCCAAAAATTGATTTTTTGGACTGTACCAAAAATGATTCAAAATGTCAATTGGATCATGCCTCATGTTGAATAACCACTTTTTAAACCCTCACAGTGACCAAAATTGCCATTTTTACAGAGTTTTGCTTACTCAAAAGCTTCCATTTTGACCCGTTTCAGGCACAGAAATGACTTTAAACACCCTTATTCTAGTTGACAAAGTCATAATTCACATCCAACAGTCATTTAGAGTCAAAAGATTAAATGTTAAAATGTCATCATTATAGACCATTTTGGGATCGTTCGACAGGTCCGGAGTCATCGTTTTTCATCCGAAAATTGATTTTTTGGACTGTACCAAAAATGATTCAAAATGTCAATTGGATCATGCCTCATGTTGAATACCACTTTTTAAACCCTCACAGTGACCAAAATTGCCATTTTTACAGAGTTTTGCTTACACAAAAGCTTCCATTTTGACCCGTTTCAGGCACAGAAATGACTTTAAACACACTTATTTCAGTTGACAAAGTCATAATTCACATCCAACAGTAATTTAGAGTCAAAAGATTACATGTTAAAATTTCATCATTATAGACCATTTTGGGATCGTTCGACAGGTCCGGAGTCATCGTTTTTCTTCCGAAAATTGATTTTTTGGACTGTACCAAAAATGATTCAAAATGTCAATTGGATCATGCCTCATGTTGAATAACCACTTTTTAAACCCTCACAGTGACCAAAATTGCAATTTTTACAGAGTTTTGCTTACTCAAAAGCTTCCATTTTGACCCGTTTCAGGCACAGAAATGAGTTTAAACACACTTATTCTAGTTGACAAAGTCATAATTCACATCCAACAGTCATTTAGAGTCAAAAGATTAAATGTTAAAATTTCATCATTATAGACCATTTTGGGATCGTTCGACAGGTCCGGAGTCATCCTTTTTCATCCGAAAATAGATTTTTTGGACTGTACCAAAAATGATTCAAAATGTCAATTGGATCATGCCTCATGTTGAATAACCACTTTTTAAACCCTCACAGTGACCAAAATTGCCATTTTTACAGAGTTTTGCTTACTCAAAAGCTTCCATTTTGACCCGTTTCAGGCACAGAAATGACTTTAAACACACTTATTCTAGTTGACAAAGTCATAATTCACATCCAACAGTCATTTAGAGTCAAAAGATTAAATGTTGAAATTTCATCATTATAGACCATTTTGGGATCGTTCAACAGGTCCGGAGTCATCGTTTTTCATCCGAAAATTGATTTTTTGGACTGTACTAAAAATGATTCAAAATGTCAATTGGATCATGCCTCATGTTGAATAACCACTTTTTAAACCCTCACAATGACCAAAATTGCCATTTTTACAGAGTTTTGCTTACTCAAAAGCTTCCATTTTGACCCGTTTCAGGCACAGAAATGACTTTAAACACACTTATTCTAGTTGACAAAGCCATAATTCACATCCAACAGTAATTTAGAGTCAAAAGATTAAATGTTGAAATTTCATCCATATTGACCATTTTGGGATCGTTCGACAGGTCCGGAGTCATCGTTTTTCATCCGAAAATTGATTTTTTGGACTGTACCAAAAATGATTCAAAATGTCAATTGGATCATGCCTCATGTTGAATAACCACTTTTTAAACCCTCACAGTGACCAAAATTGCCATTTTTACAGAGTTTTGCTTACTCAAAAGCTTCCATTTTGACCCGTTTCAGGCACAGAAATGACTTTAAACACACTTATTCTAGTTGACAAAGTCATAATTCACATCCAACAGTCATTTAGAGTCAAAAGATTAAATGTTAAAATTTCATCATTATAGAGCATTTTGGGATCGTTCGACAGGTCCGGAGTCATCGTTTTTCTTCCGAAAATTGATTTTTTGGACTGTACCAAAAATGATTCAAAATGTCAATTGGATCATGCCTCATGTTGAATAACCACTTTTTAAACCCTCACAGTGACCAAAATTGCCATTTTTACAGAGTTTTGCTTACTCAAAAGCTTCCATTTTGACCCGTTTCAGGCACAGAAATGACTTTAAACACACTTATTCTAGTTGACAAAGTCATAATTCACATCCAACAGTCATTTAGAGTCAAAAGATTAAATGTTAAAATTTCATCATTATAGACCATTTTGGGATCGTTCGACAGGTCCGGAGTCATCGTTTTTCATCCGAAAATTGATTTTTTGGACTGTACCAAAAATGATTCAAAATGTCAATTGGATCATGCCTCATGTTGAATAACCACTTTTGAAACCCTCACAGTGACCAAAATTGCCATTTTTACAGAGTTTTGCTTGCTCAAAAGCTTCTATTTTTACCCGGTTCAGGCACAGAAATGAATTTAAACACACTTATTCTAGTTGACAAAGTCATAATTCACATCCAACAGTAATTTAGAGTCAAAAGATTAAATGTTGAAATTTCATCATTATAGACCATTTTGGTATCGTTCGACAGGTCCGGAGTCATCGTTTTTCATCCGAAAATTTATTTTTTTGGACTGTACCAAAAATGATTCAAAATGTCAATTGGATCATTCCTCATGTTGAATAACCACTTTTTAAACCCTTACAGTGACCAAAATTGCCATTTTTACAGAGTTTTGCTTACTCAAAAGCTTCAATTTTGACCCGTTTCAGGCACAGAAATGACTTTAAACACACTTATTCTAGTTGACAAAGTCATAATTCACATAAACAGTCATTTAGAGTCAAAAGATTAAATGTTGAAATTTCATCATTATGGACCATTTTGGGATCGTTCAACAGGTCCGGAGTCATCGTTTTTCATCCGAAAATTGATTTTTTGGACTGTACCAAAAATGATTCAAACTGTCAATTGGATCATGCCTCATGTTGAATAACCACTTTTTAAACCCTCACAATGACCAAAATTGCCATTTTTACAGAGTTTTGCTTACTCAAAAGCTTCCATTTTGACCCGTTTCAGGCACAGAAATGACTTTAAACACACTTATTCTAGTTGACAAAGTCATAATTCACATCCAACAGTAATTTAGAGTCAAAAGATTAAATGTTGAAATTTCATCCATATTGACCATTTTGGGATCGTTCGACAGGTCCGGAGTCATCGTTTTTCATCCGAAAATTGATTTTTTGGACTGTACCAAAAATGATTCAAAATGTCAATTGGATCATGCCTCATGTTGAATAACCACTTTTTAAACCCTCACAGTGACCAAAATTGCCATTTTTACAGAGTTTTGCTTGCTCAAAAGCTTCTATTTTGACCCGTTTCAGGCACAGAAATGAATTTAAACACACTTATTCTAGTTGACAAAGTCATAATTCACATCCAACAGTAATTTAGAGTCAAAAGATTAAATGTTGAAATTTCATCATTATAGACCATTTTGGTATCGTTCGACAGGTCCGGAGTCAATCTTTTTCATCCGAAAATTGATTTTTTTGGACTGTACGAAAAATGATTCAAAATGTCAATTGGATCATGCCTCATGTTGAATAACCACTTTTTGAACCCTCACAGTGACCAAAATTGCCATTTTTACAGAGTTTTGCTTACTCAAAAGCTTCCATTTTGACCCGTTTCAGGCACAGAAATGACTTTAAACACACCTATTCTAGTTGACAAAGTCATAATTCACATCCAACAGTAATTTAGAGTCAAAAGATTAAATGTTCAAATTTCATCATTATAGACCATTTTATGATCGTTCGACAGGTCCGGAGTCATCGTTTTTCATCCGAAAATTGATTTTTTGGACTGTACCAAAAATGATTCAAAATGTCAATTGGATCATGCCTCATGTTGAATAACCACTTTTTAAACCTTCACAGTGACCAAAATTGCCATTTTTACAGAGTTTTGCTTACTCAAAAGCTTCCATTTAACCCGTTTCAGGGACAGAAATGACTTTAAACACACTTATTCTAGTTGACAAAGTCATAATTCACATCCAACAGTCATTTAGAGTCAAAAGATTAAATGTTAAAATTTCATCATTATAGAGCATTTTGGGATCGTTCGACAGGTCCGGAGTCATCGTTTTTCTTCCGAAAATTGATTTTTTGGACTGTACCAAAAATGATTCAAAATGTCAATTGGATCATGCCTCATGTTGAATAACCACTTTTTAAACCCTCACAGTGACCAAAATTGCCATTTTTACAGAGTTTTGCTTACTCAAAAGCTTCCATTTTGACCCGTTTCAGGCACAGAAATGACTTTAAGCACACTTATTCTAGTTGACAAAGTCATAATTCACATCCAACAGTCATTTAGAGTCAAAAGATTAAATGTTAAAATTTCATCATTATAGACCATTTTGGGATCGTTCGACAGGTCCGGAGTCATCGTTTTTCATCCGAAAATTGATTTTTTGGACTGTACCAAAAATGATTCAAAATGTCAATTGGATCATGCCTCATGTTGAATAACCACTTTTGAAACCCTCACAGTGACCAAAATTGCCATTTTTACAGAGTTTTGCTTGCTCAAAAGCTTCTATTTTTACCCGGTTCAGGCACAGAAATGAATTTAAACACACTTATTCTAGTTGACAAAGTCATAATTCACATCCAACAGTAATTTAGAGTCAAAAGATTAAATGTTGAAATTTCATCATTATAGACCATTTTGGGATCGTTCAACAGGTCCGGAGTCATCGTTTTTCATCCGAAAATTGATTTTTTGGACTGTACCAAAAATGATTCAAAATGTCAATTGGATCATGCCTCATGTTGAATAACCACTTTTTAAACCCTCACAGTGACCAAAATTGCCATTTTTACAGAGTTTTGCTTGCTCAAAAGCTTCTATTTTGACCCGTTTCAGGCACAGAAATGAATTTAAACACACTTATTCTAGTTGACAAAGTCATAATTCACATCCAACAGTAATTTAGAGTCAAAAGATTAAATGTTGAAATTTCATCATTATAGACCATTTTGGTATCGTTCGACAGGTCCGGAGTCAATCTTTTTCATCCGAAAATTGATTTTTTGGACTGTACCAAAAATGATTCAAAATGTCAATTGGATCATGCCTCATGTTGAGTAACCACTTTTTGAACCCTCACAGTGACCAAAATTGCCATTTTTACAGAGTTTTGCTTACTCAAAAGCTTCCATTTTGACCCGTTTCAGGCACAGAAATGACTTTAAACACACCTATTCTAGTTGACAAAGTCATAATTCACATCCAACAGTCATTTAGAGTCAAAAGATTAAATGTTAAAATTTCATCATTATAGAGCATTTTGGGATCGTTCGACAGGTCCGGAGTCATCGTTTTTCTTCCGAAAATTGATTTTTTGGACTGTACCAAAAATGATTCAAAATGTCAATTGGATCATGCCTCATGTTGAATAACCACTTTTTAAACCCTCACAGTGACCAAAATTGCCATTTTTACAGAGTTTTGCTTACTCAAAAGCTTCCATTTTGACCCGTTTCAGGCACAGAAATGACTTTAAACACACTTATTCTAGTTGACAAAGTCATAATTCACATCCAACAGTCATTTAGAGTCAAAAGATTAAATGTTAAAATTTCATCATTATAGACCATTTTGGGATCGTTCGACAGGTCCGGAGTCATCGTTTTTCATCCGAAAATTGATTTTTTGGACTGTACCAAAAATGATTCAAAATGTCAATTGGATCATGCCTCATGTTGAATAACCACTTTTGAAACCCTCACAGTGACCAAAATTGCCATTTTTACAGAGTTTTGCTTGCTCAAAAGCTTCTATTTTTACCCGGTTCAGGCACAGAAATGAATTTAAACACACTTATTCTAGTTGACAAAGTCATAATTCACATCCAACAGTAATTTAGAGTCAAAAGATTAAATGTTGAAATTTCATCATTATAGACCATTTTGGTATCGTTCGACAGGTCCGGAGTCATCGTTTTTCATCCGAAAATTTATTTTTTTGGACTGTACCAAAAATGATTCAAAATGTCAATTGGATCATTCCTCATGTTGAATAACCACTTTTTAAACCCTTACAGTGACCAAAATTGCCATTTTTACAGAGTTTTGCTTACTCAAAAGCTTCAATTTTGACCCGTTTCAGGCACAGAAATGACTTTAAACACACTTATTCTAGTTGACAAAGTCATAATTCACATAAACAGTCATTTAGAGTCAAAAGATTAAATGTTGAAATTTCATCATTATGGACCATTTTGGGATCGTTCAACAGGTCCGGAGTCATCGTTTTTCATCCGAAAATTGATTTTTTGGACTGTACCAAAAATGATTCAAACTGTCAATTGGATCATGCCTCATGTTGAATAACCACTTTTTAAACCCTCACAATGACCAAAATTGCCATTTTTACAGAGTTTTGCTTACTCAAAAGCTTCCATTTTGACCCGTTTCAGGCACAGAAATGACTTTAAACACACTTATTCTAGTTGACAAAGTCATAATTCACATCCAACAGTAATTTAGAGTCAAAAGATTAAATGTTGAAATTTCATCCATATTGACCATTTTGGGATCGTTCGACAGGTCCGGAGTCATCGTTTTTCATCCGAAAATTGATTTTTTGGACTGTACCAAAAATGATTCAAAATGTCAATTGGATCATGCCTCATGTTGAATAACCACTTTTTAAACCCTCACAGTGACCAAAATTGCCATTTTTACAGAGTTTTGCTTGCTCAAAAGCTTCTATTTTGACCCGTTTCAGGCACAGAAATGAATTTAAACACACTTATTCTAGTTGACAAAGTCATAATTCACATCCAACAGTAATTTAGAGTCAAAAGATTAAATGTTGAAATTTCATCATTATAGACCATTTTGGTATCGTTCGACAGGTCCGGAGTCAATCTTTTTCATCCGAAAATTGATTTTTTTGGACTGTACGAAAAATGATTCAAAATGTCAATTGGATCATGCCTCATGTTGAATAACCACTTTTTGAACCCTCACAGTGACCAAAATTGCCATTTTTACAGAGTTTTGCTTACTCAAAAGCTTCCATTTTGACCCGTTTCAGGCACAGAAATGACTTTAAACACACCTATTCTAGTTGACAAAGTCATAATTCACATCCAACAGTAATTTAGAGTCAAAAGATTAAATGTTCAAATTTCATCATTATAGACCATTTTATGATCGTTCGACAGGTCCGGAGTCATCGTTTTTCATCCGAAAATTGATTTTTTGGACTGTACCAAAAATGATTCAAAATGTCAATTGGATCATGCCTCATGTTGAATAACCACTTTTTAAACCTTCACAGTGACCAAAATTGCCATTTTTACAGAGTTTTGCTTACTCAAAAGCTTCCATTTAACCCGTTTCAGGGACAGAAATGACTTTAAACACACTTATTCTAGTTGACAAAGTCATAATTCACATCCAACAGTCATTTAGAGTCAAAAGATTAAATGTTAAAATTTCATCATTATAGAGCATTTTGGGATCGTTCGACAGGTCCCGAGTCATCGTTTTTCTTCCGAAAATTGATTTTTTGGACTGTACCAAAAATGATTCAAAATGTCAATTGGATCATGCCTCATGTTGAATAACCACTTTTTAAACCCTCACAGTGACCAAAATTGCCATTTTTACAGAGTTTTGCTTACTCAAAAGCTTCCATTTTGACCCGTTTCAGGCACAGAAATGACTTTAAGCATACTTATTCTAGTTGACAAAGTCATAATTCACATCCAACAGTCATTTAGAGTCAAAAGATTAAATGTTAAAATTTCATCATTATAGACCATTTTGGGATCGTTCGACAGGTCCGGAGTCATCGTTTTTCATCCGAAAATTGATTTTTTGGACTGTACCAAAAATGATTCAAAATGTCAATTGGATCATGCCTCATGTTGAATAACCACTTTTGAAACCCTCACAGTGACCAAAATTGCCATTTTTACAGAGTTTTGCTTGCTCAAAAGCTTCTATTTTTACCCGGTTCAGGCACAGAAATGAATTTAAACACACTTATTCTAGTTGACAAAGTCATAATTCACATCCAACAGTAATTTAGAGTCAAAAGATTAAATGTTGAAATTTCATCATTATAGACCATTTTGGGATCGTTCAACAGGTCCGGAGTCATCGTTTTTCATCCGAAAATTGATTTTTTGGACTGTACCAAAAATGATTCAAAATGTCAATTGGATCATGCCTCATGTTGAATAACCACTTTTTAAACCCTCACAGTGACCAAAATTGCCATTTTTACAGAGTTTTGCTTGCTCAAAAGCTTCTATTTTGACCCGTTTCAGGCACAGAAATGAATTTAAACACACTTATTCTAGTTGACAAAGTCATAATTCACATCCAACAGTAATTTAGAGTCAAAAGATTAAATGTTGAAATTTCATCATTATAGACCATTTTGGTATCGTTCGACAGGTCCGGAGTCAATCTTTTTCATCCGAAAATTGATTTTTTGGACTGTACCAAAAATGATTCAAAATGTCAATTGGATCATGCCTCATGTTGAGTAACCACTTTTTGAACCCTCACAGTGACCAAAATTGCCATTTTTACAGAGTTTTGCTTACTCAAAAGCTTCCATTTTGACCCGTTTCAGGCACAGAAATGACTTTAAACACACCTATTCTAGTTGACAAAGTCATAATTCACATCCAACAGTAATTTAGAGTCAAAAGATTAAATGTTAAAATTTCATCATTATAGACCATTTTGGGATCGTTCGACAGGTCCGGAGTCATCGTTTTTCTTCCGAAAATTGATTTTTTGGACTGTACCAAAAATGATTCAAAATGTCAATTGGATCATGCCTCATGTTGAATAACCACTTTTTAAACCCTCACAGTGACCAAAATTGCCATTTTTACAGAGTTTTGCTTACTCAAAAGCTTCCATTTTGACCCGTTTCAGGCACAGAAATGACTTTAAACACACTTATTCTAGTTGACAAAGTCATAATTCACATCCAACAGTAATTTAGAGTCAAAAGATTAAATGTTGAAATTTCATCATTATAGACCATTTTGGTATCGTTCGACAGGTCCGGAGTCAATCTTTTTCATCCGAAAATTGATTTTTTTGGACTGTACGAAAAATGATTCAAAATGTCAATTGGATCATGCCTCATGTTGAATAACCACTTTTTGAACCCTCACAGTGACCAAAATTGCCATTTTTACAGAGTTTTCCTTACTCAAAAGCTTCCATTTTGACCCGTTTCAGGCACAGAAATGACTTTAAACACACCTATTCTAGTTGACAAAGTCATAATTCACATCCAACAGTAATTTAGAGTCAAAAGATTAAATGTTCAAATTTCATCATTATAGACCATTTTATGATCGTTCGACAGGTCCGGAGTCATCGTTTTTCATCCGAAAATTGATTTTTTGGACTGTACAAAAAATGATTCAAAATGTCAATTGGATCATGCCTCATGTTGAATAACCACTTTTTAAACCTTCACAGTGACCAAAATTGCCATTTTTACAGAGTTTTGCTTACTCAAAAGCTTCCATTTAACCCGTTTCAGGGACAGAAATGACTTTAAACACACTTATTCTAGTTGACAAAGTCATAATTCACATCCAACAGTCATTTAGAGTCAAAAGATTAAATGTTAAAATTTCATCATTATAGAGCATTTTGGGATCGTTCGACAGGTCCGGAGTCATCGTTTTTCTTCCGAAAATTGATTTTTTGGACTGTACCAAAAATGATTCAAAATGTCAATTGGATCATGCCTCATGTTGAATAACCACTTTTTAAACCCTCACAGTGACCAAAATTGCCATTTTTACAGAGTTTTGCTTACTCAAAAGCTTCCGTTTTGACCCGTTTCAGGCACAGAAATGACTTTAAACACACTTATTCTAGTTGACAAAGTCATAATTCACATCCAACAGTCATTTAGAGTCAAAAGATTAAATGTTAAAATTTCATCATTATAGACCATTTTGGGATCGTTCGACAGGTCCGGAGTCATCGTTTTTCATCCGAAAATTGATTTTTTGGACTGTACCAAAAATGATTCAAAATGTCAATTGGATCATGCCTCATGTTGAATAACCACTTTTGAAACCCTCACAGTGACCAAAATTGCCATTTTTACAGAGTTTTGCTTGCTCAAAAGCTTCTATTTTTACCCGGTTCAGGCACAGAAATGAATTTAAACACACTTATTCTAGTTGACAAAGTCATAATTCACATCCAACAGTAATTTAGAGTCAAAAGATTAAATGTTGAAATTTCATCATTATAGACCATTTTGGTATCGTTCGACAGGTCCGGAGTCATCGTTTTTCATCCGAAAATTTATTTTTTTGGACTGTACCAAAAATGATTCAAAATGTCAATTGGATCATTCCTCATGTTGAATAACCACTTTTTAAACCCTTACAGTGACCAAAATTGCCATTTTTACAGAGTTTTGCTTACTCAAAAGCTTCAATTTTGACCCGTTTCAGGCACAGAAATGACTTTAAACACACTTATTTTAGTTGACAAAGTCATAATTCACATCAAACAGTAATTTAGAGTCAAAAGATTAAATGTTGAAATTTCATCCATATTGACCATTTTGGGATCGTTCGACAGGTCCGGAGTCATCGTTTTTCATCCGAAAATTGATTTTTTGGACTGTACCAAAAATGATTCAAAATGTCAATTGGATCATGCCTCATGTTGAATAACCACTTTTTAAACCCTCACAGTGACCAAAATTGCCATTTTTACAGAGTTTTGCTTACTCAAAAGCTTCCATTTTGACCCGTTTCAGGCACAGAAATGACTTTAAACACACCTATTCTAGTTGACAAAGTCATAATTCACATCCAACAGTAATTTAGAGTCAAAAGATTAAATGTTAAAATTTCATCATTATAGACCATTTTGGGATCGTTCGACAGGTCCGGAGTCATCGTTTTTCTTCCGAAAATTGATTTTTTGGACTGTACCAAAAATGATTCAAAATGTCAATTGGATCATGCCTCATGTTGAATAACCACTTTTTAAACCCTCACAGTGACCAAAATTGCCATTTTTACAGAGTTTTGCTTACTCAAAAGCTTCCATTTTGACCCGTTTCAGGCACAGAAATGACTTTAAACACACTTATTCTAGTTGACAAAGTCATAATTCACATCCAACAGTCATTTAGAGTCAAAAGATTAAATGTTAAAATTTCATCATTATAGACCATTTTGGGATCGTTCGACAGGTCCGGAGTCATCGTTTTTCATCTGAAAATTGATTTTTTGGACTGTACCAAAAATGATTCAAAATGTCAATTGGATCATGCCTCATGTTGAATAACCACTTTTGAAACCCTCACAGTGACCAAAATTGCCATTTTTACAGAGTTTTGCTTGCTCAAAAGCTTCTATTTTTACCCGGTTCAGGCACAGAAATGAATTTAAACACACTTATTCTAGTTGAGAAAGTCATAATTCAAATCCAACAGTAATTTAGAGTCAAAAGATTAAATGTTGAAATTTCATCATTATAGACCAGTTTGGGATCGTCCGACAGGTCCGGAGTCATCGTTTTTCATCCGAAAATTTATTTTTTTGGACTGTACCAAAAATGATTCAAAATGTCAATTGGATCATTCCTCATGTTGAATAACCACTTTTTAAACCCTTACAGTGACCAAAATTGCCATTTTTACAGAGTTTTGCTTACTCAAAAGCTTCAATTTTGACCCGTTTCAGGCACAGAAATGACTTTAAACACACTTATTTTAGTTGACAAAGTCATAATTCACATCCAACAGTCATTTAGAGTCAAAAGATTAAATGTTGAAATTTCATCATTATAGACCATTTTGGGATCGTTCGACAGGTCCGGAGTCATCGTTTTTCATCCAAAAATTAATTTTTTGGACTGTACCAAAAATGATTCAAAATGTCAATTGGATCATGCCTCATGTTGAATAACCACTTTTTAAACCCTCACAGTGACCAAAATTGCCATTTTTACAGAGTTTTGCTTACTCAAAAGCTTCCATTTTGACCCGTTTCAGGCACAGAAATGACTTTAAACACACTTATTTCAGTTGACAAAGTCATAATTCACATCCAACAGTAATTTAGAGTCAAAAGATTACATGTTAAAATTTCATCATTATAGACCATTTTGGGATCGTTCGACAGGTCCGGAGTCATCGTTTTTCTTCCAAAAATTGATTTTTTGGACTGTACCAAAAATGATTCAAAATGTCAATTGGATCATGCCTCATGTTGAATAACCACTTTTTAAACCCTCACAGTGACCAAAATTGCAATTTTTACAGAGTTTTGCTTACTCAAAAGCTTCCATTTTGACCCGTTTCAGGCACAGAAATGAGTTTAAACACACTTAATCTAGTTGACAAAGTCATAATTCACATCCAACAGTCATTTAGAGTCAAAAGATTAAATGTTAAAATTTCATCATTATAGACCATTTTGGGATCGTTCGACAGGTCCGGAGTCATCGTTTTTCATCCGAAAATTGATTTTTTGGACTGTACCAAAAATGATTCAAAATTTCAATTGGATCATGCCTCATGTTGAATAACCACTTTTTAAACCCTCACAGTGACCAAAATTGCCATTTTTACAGAGTTTTGCTTACTCAAAAGCTTCCATTTTGACCCGTTTCAGGCACAGAAATGACTTTAAACACACTTATTCTAGTTGACAAAGCCATAATTCACATCCAACAGTAATTTAGAGTCAAAAGATTAAATGTTGAAATTTCATCCATATTGACCATTTTGGGATCGTTCGACAGGTCCGGAGTCATCGTTTTTCATCCGAAAATTGATTTTTTGGACTGTACCAAAAATGATTCAAAATGTCAATTGGATCATGCCTCATGTTGAATAACCACTTTTTAAACCCTCACAGTGACCAAAATTGCCATTTTTACAGAGTTTTGCTAGCTCAAAAGCTTCTATTTTGACCCGTTTCAGGCACAGAAATGAATTTAAACACACTTATTCTAGTTGACAAAGTCATAATTCACATCCAACAGTAATTTAGAGTCAAAAGATTAAATGTTGAAATTTCATCATTATAGACCATTTTGGGATCGTTCGACAGGTCCGGAGTCATCGTTTTTCATCTGAAAATTGATTTTTTGGACTGTACCAAAAATGATTCAAAATGTCAATTGGATCATGCCTCATGTTGAATAACCACTTTTTAAACCCTCACAGTGACCAAAATTGCCATTTTTACAGAGTTTTGCTTACTCAAAAGCTTCCATTTTTACCCGTTTCAGGCACAGAAATGACTTTAAACACACTTATTCTAGTTGACAAAGTCATAATTCACATCCAACAGTAATTTAGAGTCAAAATATTAAATGTTGAAATTTCATCATTATAGACCATTTTGGTATCGTTCGACAGGTCCGGAGTCAATCTTTTTCATCCGAAAATTGATTTTTTGGACTGTACGAAAAATTATTCAAAATGTCAATTGGAACATGCCTCATGTTGAATAACCACTTTTTGAACCCTCACAGTGACCAAAATTGCCATTTTTACAGAGTTTTGCTTACTCAAAAGCTTCCATTTTGACCCGTTTCAGGCACAGAAATGACTTTAAACACACCTATTCTAGTTGACAAAGTCATAATTCACATCCAACAGTAATTTAGAGTCAAAAGATTAAATGTTGAAATTTCATCATTATAGACCATTTTATGATCGTTCGACAGGTCCGGAGTCATCGTTTTTCATCCGAAAATTGATTTTTTGGACTGTACCAAAAATGATTCAAAATGTCAATTGGATCATGCCTCATGTTGAATAACCACTTTTTAAACCCTCACAGTGACCAAAATTGCCATTTTTACAGAGTTTTGCTTACTCAAAAGCTTCCATTTAACCCGTTTCAGGGACAGAAATGACTTTAAACACACTTATTCTAGTTGACAAAGTCATAATTCACATCCAACAGTCATTTAGAGTCAAAAGATTAAATGTTAAAATTTCATCATTATAGAGCATTTTGGGATCGTTCGACAGGTCCGGAGTCATCGTTTTTCTTCCGAAAATTGATTTTTTGGACTGTACCAAAAATGATTCAAAATGTCAATTGGATCATGCCTCATGTTGAATAACCACTTTTTAATCCCTCACAGTGACCAAAATTGCCATTTTTACAGAGTTTTGCTTACTCAAAAGCTTCCATTTTGACCCGTTTCAGGCACAGAAATGACTTTAAACACACTTATTCTAGTTGACAAAGTCATAATTCACATCCAACAGTCATTTAGAGTCAAAAGATTAAATGTTAAAATTTCATCATTATAGACCATTTTGGGATCGTTCGACAGGTCCGGAGTCATCGTTTTTCATCCGAAAATTGATTTTTTGGACTGTACCAAAAATGATTCAAAATGTCAATTGGATCATGCCTCATGTTGAATAACCACTTTTGAAACCCTCACAGTGACCAAAATTGCCATTTTTACAGAGTTTTGCTTGCTCAAAAGCTTCTATTTTTACCCGGTTCAGGCACAGAAATGAATTTAAACACACTTATTCTAGTTGACAAAGTCATAATTCACATCCAACAGTAATTTAGAGTCAAAAGATTAAATGTTGAAATTTCATCATTATAGACCATTTTGGTATCGTTCGACAGGTCCGGAGTCATCGTTTTTCATCCGAAAATTTATTTTTTTGGACTGTACCAAAAATGATTCAAAATGTCAATTGGATCATTCCTCATGTTGAATAACCACTTTTTAAACCCTTACAGTGACCAAAATTGCCATTTTTACAGAGTTTTGCTTACTCAAAAGCTTCAATTTTGACCCGTTTCAGGCACAGAAATGACTTTAAACACACTTATTCTAGTTGACAAAGTCATAATTCACATCCAACAGTCATTTAGAGTCAAAAGATTAAATGTTGAAATTTCATCATTATGGACCATTTTGGGATCGTTCAACAGGTCCGGAGTCATCGTTTTTCATCCGAAAATTGATTTTTTGGACTGTACCAAAAATGATTCAAACTGTCAATTGGATCATGCCTCATGTTGAATAACCACTTTTTAAACCCTCACAATGACCAAAATTGCCATTTTTACAGAGTTTTGCTTACTCAAAAGCTTCCATTTTGACCCGTTTCAGGCACAGAAATGACTTTAAACACACTTATTCTAGTTGACAAAGTCATAATTCACATCCAACAGTAATTTAGAGTCAAAAGATTAAATGTTGAAATTTCATCATTATAGACCATTTTGGTATCGTTCGACAGGTCCGGAGTCAATCTTTTTCATCCGAAAATTGATTTTTTTGGACTGTACGAAAAATGATTCAAAATGTCAATTGGATCATGCCTCATGTTGAATAACCACTTTTGAAACCCTCACAGTGACCAAAATTGCCATTTTTACAGAGTTTTGCTTGCTCAAAAGCTTCTATTTTTACCCGGTTCAGGCACAGAAATGAATTTAAAAACACTTATTCTAGTTGACAAAGTCATAATTCACATCCAACAGTAATTTAGAGTCAAAAGATTAAATGTTGAAATTTCATCATTATAGACCATTTTGGTATCGTTCGACAGGTCCGGAGTCATCGTTTTTCATCCGAAAATTTATTTTTTTGGACTGTACCAAAAATGATTCAAAATGTCAATTGGATCATTCCTCATGTTGAATAACCACTTTTTAAACCCTTACAGTGACCAAAATTGCCATTTTTACAGAGTTTTGCTTACTCAAAAGCTTCAATTTTGACCCGTTTCAGGCACAGAAATGACTTTAAACACACTTATTCTAGTTGACAAAGTCATAATTCACATCCAACAGTCATTTAGAGTCAAAAGATTAAATGTTGAAATTTCATCATTATGGACCATTTTGGGATCGTTCAACAGGTCCGGAGTCATCGTTTTTCATCCGAAAATTGATTTTTTGGACTGTACCAAAAATGATTCAAACTGTCAATTGGATCATGCCTCATGTTGAATAACCACTTTTTAAACCCTCACAATGACCAAAATTGCCATTTTTACAGAGTTTTGCTTACTCAAAAGCTTCCATTTTGACCCGTTTCAGGCACAGAAATGACTTTAAACACACTTATTCTAGTTGACAAAGTCATAATTCACATCCAACAGTAATTTAGAGTCAAAAGATTAAATGTTGAAATTTCATCATTATAGACCATTTTGGTATCGTTCGACAGGTCCGGAGTCAATCTTTTTCATCCGAAAATTGATTTTTTTGGACTGTACGAAAAATGATTCAAAATGTCAATTGGATCATGCCTCATGTTGAATAACCACTTTTTGAACCCTCACAGTGACCAAAATTGCCATTTTTACAGAGTTTTCCTTACTCAAAAGCTTCCATTTTGACCCGTTTCAGGCACAGAAATGACTTTAAACACACCTATTCTAGTTGACAAAGTCATAATTCACATCCAACAGTAATTTAGAGTCAAAAGATTAAATGTTCAAATTTCATCATTATAGACCATTTTATGATCGTTCGACAGGTCCGGAGTCATCGTTTTTCATCCGAAAATTGATTTTTTGGACTGTACAAAAAATGATTCAAAATGTCAATTGGATCATGCCTCATGTTGAATAACCACTTTTTAAACCTTCACAGTGACCAAAATTGCCATTTTTACAGAGTTTTGCTTACTCAAAAGCTTCCATTTAACCCGTTTCAGGGACAGAAATGACTTTAAACACACTTATTCTAGTTGACAAAGTCATAATTCACATCCAACAGTCATTTAGAGTCAAAAGATTAAATGTTAAAATTTCATCATTATAGAGCATTTTGGGATCGTTCGACAGGTCCGGAGTCATCGTTTTTCTTCCGAAAATTGATTTTTTGGACTGTACCAAAAATGATTCAAAATGTCAATTGGATCATGCCTCATGTTGAATAACCACTTTTTAAACCCTCACAGTGACCAAAATTGCCATTTTTACAGAGTTTTGCTTACTCAAAAGCTTCCGTTTTGACCCGTTTCAGGCACAGAAATGACTTTAAACACACTTATTCTAGTTGACAAAGTCATAATTCACATCCAACAGTCATTTAGAGTCAAAAGATTAAATGTTAAAATTTCATCATTATAGACCATTTTGGGATCGTTCGACAGGTCCGGAGTCATCGTTTTTCATCCGAAAATTGATTTTTTGGACTGTACCAAAAATGATTCAAAATGTCAATTGGATCATGCCTCATGTTGAATAACCACTTTTGAAACCCTCACAGTGACCAAAATTGCCATTTTTACAGAGTTTTGCTTGCTCAAAAGCTTCTATTTTTACCCGGTTCAGGCACAGAAATGAATTTAAACACACTTATTCTAGTTGACAAAGTCATAATTCACATCCAACAGTAATTTAGAGTCAAAAGATTAAATGTTGAAATTTCATCATTATAGACCATTTTGGTATCGTTCGACAGGTCCGGAGTCATCGTTTTTCATCCGAAAATTTATTTTTTTGGACTGTACCAAAAATGATTCAAAATGTCAATTGGATCATTCCTCATGTTGAATAACCACTTTTTAAACCCTTACAGTGACCAAAATTGCCATTTTTACAGAGTTTTGCTTACTCAAAAGCTTCAATTTTGACCCGTTTCAGGCACAGAAATGACTTTAAACACACTTATTTTAGTTGACAAAGTCATAATTCACATCAAACAGTAATTTAGAGTCAAAAGATTAAATGTTGAAATTTCATCCATATTGACCATTTTGGGATCGTTCGACAGGTCCGGAGTCATCGTTTTTCATCCGAAAATTGATTTTTTGGACTGTACCAAAAATGATTCAAAATGTCAATTGGATCATGCCTCATGTTGAATAACCACTTTTTAAACCCTCACAGTGACCAAAATTGCCATTTTTACAGAGTTTTGCTAGCTCAAAAGCTTCTATTTTGACCCGTTTCAGGCACAGAAATGAATTTAAACACACTTATTCTAGTTGACAAAGTCATAATTCACATCCAACAGTAATTTAGAGTCAAAAGATTAAATGTTGAAATTTCATCATTATAGACCATTTTGGGATCGTTCGACAGGTCCGGAGTCATCGTTTTTCATCTGAAAATTGATTTTTTGGACTGTACCAAAAATGATTCAAAATGTCAATTGGATCATGCCTCATGTTGAATACCACTTTTTAAACTCTCACAGTGACCAAAATTGCAATTTTTACAGAGTTTTGCTTACACAAAAGCTTCCATTTTGACCCGTTTCAGGCACAGAAATGACTTTAAACACACTTATTTCAGTTGACAAAGTCATAATTCACATCCAACAGTAATTTAGAGTCAAAAGATTACATGTTAAAATTTCATCATTATAGACCATTTTGGGATCGTTCGACAGGTCCGGAGTCATCGTTTTTCTTCCGAAAATTGATTTTTTGGACTGTACCAAAAATGATTCAAAATGTCAATTGGATCATGCCTCATGTTGAATAACCACTTTTTAAACCCTCACAGTGACCAAAATTGCCATTTTTACAGAGTTTTGCTTACTCAAAAGCTTCCATTTTGACCCGTTTCAGGCACAGAAATGACTTTAAACACACTTATTCTAGTTGACAAAGTCATAATTCACATCCAACAGTAATTTAGAGTCAAAAGATTAAATGTTGAAATTTCATCCATATTGACCATTTTGGGATCGTTCGACAAGTCCGGAGTCATCGTTTTTCATCCGAAAATTGATTTTTTGGACTGTACCAAAAATGATTCAAAATGTCAATTGGATCATGCCTCATGTTGAATAACCACTTTTTAAACCCTCACAGTGACCAAAATTGCCATTTTTACAGAGTTTTGCTTGCTCAAAAGCTTCTATTTTGACCCGTTTCAGGCACAGAAATGAATTTAAACACACTTATTCTAGTTGACAAAGTCATAATTCACATCCAACAGTAATTTAGAGTCAAAAGATTAAATGTTGACATTTCATCATTATAGACCATTTTGGTATCGTTCGACAGGTCCGGAGTCAATCTTTTTCATCCGAAAATTAATTTTTTGGACTGTACGAAAAATGATTCAAAATGTCAATTGGAACATGCCTCATGTTGAATAACCACTTTTTGAACCCTCACAGGGACCAAAATTGCCATTTTTACAGAGTTTTGCTTACTCAAAAGCTTCCATTTTGACCCGTTTCAGGCACAGAAATGACTTTAAACACACCTATTCTAGTTGACAAAGTCATAATTCACATCCAACAGTAATTTAGAGTCAAAAGATTAAATGTTGAAATTTCATCATTATAGACCATTTTATGATCGTTCGACAGGTCCGGAGTCATCGTTTTTCATCCGAAAATTGATTTTTTGGACTGTACCAAAAATGATTCAAAATGTCAATTGGATCATGCCTCATGTTGAATAACCACTTTTTAAATCCTCACAGTGACCAAAATTGCCATTTTTACAGAGTTTTGCTTACTCAAAAGCTTCCATTTAACCCGTTTCAGGGACAGAAATGACTTTAAACACACTTATTCTAGTTGACAAAGTCATAATTCACATCCAACAGTCATTTAGAGTCAAAAGATTAAATGTTAAAATTTCATCATTATAGAGCATTTTGGGATCGTTCGACAGGTCCGGAGTCATCGTTTTTCTTCCGAAAATTGATTTTTTGGACTGTACCAAAAATGATTCAAAATGTCAATTGGATCATGCCTCATGTTGAATAACCACTTTTTAAACCCTCACAGTGACCAAAATTGCCATTTTTACAGAGTTTTGCTTACTCAAAAGCTTCCATTTTGACCCGTTTCAGGCACAGAAATGACTTTAAACACACTTATTCTAGTTGACAAAGTCATAATTCACATCCAACAGTCATTTAGAGTCAAAAGATTAAATGTTAAAATTTCATCATTATAGACCATTTTGGGATCGTTCGACAGGTCCGGAGTCATCGTTTTTCATCCGAAAATTGATTTTTGGGACTGTACCAAAAATGATTCAAAATGTCAATTGGATCATGCCTCATGTTGAATAACCACTTTTGAAACCCTCACAGTGACCAAAATTGCCATTTTTACAGAGTTTTGCTTGCTCAAAAGCTTCTATTTTTACCCGGTTCAGGCACAGAAATGAATTTAAACACACTTATTCTAGTTGACAAAGTCATAATTCACATCCAACAGTAATTTAGAGTCAAAAGATTAAATGTTGAAATTTCATCATTATAGACCATTTTGGTATCGTTCGACAGGTCCGGAGTCAATCTTTTTCATCCGAAAATTGATTTTTTTGGACTGTACGAAAAATGATTCAAAATGTCAATTGGATCATGCCTCATGTTGAATAACCACTTTTTGAACCCTCACAGTGACCAAAATTGCCATTTTTACAGAGTTTTGCTTACTCAAAAGCTTCCATTTTGACCCGTTTCAGGCACAGAAATGACTTTAAACACACCTATTCTAGTTGACAAAGTCATAATTCACATCCAACAGTAATTTAGAGTCAAAAGATTAAATGTTCAAATTTCATCATTATAGACCATTTTGGTATCGTTCGACAGGTCCGGAGTCATCGTTTTTCATCCGAAAATTTATTTTTTTGGACTGTACCAAAAATGATTCAAAATGTCAATTGGATCATTCCTCATGTTGAATAACCACTTTTTAAACCCTTACAGTGACCAAAATTGCCATTTTTACAGAGTTTTGCTTACTCAAAAGCTTCAATTTTGACCCGTTTCAGGCACAGAAATGACTTTAAACACACTTATTCTAGTTGACAAAGTCATAATTCACATCCAACAGTAATTTAGAGTCAAAAGATTAAATGTTGAAATTTCATCCATATTGACCATTTTGGGATCGTTCGACAGGTCCGGAGTCATCGTTTTTCATCCGAAAATTGATTTTTTGGACTGTACCAAAAATGATTCAAAATGTCAATTGGATCATGCCTCATGTTGAATAACCACTTTTTAAACCCTCACAGTGACCAAAATTGCCATTTTTACAGAGTTTTGCTTGCTCAAAAGCTTCTATTTTGACCCGTTTCAGGCACAGAAATGAATTTAAACACACTTATTCTAGTTGACAAAGTCATAATTCACATCCAACAGTAATTTAGAGTCAAAAGATTAAATGTTGAAATTTCATCATTATAGACCATTTTGGTATCGTTCGACAGGTCCGGAGTCAATCTTTTTCATCCGAAAATTGATTTTTTTGGACTGTACGAAAAATGATTCAAAATGTCAATTGGATCATGCCTCATGTTGAATAACCACTTTTGAACCCTCACAGTGACCAAAATTGCCATTTTTACAGAGTTTTGCTTACTCAAAAGCTTCCATTTTGACCCGTTTCAGGCACAGAAATGACTTTAAACACACCTATTCTAGTTGACAAAGTCATAATTCACATCCAACAGTAATTTAGAGTCAAAAGATTAAATGTTCAAATTTCATCATTATAGACCATTTTATGATCGTTCGACAGGTCCGGAGTCATCGTTTTTCATCCGAAAATTGATTTTTTGGACTGTACCAAAAATGATTCAAAATGTCAATTGGATCATGCCTCATGTTGAATAACCACTTTTTAAACCCTCACAGTGACCAAAATTGCCATTTTTACAGAGTTTTGCTAGCTCAAAAGCTTCTATTTTGACCCGTTTCAGGCACAGAAATGAATTTAAACACACTTATTCTAGTTGACAAAGTCATAATTCACATCCAACAGTAATTTAGAGTCAAAAGATTAAATGTTGAAATTTCATCATTATAGACCATTTTGGGATCGTTCGACAGGTCCGGAGTCATCGTTTTTCATCTGAAAATTGATTTTTTGGACTGTACCAAAAATGATTCAAAATGTCAATTGGATCATGCCTCATGTTGAATACCACTTTTTAAACTCTCACAGTGACCAAAATTGCAATTTTTACAGAGTTTTGCTTACACAAAAGCTTCCATTTTGACCCGTTTCAGGCACAGAAATGACTTTAAACACACTTATTTCAGTTGACAAAGTCATAATTCACATCCAACAGTAATTTAGAGTCAAAAGATTACATGTTAAAATTTCATCATTATAGACCATTTTGGGATCGTTCGACAGGTCCGGAGTCATCGTTTTTCTTCCGAAAATTGATTTTTTGGACTGTACCAAAAATGATTCAAAATGTCAATTGGATCATGCCTCATGTTGAATAACCACTTTTTAAACCCTCACAGTGACCAAAATTGCCATTTTTACAGAGTTTTGCTTACTCAAAAGCTTCCATTTTGACCCGTTTCAGGCACAGAAATGACTTTAAACACACTTATTCTAGTTGACAAAGTCATAATTCACATCCAACAGTAATTTAGAGTCAAAAGATTAAATGTTGAAATTTCATCCATATTGACCATTTTGGGATCGTTCGACAAGTCCGGAGTCATCGTTTTTCATCCGAAAATTGATTTTTTGGACTGTACCAAAAATGATTCAAAATGTCAATTGGATCATGCCTCATGTTGAATAACCACTTTTTAAACCCTCACAGTGACCAAAATTGCCATTTTTACAGAGTTTTGCTTGCTCAAAAGCTTCTATTTTGACCCGTTTCAGGCACAGAAATGAATTTAAACACACTTATTCTAGTTGACAAAGTCATAATTCACATCCAACAGTAATTTAGAGTCAAAAGATTAAATGTTGAAATTTCATCAATATAGACCATTTTGGTATCGTTCGACAGGTCCGGAGTCAATCTTTTTCATCCGAAAATTAATTTTTTGGACTGTACGAAAAATGATTCAAAATGTCAATTGGAACATGCCTCATGTTGAATAACCACTTTTTGAACCCTCACAGTGACCAAAATTGCCATTTTTACAGAGTTTTGCTTACTCAAAAGCTTCCATTTTGACCCGTTTCAGGCACAGAAATGACTTTAAACACACCTATTCTAGTTGACAAAGTCATAATTCACATCCAACAGTAATTTAGAGTCAAAAGATTAAATGTTGAAATTTCATCATTATAGACCATTTTATGATCGTTCGACAGGTCCGGAGTCATCGTTTTTCATCCGAAAATTGATTTTTTGGACTGTACCAAAAATGATTCAAAATGTCAATTGGATCATGCCTCATGTTGAATAACCACTTTTTAAACCCTCACAGTGACCAAAATTGCCATTTTTACAGAGTTTTGCTTACTCAAAAGCTTCCATTTAACCCGTTTCAGGGACAGAAATGACTTTAAACACACTTATTCTAGTTGACAAAGTCATAATTCACATCCAACAGTCATTTAGAGTCAAAAGATTAAATGTTAAAATTTCATCATTATAGAGCATTTTGGGATCGTTCGACAGGTCCGGAGTCATCGTTTTTCTTCCGAAAATTGATTTTTTGGACTGTACCAAAAATGATTCAAAATGTCAATTGGATCATGCCTCATGTTGAATAACCACTTTTTAAACCCTCACAGTGACCAAAATTGCCATTTTTACAGAGTTTTGCTTACTCAAAAGCTTCCATTTTGACCCGTTTCAGGCACAGAAATGACTTTAAACACACTTATTCTAGTTGACAAAGTCATAATTCACATCCAACAGTCATTTAGAGTCAAAAGATTAAATGTTAAAATTTCATCATTATAGACCATTTTGGGATCGTTCGACAGGTCCGGAGTCATCGTTTTTCATCCGAAAATTGATTTTTTGGACTGTACCAAAAATGATTCAAAATGTCAATTGGATCATGCCTCATGTTGAATAACCACTTTTGAAACCCTCACAGTGACCAAAATTGCCATTTTTACAGAGTTTTGCTTGCTCAAAAGCTTCTATTTTTACCCAGTTCAGGCACAGAAATGAATTTAAACACACTTATTCTAGTTGACAAAGTCATAATTCACATCCAACAGTAATTTAGAGTCAAAAGATTAAATGTTGAAATTTCATCATTATAGACCATTTTGGTATCGTTCGACAGGTCCGGAGTCATCGTTTTTCATCCGAAAATTTATTTTTTTGGACTGTGCCAAAAATGATTCAAAATGTCAATTGGATCATTCCTCATGTTGAATAACCACTTTTTAAACCCTTACAGTGACCAAAATTGCCATTTTTACAGAGTTTTGCTTACTCAAAAGCTTCAATTTTGACCCGTTTCAGGCACAGAAATGACTTTAAACACACTTATTCTAGTTGACAAAGTCATAATTCACATCCAACAGTAATTTAGAGTCAAAAGATTAAATGTTGAAATTTCATCCATATTGACCATTTTGGGATCGTTCGACAGGTCCGGAGTCATCGTTTTTCATCCGAAAATTGATTTTTTGGACTGTACCAAAAATGATTCAAAATGTCAATTGGATCATGCCTCATGTTGAATAACCACTTTTTAAACCCTCACAGTGACCAAAATTGCCATTTTTACAGAGTTTTGCTTGCTCAAAAGCTTCTATTTTGACCCGTTTCAGGCACAGAAATGAATTTAAACACACTTATTCTAGTTGACAAAGTCATAATTCACATCCAACAGTAATTTAGAGTCAAAAGATTAAATGTTGAAATTTCATCATTATAGACCATTTTGGTATCGTTCGACAGGTCCGGAGTCAATCTTTTTCATCCGAAACTTGATTTTTTTGGACTGTACGAAAAATGATTCAAAATGTCAATTGGATCATGCCTCATGTTGAATAACCACTTTTTGAACCCTCACAGTGACCAAAATTGCCATTTTTACAGAGTTTTGCTTACTCAAAAGCTTCCATTTTGACCCGTTTCAGGCACAGAAATGACTTTAAACACACCTATTCTAGTTGACAAAGTCATAATTCACATCCAACAGTAATTTAGAGTCAAAAGATTAAATGTTCAAATTTCATCATTATAGACCATTTTATGATCGTTCGACAGGTCCGGAGTCATCGTTTTTCATCCGAAAATTGATTTTTTGGACTGTACCAAAAATGATTCAAAATGTCAATTGGATCATGCCTCATGTTGAATAACCACTTTTCAAACCTTCACAGTGACCAAAATTGCCATTTTTACAGAGTTTTGCTTACTCAAAAGCTTCCATTTAACCCGTTTCAGGGACAGAAATGACTTTAAACACACTTATTCTAGTTGACAAAGTCATAATTCACATCCAACAGTCATTTAGAGTCAAAAGATTAAATGTTAAAATTTCATCATTATAGAGCATTTTGGGATCGTTCGACAGGTCCGGAGTCACCGTTTTTCTTCCGAAAATTGATTTTTTGGACTGTACCAAAAATGATTCAAAATGTCAATTGGATCATGCCTCATGTTGAATAACCACTTTTTAAACCCTCACAGTGACCAAAATTGCCATTTTTACAGAGTTTTGCTTACTCAAAAGCTTCCATTTTGACCCGTTTCAGGCACAGAAATGACTTTAAACACACTTATTCTAGTTGACAAAGTCATAATTCACATCCAACAGTCATTTAGAGTCAAAAGATTAAATGTTAAAATTTCATCATTATAGACCATTTTGGGATCGTTCGACAGGTCCGGAGTCATCGTTTTTCATCCGAAAATTGATTTTTTGGACTGTACCAAAAATGATTCAAAATGTCAATTGGATCATGCCTCATGTTGAATAACCACTTTTGAAACCCTCACAGTGACCAAAATTGCCATTTTTACAGAGTTTTGCTTGCTCAAAAGCTTCTATTTTTACCCGGTTCAGGCACAGAAATGAATTTAAACACACTTATTCTAGTTGACAAAGTCATAATTCACATCCAACAGTAATTTAGAGTCAAAAGATTAAATGTTGAAATTTCATCATTATAGACCATTTTGGTATCGTTCGACAGGTCCGGAGTCATCGTTTTTCATCCGAAAATTTATTTTTTTGGACTCTACCAAAAATGATTCAAAATGTCAATTGGATCATTCCTCATGTTGAATAACCACTTTTTAAACCCTTACAGTGACCAAAATTGCCATTTTTACAGAGTTTTGCTTACTCAAAAGCTTCAATTTTGACCCGTTTCAGGCACAGAAATGACTTTAAACACACTTATTTTAGTTGACAAAGTCATAATTCACATCAAACAGTAATTTAGAGTCAAAAGATTAAATGTTGAAATTTCATCCATATTGACCATTTTGGGATCGTTCGACAGGTCCGGAGTCATCGTTTTTCATCCGAAAATTGATTTTTTGGACTGTACCAAAAATGATTCAAAATGTCAATTGGATCATGCCTCATGTTGAATAACCACTTTTTAAACCCTCACAGTGACCAAAATTGCCATTTTTACAGAGTTTTGCTAGCTCAAAAGCTTCTATTTTGACCCGTTTCAGGCACAGAAATGAATTTAAACACACTTATTCTAGTTGACAAAGTCATAATTCACATCCAACAGTAATTTAGAGTCAAAAGATTAAATGTTGAAATTTCATCATTATAGACCATTTTGGGATCGTTCGACAGGTCCGGAGTCATCGTTTTTCATCTGAAAATTGATTTTTTGGACTGTACCAAAAATGATTCAAAATGTCAATTGGATCATGCCTCATGTTGAATACCACTTTTTAAACTCTCACAGTGACCAAAATTGCAATTTTTACAGAGTTTTGCTTACACAAAAGCTTCCATTTTGACCCGTTTCAGGCACAGAAATGACTTTAAACACACTTATTTCAGTTGACAAAGTCATAATTCACATCCAACAGTAATTTAGAGTCAAAAGATTACATGTTAAAATTTCATCATTATAGACCATTTTGGGATCGTTCGACAGGTCCGGAGTCATCGATTTTCTTCCGAAAATTGATTTTTTGGACTGTACCAAAAATGATTCAAAATGTCAATTGGATCATGCCTCATGTTGAATAACCACTTTTTAAACCCTCACAGTGACCAAAATTGCCATTTTTACAGAGTTTTGCTTGCTCAAAAGCTTCTATTTTGACCCGTTTCAGGCACAGAAATGAATTTAAACACACTTATTCTAGTTGACAAAGTCATAATTCACATCCAACAGTAATTTAGAGTCAAAAGATTAAATGTTGACATTTCATCATTATAGACCATTTTGGTATCGTTCGACAGGTCCGGAGTCAATCTTTTTCATCCGAAAATTAATTTTTTGGACTGTACGAAAAATGATTCAAAATGTCAATTGGAACATGCCTCATGTTGAATAACCACTTTTTGAACCCTCACAGGGACCAACATTGCCATTTTTACAGAGTTTTGCTTACTCAAAAGCTTCCATTTTGACCCGTTTCAGGCACAGAAATGACTTTAAACACACCTATTCTAGTTGACAAAGTCATAATTCACATCCAACAGTAATTTAGAGTCAAAAGATTAAATGTTGAAATTTCATCATTATAGACCATTTTATGATCGTTCGACAGGTCCGGAGTCATCGTTTTTCATCCGAAAATTGATTTTTTGGACTGTACCAAAAATGATTCAAAATGTCAATTGGATCATGCCTCATGTTGAATAACCACTTTTTAAATCCTCACAGTGACCAAAATTGCCATTTTTACAGAGTTTTGCTTACTCAAAAGCTTCCATTTAACCCGTTTCAGGGACAGAAATGACTTTAAACACACTTATTCTAGTTGACAAAGTCATAATTCACATCCAACAGTCATTTAGAGTCAAAAGATTAAATGTTAAAATTTCATCATTATAGAGCATTTTGGGATCGTTCGACAGGTCCGGAGTCATCGTTTTTCTTCCGAAAATTGATTTTTTGGACTGTACCAAAAATGATTCAAAATGTCAATTGGATCATGCCTCATGTTGAATAACCACTTTTTAAACCCTCACAGTGACCAAAATTGCCATTTTTACAGAGTTTTGCTTACTCAAAAGCTTCCATTTTGACCCGTTTCAGGCACAGAAATGACTTTAAACACACTTATTCTAGTTGACAAAGTCATAATTCACATCCAACAGTCATTTAGAGTCAAAAGATTAAATGTTAAAATTTCATCATTATAGACCATTTTGGGATCGTTCGACAGGTCCGGAGTCATCGTTTTTCATCCGAAAATTGATTTTTTGGACTGTACCAAAAATGATTCAAAATGTCAATTGGATCATGCCTCATGTTGAATAACCACTTTTGAAACCCTCACAGTGACCAAAATTGCCATTTTTACAGAGTTTTGCTTGCTCAAAAGCTTCTATTTTTACCCGGTTCAGGCACAGAAATGAATTTAAACACACTTATTCTAGTTGACAAAGTCATAATTCACATCCAACAGTAATTTAGAGTCAAAAGATTAAATGTTGAAATTTCATCATTATAGACCATTTTGGTATCGTTCGACAGGTCCGGAGTCAATCTTTTTCATCCGAAAATTGATTTTTTTGGACTGTACGAAAAATGATTCAAAATGTCAATTGGATCATGCCTCATGTTGAATAACCACTTTTTGAACCCTCACAGTGACCAAAATTGCCATTTTTACAGAGTTTTGCTTACTCAAAAGCTTCCATTTTGACCCGTTTCAGGCACAGAAATGACTTTAAACACACCTATTCTAGTTGACAAAGTCATAATTCACATCCAACAGTAATTTAGAGTCAAAAGATTAAATGTTCAAATTTCATCATTATAGACCATTTTGGTATCGTTCGACAGGTCCGGAGTCATCGTTTTTCATCCGAAAATTTATTTTTTTGGACTGTACCAAAAATGATTCAAAATGTCAATTGGATCATTCCTCATGTTGAATAACCACTTTTTAAACCCTTACAGTGACCAAAATTGCCATTTTTACAGAGTTTTGCTTACTCAAAAGCTTCAATTTTGACCCGTTTCAGGCACAGAAATGACTTTAAACACACTTATTCTAGTTGACAAAGTCATAATTCACATCCAACAGTAATTTAGAGTCAAAAGATTAAATGTTGAAATTTCATCCATATTGACCATTTTGGGATCGTTCGACAGGTCCGGAGTCATCGTTTTTCATCCGAAAATTGATTTTTTGGACTGTACCAAAAATGATTCAAAATGTCAATTGGATCATGCCTCATGTTGAATAACCACTTTTTAAACCCTCACAGTGACCAAAATTGCCATTTTTACAGAGTTTTGCTTGCTCAAAAGCTTCTATTTTGACCCGTTTCAGGCACAGAAATGAATTTAAACACACTTATTCTAGTTGACAAAGTCATAATTCACATCCAACAGTAATTTAGAGTCAAAAGATTAAATGTTGAAATTTCATCATTATAGACCATTTTGGTATCGTTCGACAGGTCCGGAGTCAATTTTTTTCATCCGAAAATTGATTTTTTTGGACTGTACGAAAAATGATTCAAAATGTCAATTGGATCATGCCTCATGTTGAATAACCACTTTTGAACCCTCACAGTGACCAAAATTGCCATTTTTACAGAGTTTTGCTTACTCAAAAGCTTCCATTTTGACCCGTTTCAGGCACAGAAATGACTTTAAACACACCTATTCTAGTTGACAAAGTCATAATTCACATCCAACAGTAATTTAGAGTCAAAAGATTAAATGTTCAAATTTCATCATTATAGACCATTTTATGATCGTTCGACAGGTCCGGAGTCATCGTTTTTCATCCGAAAATTGATTTTTTGGACTGTACCAAAAATGATTCAAAATGTCAATTGGATCATGCCTCATGTTGAATAACCACTTTTTAAACCCTCACAGTGACCAAAATTGCCATTTTTACAGAGTTTTGCTAGCTCAAAAGCTTCTATTTTGACCCGTTTCAGGCACAGAAATGAATTTAAACACACTTATTCTAGTTGACAAAGTCATAATTCACATCCAACAGTAATTTAGAGTCAAAAGATTAAATGTTGAAATTTCATCATTATAGACCATTTTGGGATCGTTCGACAGGTCCGGAGTCATCGTTTTTCATCTGAAAATTGATTTTTTGGACTGTACCAAAAATGATTCAAAATGTCAATTGGATCATGCCTCATGTTGAATACCACTTTTTAAACTCTCACAGTGACCAAAATTGCAATTTTTACAGAGTTTTGCTTACACAAAAGCTTCCATTTTGACCCGTTTCAGGCACAGAAATGACTTTAAACACACTTATTTCAGTTGACAAAGTCATAATTCACATCCAACAGTAATTTAGAGTCAAAAGATTACATGTTAAAATTTCATCATTATAGACCATTTTGGGATCGTTCGACAGGTCCGGAGTCATCGTTTTTCTTCCGAAAATTGATTTTTTGGACTGTACCAAAAATGATTCAAAATGTCAATTGGATCATGCCTCATGTTGAATAACCACTTTTTAAACCCTCACAGTGACCAAAATTGCCATTTTTACAGAGTTTTGCTTACTCAAAAGCTTCCATTTTGACCCGTTTCAGGCACAGAAATGACTTTAAACACACTTATTCTAGTTGACAAAGTCATAATTCACATCCAACAGTAATTTAGAGTCAAAAGATTAAATGTTGAAATTTCATCCATATTGACCATTTTGGGATCGTTCGACAAGTCCGGAGTCATCGTTTTTCATCCGAAAATTGATTTTTTGGACTGTACCAAAAATGATTCAAAATGTCAATTGGATCATGCCTCATGTTGAATAACCACTTTTTAAACCCTCACAGTGACCAAAATTGCCATTTTTACAGAGTTTTGCTTGCTCAAAAGCTTCCATTTAACCCGTTTCAGGGACAGAAATGACTTTAAACACACTTATTCTAGTTGACAAAGTCATAATTCACATCCAACAGTCATTTAGAGTCAAAAGATTAAATGTTAAAATGTCATCATTATAGAGCATTTTGGGATCGTTCGACAGGTCCGGAGTCATCGTTTTTCTTCCGAAAATTGATTTTTTGGACTGTACCAAAAATGATTCAAAATGTCAATTGGATCATGCCTCATGTTGAATAACCACTTTTTAAACCCTCACAGTGACCAAAATTGCCATTTTTACAGAGTTTTGCTTACTCAAAAGCTTCCATTTTGACCCGTTTCAGGCACAGAAATGACTTTAAACACACTTATTCTAGTTGACAAAGTCATAATTCACATCCAACAGTCATTTAGAGTCAAAAGATTAAATGTTAAAATTTCATCATTATAGACCATTTTGGGATCGTTCGACAGGTCCGGAGTCATCGTTTTTCATCCGAAAATTGATTTTTTGGACTGTACCAAAAATGATTCAAAATGTCAATTGGATCATGCCTCATGTTGAATAACCACTTTTGAAACCCTCACAGTGACCAAAATTGCCATTTTTACAGAGTTTTGCTTGCTCAAAAGCTTCTATTTTTACCCGGTTCAGGCACAGAAATGAATTTAAACACACTTATTCTAGTTGACAAAGTCATAATTCACATCCAACAGTAATTTAGAGTCAAAAGATTAAATGTTGAAATTTCATCATTATAGACCATTTTGGTATCGTTCGACAGGTCCGGAGTCATCGTTTTTCATCCGAAAATTTATTTTTTTGGACTGTACCAAAAATGATTCAAAATGTCAATTGGATCATTCCTCATGTTGAATAACCACTTTTTAAACCCTTACAGTGACCAAAATTGCCATTTTTACAGAGTTTTGCTTACTCAAAAGCTTCAATTTTGACCCGTTTCAGGCACAGAAATGACTTTAAACACACTTATTCTAGTTGACAAAGTCATAATTCACATCCAACAGTAATTTAGAGTCAAAAGATAAAATGTTGAAATTTCATCCATATTGACCATTTTGGGATCGTTCGACAGGTCCGGAGTCATCGTTTTTCATCCGAAAATTGATTTTTTGGACTGTACCAAAAATGATTCAAAATGTCAATTGGATCATGCCTCATGTTGAATAACCACTTTTTAAACCCTCACAGTGACCAAAATTGCCATTTTTACAGAGTTTTGCTTGCTCAAAAGCTTCTATTTTGACCCGTTTCAGGCACAGAAATGAATTTAAACACACTTATTCTAGTTGACAAAGTCATAATTCACATCCAACAGTAATTTAGAGTCAAAAGATTAAATGTTGAAATTTCATCATTATAGACCATTTTGGTATCGTTCGACAGGTCCGGAGTCAATCTTTTTCATCCGAAAATTGATTTTTTTGGACTGTACGAAAAATGATTCAAAATGTCAATTGGATCATGCCTCATGTTGAATAACCACTTTTTGAACCCTCACAGTGACCAAAATTGCCATTTTTACAGAGTTTTGCTTACTCAAAAGCTTCCATTTTGACCCGTTTCAGGCACAGAAATGACTTTAAACACACCTATTCTAGTTGACAAAGTCATAATTCACATCCAACAGTAATTTAGAGTCAAAAGATTAAATGTTCAAATTTCATCATTATAGACCATTTTATGATCGTTCGACAGGTCCGGAGTCATCGTTTTTCATCCGAAAATTGATTTTTTGGACTGTACCAAAAATGATTCAAAATGTCAATTGGATCATGCCTCATGTTGAATAACCACTTTTCAAACCTTCACAGTGACCAAAATTGCCATTTTTACAGAGTTTTGCTTACTCAAAAGCTTCCATTTAACCCGTTTCAGGGACAGAAATGACTTTAAACACACTTATTCTAGTTGACAAAGTCATAATTCACATCCAACAGTCATTTAGAGTCAAAAGATTAAATGTTAAAATTTCATCATTATAGAGCATTTTGGGATCGTTCGACAGGTCCGGAGTCACCGTTTTTCTTCCGAAAATTGATTTTTTGGACTGTACCAAAAATGATTCAAAATGTCAATTGGATCATGCCTCATGTTGAATAACCACTTTTTAAACCCTCACAGTGACCAAAATTGCCATTTTTACAGAGTTTTGCTTACTCAAAAGCTTCCATTTTGACCCGTTTCAGGCACAGAAATGACTTTAAACACACTTATTCTAGTTGACAAAGTCATAATTCACATCCAACAGTCATTTAGAGTCAAAAGATTAAATGTTAAAATTTCATCATTATAGACCATTTTGGGATCGTTCGACAGGTCCGGAGTCATCGTTTTTCATCCGAAAATCGATTTTTTGGACTGTACCAAAAATGATTCAAAATGTCAATTGGATCATGCCTCATGTTGAATAACCACTTTTGAAACCCTCACAGTGACCAAAATTGCCATTTTTACAGAGTTTTGCTTGCTCAAAAGCTTCTATTTTTACCCGGTTCAGGCACAGAAATGAATTTAAACACACTTATTCTAGTTGACAAAGTCATAATTCACATCCAACAGTAATTTAGAGTCAAAAGATTAAATGTTGAAATTTCATCATTATAGACCATTTTGGTATCGTTCGACAGGTCCGGAGTCATCGTTTTTCATCCGAAAATTTATTTTTTTGGACTCTACCAAAAATGATTCAAAATGTCAATTGGATCATTCCTCATGTTGAATAACCACTTTTTAAACCCTTACAGTGACCAAAATTGCCATTTTTACAGAGTTTTGCTTACTCAAAAGCTTCAATTTTGACCCGTTTCAGGCACAGAAATGACTTTAAACACACTTATTTTAGTTGACAAAGTCATAATTCACATCAAACAGTAATTTAGAGTCAAAAGATTAAATGTTGAAATTTCATCCATATTGACCATTTTGGGATCGTTCGACAGGTCCGGAGTCATCGTTTTTCATCCGAAAATTGATTTTTTGGACTGTACCAAAAATGATTCAAAATGTCAATTGGATCATGCCTCATGTTGAATAACCACTTTTTAAACCCTCACAGTGACCAAAATTGCCATTTTTACAGAGTTTTGCTAGCTCAAAAGCTTCTATTTTGACCCGTTTCAGGCACAGAAATGAATTTAAACACACTTATTCTAGTTGACAAAGTCATAATTCACATCCAACAGTAATTTAGAGTCAAAAGATTAAATGTTGAAATTTCATCATTATAGACCATTTTGGGATCGTTCGACAGGTCCGGAGTCATCGTTTTTCATCTGAAAATTGATTTTTTGGACTGTACCAAAAATGATTCAAAATGTCAATTGGATCATGCCTCATGTTGAATACCACTTTTTAAACTCTCACAGTGACCAAAATTGCAATTTTTACAGAGTTTTGCTTACACAAAAGCTTCCATTTTGACCCGTTTCAGGCACAGAAATGACTTTAAACACACTTATTTCAGTTGACAAAGTCATAATTCACATCCAACAGTAATTTAGAGTCAAAAGATTACATGTTAAAATTTCATCATTATAGACCATTTTGGGATCGTTCGACAGGTCCGGAGTCATCGATTTTCTTCCGAAAATTGATTTTTTGGACTGTACCAAAAATGATTCAAAATGTCAATTGGATCATGCCTCATGTTGAATAACCACTTTTTAAACCCTCACAGTGACCAAAATTGCCATTTTTACAGAGTTTTGCTTACTCAAAAGCTTCCATTTTGACCCGTTTCAGGCACAGAAATGACTTTAAACACACTTATTCTAGTTGACAAAGTCATAATTCACATCCAACAGTCATTTAGAGTCAAAAGATTAAATGTTGAAATTTCATCATTATAGACCATTTTGGGATCGTTCAACAGGTCCGGAGTCATCGTTTTTCATCCGAAAATTGATTTTTTGGACTGTACTAAAAATGATTCAAAATGTCAATTGGATCATGCCTCATGTTGAATAACCACTTTTTAAACCCTCACAATGACCAAAATTGCCATTTTTACAGAGTTTTGCTTACTCAAAAGCTTCCATTTTGACCCGTTTCAGGCACAGAAATGACTTTAAACACACTTATTCTAGTTGACAAAGCCATAATTCACATCCAACAGTAATTTAGAGTCAAAAGATTAAATGTTGAAATTTCATCCATATTGACCATTTTGGGATCGTTCGACAGGTCCGGAGTCATCGTTTTTCATCCGAAAATTGATTTTTTTGGACTGTACCAAAAATGATTCAAAATGTCAATTGGATCATGCCTCATGTTGAATAACCACTTTTTAAACCCTCACAGTGACCAAAATTGCCATTTTTACAGAGTTTTGCTTGCTCAAAAGCTTCTATTTTGACCCGTTTCAGGCACAGAAATGAATTTAAACACACTTATTCTAGTTGACAAAGTCATAATTCACATCCAACAGTAATTTAGAGTCAAAAGATTAAATGTTGAAATGTCATCATTATAGACCATTTTGGTATCGTTCGACAGGTCCGGAGTCAATCTTTTTCATCCGAAAATTGATTTTTTGGACTGTACCAAAAATGATTCAAAATGTCAATTGGATCATGCCTCATTTTGAATAACCACTTTTTGAACCCTCACAGTGACCAAAATTGCCATTTTTACAGAGTTTTGCTTACTCAAAAGCTTCCATTTTGACCCGTTTCAGGCACAGAAATGACTTTAAACACACTTATTCTAGTTGACAAAGTCGTAATTCACATCCAACAGTAATTTAGAGTCAAAAGATTAAATGTTGAAATTTCATCATTATAGACCATTTTATGATCTTTCGACAGGTCCGGAGTCATCGTTTTTCATCCGAAAATTGATTTTTTGGACGGTACCAAAAATGATTCAAAATGTCAATTGGATCATGCCTCATGTTTAATACCCACTTTTTAAACCCTCACAGTGACCAAAATTGCCATTTTTACAGAGTTTTGCTTACTCAAAAGCTTCCATTTAACCCGTTTCAGGGACAGAAATGACTTTAAACACACTTATTCTAGTTGACAAAGTCATAATTCACATCCAACAGTAATTTAGAGTCAAAAGATTAAATGTTAAAATTTCATCATTATAGACCATTTTGGGATCATTCGACAGGTCCGGAGTCATCGTTTTTCTTCCGAAAATTGATTTTTTGGACTGTACCAAAAATGATTCAAAATGTCAATTGGATCATGCCTCATGTTGAATAACCACTTTTTAAACCCTCACAGTGACCAAAATTGCCATTTTTACAGAGTTTTGCTTACTCAAAAGCTTCCATTTTGACCCGTTTCAGGCACAGAAATGAGTTTAAACACACTTATTCTAGTTGACAAAGTCATAATTCACATCCAACAGTCATTTAGAGTCAAAAGATTAAATGTTAAAATTTCATCATTATAGACCATTTTGGGATCGTTCGACAGGTCCGGAGTCATCGTTTTTCATCCGAAAATTGATTTTTTGGACTGTACCAAAAATGATTCAAAATGTCAATTGGATCATGCCTCATGTTGAATAACCACTTTTTAAACCCTCACAGTGACCAAAATTGCTATTTTTACAGAGTTTTGCTTACTCAAAAGCTTCCATTTTGACCCATTTCAGGCACAGAAATGACTTTAAACACACTTATTCTAGTTGACAAAGTCATAATTCACATCCAACAGTCATTTAGAGTCAAAAGATTAAATGTTGAAATTTCATCATTATGGACCATTTTGGGATCGTTCAACAGGTCCGGAGTCATCGTTTTTCATCCGAAAATTGATTTTTTGGACTGTACCAAAAATGATTCAAACTGTCAATTGGATCATGCCTCATGTTGAATAACCACTTTTTAAACCCTCACAATGACCAAAATTGCCATTTTTACAGAGTTTTGCTTACTCAAAAGCTTCCATTTTGACCCGTTTCAGGCACAGAAATGACTTTAAACACACTTATTCTAGTTGACAAAGTCATAATTCACATCCAACAGTAATTTAGAGTCAAAAGATTAAATGTTGAATTTTCATCCATATTGACCATTTTGGGATCGTTCGACAGGTCCGGAGTCATCGTTTTTCATCCGAAAATTTATTTTTTGGACTGTACCAAAAATGATTCAAAATGTCAATTGGATCATGCCTCATGTTGAATAACCACTTTTTAAACCCTCACAGTGACCAAAATTGCCATTTTTACAGAGTTTTGCTTGCTCAAAAGCTTCTATTTTGACCCGTTTCAGGCACAGAAATGAATTTAAACACACTTATTCTAGTTGACAAAGTCATAATTCACATCCAACAGTAATTTAGAGTCAAAAGTCTAAATGTTGAAATTTCATCATTATAGACCATTTTGGTATCGTTCGACAGGTCCGGAGTCAATCTTTTTCATCCGAAAATTGATTTTTTTGGACTGTACGAAAAATGATTCAAAATGTCAATTGGATCATGCCTCATGTTGAATAACCACTTTTTGAACCCTCACAGTGACCAAAATTGCCATTTTTACAGAGTTTTGCTTACTCAAAAGCTTCCATTTTGACCCGTTTCAGGCACAGAAATGACTTTAAACACACCTATTCTAGTTGACAAAGTCATAATTCACATCCAACAGTAATTTAGAGTCAAAAGATTAAATGTTCAAATTTCATCATTATAGACCATTTTATGATCGTTCGACAGGTCCGGAGTCATCGTTTTTCATCCGAAAATTGATTTTTTGGACTGTACCAAAAATGATTCAAAATGTCAATTGGATCATGCCTCATGTTGAATAACCACTTTTGAAACCCTCACAGTGACCAAAATTGCCATTTTTACAGAGTTTTGCTTGCTCAAAAGCTTCTATTTTTACCCGGTTCAGGCACAGAAATGAATTTAAACACACTTATTCTAGTTGACAAAGTCATAATTCACATCCAACAGTAATTTAGAGTCAAAAGATTAAATGTTGAAATTTCATCATTATAGACCATTTTGGTATCGTTCGACAGGTCCGGAGTCATCGTTTTTCATCCGAAAATTTATTTTTTTGGACTCTACCAAAAATGATTCAAAATGTCAATTGGATCATTCCTCATGTTGAATAACCACTTTTTAAACCCTTACAGTGACCAAAATTGCCATTTTTACAGAGTTTTGCTTACTCAAAAGCTTCAATTTTGACCCGTTTCAGGCACAGAAATGACTTTAAACACACTTATTTTAGTTGACAAAGTCATAATTCACATCAAACAGTAATTTAGAGTCAAAAGATTAAATGTTGAAATTTCATCCATATTGACCATTTTGGGATCGTTCGACAGGTCCGGAGTCATCGTTTTTCATCCGAAAATTGATTTTTTGGACTGTACCAAAAATGATTCAAAATGTCAATTGGATCATGCCTCATGTTGAATAACCACTTTTTAAACCCTCACAGTGACCAAAATTGCCATTTTTACAGAGTTTTGCTAGCTCAAAAGCTTCTATTTTGACCCGTTTCAGGCACAGAAATGAATTTAAACACACTTATTCTAGTTGACAAAGTCATAATTCACATCCAACAGTAATTTAGAGTCAAAAGATTAAATGTTGAAATTTCATCATTATAGACCATTTTGGGATCGTTCGACAGGTCCGGAGTCATCGTTTTTCATCTGAAAATTGATTTTTTGGACTGTACCAAAAATGATTCAAAATGTCAATTGGATCATGCCTCATGTTGAATACCACTTTTTAAACTCTCACAGTGACCAAAATTGCAATTTTTACAGAGTTTTGCTTACACAAAAGCTTCCATTTTGACCCGTTTCAGGCACAGAAATGACTTTAAACACACTTATTTCAGTTGACAAAGTCATAATTCACATCCAACAGTAATTTAGAGTCAAAAGATTACATGTTAAAATTTCATCATTATAGACCATTTTGGGATCGTTCGACAGGTCCGGAGTCATCGATTTTCTTCCGAAAATTGATTTTTTGGACTGTACCAAAAATGATTCAAAATGTCAATTGGATCATGCCTCATGTTGAATAACCACTTTTTAAACCCTCACAGTGACCAAAATTGCCATTTTTACAGAGTTTTGCTTACTCAAAAGCTTCCATTTTGACCCGTTTCAGGCACAGAAATGACTTTAAACACACTTATTCTAGTTGACAAAGTCATAATTCACATCCAACAGTCATTTAGAGTCAAAAGATTAAATGTTGAAATTTCATCATTATAGACCATTTTGGGATCGTTCAACAGGTCCGGAGTCATCGTTTTTCATCCGAAAATTGATTTTTTGGACTGTACTAAAAATGATTCAAAATGTCAATTGGATCATGCCTCATGTTGAATAACCACTTTTTAAACCCTCACAATGACCAAAATTGCCATTTTTACAGAGTTTTGCTTACTCAAAAGCTTCCATTTTGACCCGTTTCAGGCACAGAAATGACTTTAAACACACTTATTCTAGTTGACAAAGCCATAATTCACATCCAACAGTAATTTAGAGTCAAAAGATTAAATGTTGAAATTTCATCCATATTGACCATTTTGGGATCGTTCGACAGGTCCGGAGTCATCGTTTTTCATCCGAAAATTGATTTTTTTGGACTGTACCAAAAATGATTCAAAATGTTAATTGGATCATGCCTCATGTTGAATAACCACTTTTTAAACCCTCACAGTGACCAAAATTGCCATTTTTACAGAGTTTTGCTTGCTCAAAAGCTTCTATTTTGACCCGTTTCAGGCACAGAAATGAATTTAAACACACTTATTCTAGTTGACAAAGTCATAATTCACATCCAACAGTAATTTAGAGTCAAAAGATTAAATGTTGAAATTTCATCATTATAGACCATTTTGGTATCGTTCGACAGGTCCGGAGTCAATCTTTTTCATCCGAAAATTGATTTTTTGGACTGTACCAAAAATGATTCAAAATGTCAATTGGATCATGCCTCATTTTGAATAACCACTTTTTGAACCCTCACAGTGACCAAAATTGCCATTTTTACAGAGTTTTGCTTACTCAAAAGCTTCCATTTTGACCCGTTTCAGGCACAGAAATGACTTCAAACACACTTATTCTAGTTGACAAAGTCGTAATTCACATCCAACAGTAATTTAGAGTCAAAAGATTAAATGTTGAAATTTCATCATTATAGACCATTTTATGATCTTTCGACAGGTCCGGAGTCATCGTTTTTCATCCGAAAATTGATTTTTTGGACGGTACCAAAAATGATTCAAAATGTCAATTGGATCATGCCTCATGTTTAATACCCACTTTTTAAACCCTCACAGTGACCAAAATTGCCATTTTTACAGAGTTTTGCTTACTCAAAAGCTTCCATTTAACCCGTTTCAGGGACAGAAATGACTTTAAACACACTTATTCTAGTTGACAAAGTCATAATTCACATCCAACAGTAATTTAGAGTCAAAAGATTAAATGTTAAAATTTCATCATTATAGACCATTTTGGGATCGTTCGACAGGTCCGGAGTCATCGTTTTTCTTCCGAAAATTGATTTTTTGGACTGTACCAAAAATGATTCAAAATGTCAATTGGATCATGCCTCATGTTGAATAACCACTTTTTAAACCCTCACAGTGACCAAAATTGCCATTTTTACAGAGTTTTGCTTACTCAAAAGCTTCCATTTTGACCCGTTTCAGGCACAGAAATGAGTTTAAACACACTTATTCTAGTTGACAAAGTCATAATTCACATCCAACAGTCATTTAGAGTCAAAAGATTAAATGTTAAAATTTCATCATTATAGACCATTTTGGGATCGTTCGACAGGTCCGGAGTCATCGTTTTTCATCCGAAAATTGATTTTTTGGACTGTACCAAAAATGATTCAAAATGTCAATTGGATCATGCCTCATGTTGAATAACCACTTTTTAAACCCTCACCGTGACCAAAATTGCTATTTTTACAGAGTTTTGCTTACTCAAAAGCTTCCATTTTGACCCATTTCAGGCACAGAAATGACTTTAAACACACTTATTCTAGTTGACAAAGTCATAATTCACATCCAACAGTCATTTAGAGTCAAAAGATTAAATGTTGAAATTTCATCATTATGGACCATTTTGGGATCGTTCAACAGGTCCGGAGTCATCGTTTTTCATCCGAAAATTGATTTTTTGGACTGTACCAAAAATGATTCAAACTGTCAATTGGATCATGCCTCATGTTGAATAACCACTTTTTAAACCCTCACAATGACCAAAATTGCCATTTTTACAGAGTTTTGCTTACTCAAAAGCTTCCATTTTGACCCGTTTCAGGCACAGAAATGACTTTAAACACACTTATTCTAGTTGACAAAGTCATAATTCACATCCAACAGTAATTTAGAGTCAAAAGATTAAATGTTGAATTTTCATCCATATTGACCATTTTGGGATCGTTCGACAGGTCCGGAGTCATCGTTTTTCATCCGAAAATTGATTTTTTGGACTGTACCAAAAATGATTCAAAATGTCAATTGGATCATGCCTCATGTTGAATAACCACTTTTTAAACCCTCACAGTGACCAAAATTGCCATTTTTACAGAGTTTTGCTTGCTCAAAAGCTTCTATTTTGACCCATTTCAGGCACAGAAATGACTTTAAACACACTTTTTCTAGTTGACAAAGTCATAATTCACATCCAACAGTCATTTAGAGTCAAAAGATTAAATGTTGAAATTTCATCATTATGGACCATTTTGGGATCGTTCAACAGGTCCGGAGTCATCGTTTTTCATCCGAAAATTGATTTTTTGGACTGTACCAAAAATGATTCAAACTGTCAATTGGATCATGCCTCATGTTGAATAACCACTTTTTAAACCCTCACAATGACCAAAATTGCCATTTTTACAGAGTTTTGCTTACTCAAAAGCTTCCATTTTGACCCGTTTCAGGCACAGAAATGACTTTAAACACACTTATTCTAGTTGACAAAGTCATAATTCACATCCAACAGTAATTTAGAGTCAAAAGATTAAATGTTGAAATTTCATCCATATTGACCATTTTGGGATCGTTCGACAGGTCCGGAGTCATGGTTTTTCATCCGAAAATTGATTTTTTGGACTGTACCAAAAATGATTCAAAATGTCAATTGGATCATGCCTCATGTTGAATAACCACTTTTTAAACCCTCACAGTGACCAAAATTGCCATTTTTACAGAGTTTTGCTTGCTCAAAAGCTTCTATTTTGACCCGTTTCAGGCACAGAAATGAATTTAAACCCACTTATTCTAGTTGACAAAGTCATAATTCACATCCAACAGTAATTTAGAGTCAAAAGATTAAATGTTGAAATTTCATCATTATAGACCATTTTGGGATCGTTCGACAGGTCCGGAGTCATCGTTTTTCATCTGAAAATTGATTTTTTGGACTGTACCAAAAATGATTCAAAATGTCAATTGGATCATGCCTCATGTTGAATAACCACTTTTTAAACCCTCACAGTGACCAAAATTGCCATTTTTACAGAGTTTTGCTTACTCAAAAGCTTCCATTTTGACCCGTTTCAGCACAGAAATGACTTTAAACACACTTATTCTAGTTGACAAAGACATAATTCACATCCAACAGTAACTTAGAGTCAAAAGATTAAATGTTGAAATTTCATCCATATTGACCATTTTGGGATCGTTCGACAGGTCCGGAGTCATCGTTTTTCATCCGAAAATTGATTTTTTGGACTGTACCAAAAATGATTCAAAATGTCAATTGGATCATGCCTCATGTTGAATAACCACTTTTTAAACCCTCACAGTGACCAAAATTGCTATTTTTACAGAGTTTTGCTTGCTCAAAAGCTTCTATTTTGACCCGTTTCAGGCACAGAAATGAATTTAAACACACTTATTCTAGTTGACAAAGTCATAATTCACATCCAACAGTAATTTAGAGTCAAAAGATTAAATGTTGAAATTTCATCATTATAGACCATTTTGGTATCGTTCGACAGGTCCGGAATCATCGTTTTTCATCCGAAAATTGATTTTTTGGACTGTACCAAAAATGATTCAAAATGTCAATTGGATCATGCCTCATGTTGAATAACCACTTTTTGAACCCTCACAGTGACCAAAATTGCCATTTTTACAGAGTTTTGCTTACTCAAAAGCTTCCATTTTGACCCGTTTCAGGCACAGAAATGACTTTAAACACACTTATTTTAGTTGACAAAGTCATAATTCACATCCAACAGTAATTTAGAGTCAAAAGATTAAATGTTGAAATTTCATCATTATGGACCATTTTGGGATCGTTCAACAGGTCCGGAGTCATCGTTTTTCATCTGAAAATTGATTTTTTGGACTGTACCAAAAATGATTCAAACTGTCAATTGGATCATGCCTCATGTTGAATAACCACTTTTTAAACCCTCACAATGACCAAAATTACCATTTTTACAGAGTTTTGCTTACTCAAAAGCTTCCATTTTGACCCGTTTCAGGCACAGAAATGACTTTAAACACACTTATTCTAGTTGACAAAGTCATAATTCACATCCAACAGTAATTTAGAGTCAAAAGATTAAATGTTGAAATTTCATCCATATTGACCATTTTGGGATCGTTCGACAGGTCCGGAGTCATCGTTTTTCATCCGAAAATTGATTTTTTGGACTGTACCAAAAATGATTCAAAATGTCAATTGGATCATGCCTCATGTTGAATAACCACTTTTTAAACCCTCACAGTGACCAAAATTGCCATTTTTACAGAGTTTTGCTTACTCAAAAGCTTCCATTTTGACCCGTTTCAGGCACAGAAATGACTTTAAACACACCTATTCTAGTTGACAAAGTCATAATTCACATCCAACAGTAATTTACAGTCAAAAGATTAAATGTTGAAATTTCATCATTATAGACCATTTTATGATCGTTCGACAGGTCCGGAGTCATCGTTTTTCATCCGAAAATTGATTTTTTGGACTGTACCAAAAATGATTCAAAATGTCAATTGGATCATGCCTCATGTTGAATAACCACTTTTTAAACTCTCACAGTGACCAAAATTGCCATTTTTACAGAGTTTTGCTTACTCAAAAGCTTCCATTTAACCCATTTCAGGGACAGAAATGACTTTAAACACACTTATTCTAGTTGACAAAGTCATAATTCACATCCAACAGTCATTTAGAGTCAAAAGATTAAATGTTAAAATTTCATCATTATAGAGCATTTTGGGATCGTTCGACAGGTCCGGAGTCATCGTTTTTCTTCCGAAAATTGATTTTTTGGACTGTACCAAAAATGATTCAAAATGTCAATTGGATCATGCCTCATGTTGAATAACCACTTTTTAAACCCTCACAGTGACCAAAATTGCCATTTTTACAGAGTTTTGCTTACTCAAAAGCTTCCATTTTGACCCGTTTCAGGCACAGAAATGACTTTAAACACACTTATTCTAGTTGACAAAGTCATAATTCACATCCAACAGTCATTTAGAGTCAAAAGATTAAATGTTAAAATTTCATCATTATAGACCATTTTGGGATCGTTCGACAGGTCCGGAGTCATCGTTTTTCATCCGAAAATTGATTTTTTGGACTGTACCAAAAATGATTCAAAATGTCAATTGGATCATGCCTCATGTTGAATAACCACTTTTGAAACCCTCACAGTGACCAAAATTGCCATTTTTACAGAGTTTTGCTTGCTCAAAAGCTTCTATTTTTACCCGGTTCAGGCACAGAAATGAATTTAAACACACTTATTCTAGTTGACAAAGTCATAATTCACATCCAACAGTAATTTAGAGTCAAAAGATTAAATGTTGAAATTTCATCATTATAGACCATTTTGGTATCGTTCGACAGGTCCGGAGTCATCGTTTTTCATCCGAAAATTTATTTTTTTGGACTGTACCAAAAATGATTCAAAATGTCAATTGGATCATTCCTCATGTTGAATAACCACTTTTTAAACCCTTACAGTGACCAAAATTGCCATTTTTACAGAGTTTTGCTTACTCAAAAGCTTCAATTTTGACCCGTTTCAGGCACAGAAATGACTTTAAACACACTTATTCTAGTTGACAAAGTCATAATTCACATCCAACAGTCATTTAGAGTCAAAAGATTAAATGTTGAAATTTCATCATTATGGACCATTTTGGGATCGTTCAACAGGTCCGGAGTCATCGTTTTTCATCCGAAAATTGATTTTTTGGACTGTACCAAAAATGATTCAAACTGTCAATTGGATCATGCCTCATGTTGAATAACCACTTTTTAAACCCTCACAATGACCAAAATTGCCATTTTTACAGAGTTTTGCTTACTCAAAAGCTTCCATTTTCACCCGTTTCAGGCACAGAAATGACTTTAAACACACTTATTCTAGTTGACAAAGTCATAATTCACATCCAACAGTAATTTAGAGTCAAAAGATTAAATGTTGAATTTTCATCCATATTGACCATTTTGGGATCGTTCGACAGGTCCGGAGTCATCGTTTTTCATCCGAAAATTGATTTTTTGGACTGTACCAAAAATGATTCAAAATGTCAATTGGATCATGCCTCATGTTGAATAACCACTTTTTAAACCCTCACAGTGACCAAAATTGCCATTTTTACAGAGTTTTGCTTGCTCAAAAGCTTCTATTTTGACCCGTTTCAGGCACAGAAATGAATTTAAACACACTTATTCTAGTTGACAAAGTCATAATTCACATCCAACAGTAATTTAGAGTCAAAAGATTAAATGTTGAAATTTCATCATTATAGACCATTTTGGTATCGTTCGACAGGTCCGGAGTCAATCTTTTTCATCCGAAAATTGATTTTTTTGGACTGTACGAAAAATGATTCAAAATGTCAATTGGATCATGCCTCATGTTGAATAACCACTTTTTAAACCCTCACAGTGACCAAAATTGCCATTTTTACAGAGTTTTGCTTACTCAAAAGCTTCCATTTTGACCCGTTTCAGGCACAGAAATGACTTTAAACACACTTATTCTAGTTGACAAAGTCATAATTCACATCCAACAGTCATTTAGAGTCAAAAGATTAAATGTTGAAATTTCATCATTATAGACCATTTTGGGGTCGTTCAACAGGTCCGGAGTCATCGTTTTTCATCCGAAAATTGATTTTTTGGACTGTACTAAAAATGATTCAAAATGTCAATTGGATCATGCCTCATGTTGAATAACCACTTTTTAAACCCTCACAATGACCAAAATTGCCATTTTTACAGAGTTTTGCTTACTCAAAAGCTTCCATTTTGACCCGTTTCAGGCACAGAAATGACTTTAAACACACTTATTCTAGTTGACAAAGCCATAATTCACATCCAACAGTAATTTAGAGTCAAAAGATTAAATGTTGAAATTTCATCCATATTGACCATTTTGGGATCGTTCGACAGGTCCGGAGTCATCGTTTTTCATCCGAAAATTGATTTTTTTGGACTGTACCAAAAATGATTCAAAATGTCAATTGGATCATGCCTCATGTTGAATAACCACTTTTTAAACCCTCACAGTGACCAAAATTGCCATTTTTACAGAGTTTTGCTTGCTCAAAAGCTTCTATTTTGACCCGTTTCAGGCACAGAAATGAATTTAAACACACTTATTCTAGTTGACAAAGTCATAATTCACATCCAACAGTAATTTAGAGTCAAAAGATTAAATGTTGAAATTTCATCATTATAGACCATTTTGGTATCGTTCGACAGGTCCGGAGTCAATCTTTTTCATCCGAAAATTGATTTTTTGGACTGTACCAAAAATGATTCAAAATGTCAATTGGTTCATGCCTCATTTTGAATAACCACTTTTTGAACCCTCACAGTGACCAAAATTGCCATTTTTACAGAGTTTTGCTTACTCAAAAGCTTCCATTTTGACCCGTTTCAGGCACAGAAATGACTTTAAACACACTTATTCTAGTTGACAAAGTCGTAATTCACATCCAACAGTAATTTAGAGTCAAAAGATTAAATGTTGAAATTTCATCATTATAGACCATTTTATGATCTTTCGACAGGTCCGGAGTCATCGTTTTTCATCCGAAAATTGATTTTTTGGACTGTACCAAAAATGATTCAAAATGTCAATTGGATCATGCCTCATGTTTAATAACCACTTTTTAAACCCTCACAGTGACCAAAATTGCCATTTTTACAGAGTTTTGCTTACTCAAAAGCTTCCATTTAACCCGTTTCAGGGACAGAAATGACTTTAAACACACTTATTCTAGTTGACAAAGTCATAATTCACATCCAACAGTAATTTAGAGTCAAAAGATTAAATGTTAAAATTTCATCATTATAGACCATTTTGGGATCGTTCGACAGGTCCGGAGTCATCGTTTTTCTTCCGAAAATTGATTTTTTGGACTGTACCAAAAATGATTCAAAATGTCAATTGGATCATGCCTCATGTTGAATAACCACTTTTTAAACCCTCACAGTGACCAAAATTGCCATTTTTACAGAGTTTTGCTTACTCAAAAGCTTCCATTTTGACCCGTTTCAGGCACAGAAATGAGTTTAAACACACTTATTCTAGTTGACAAAGTCATAATTCACATCCAACAGTCATTTAGAGTCAAAAGATTAAATGTTAAAATTTCATCATTATAGACCATTTTGGGATCGCTCGACAGGTCCGGAGTCATCGTTTTTCATCCGAAAATTGATTTTTTGGACTGTACCAAAAATGATTCAAAATGTCAATTGGATCATGCCTCATGTTGAATAACCACTTTTTAAACCCTCACAGTGACCAAAATTGCCATTTTTACAGAGTTTTGCTTACTCAAAAGCTTCCATTTTGACCCATTTCAGGCACAGAAATGACTTTAAACACACTTATTCTAGTTGACAAAGTCATAATTCACATCCAACAGTCATTTAGAGTCAAAAGATTAAATGTTGAAATTTCATCATTATGGACCATTTTGGGATCGTTCAACAGGTCCGGAGTCATCGTTTTTCATCCGAAAATTGATTTTTTGGACTGTACCAAAAATGATTCAAACTGTCAATTGGATCATGCCTCATGTTGAATAACCACTTTTTAAACCCTCACAATGACCAAAATTGCCATTTTTACAGAGTTTTGCTTACTCAAAAGCTTCCATTTTGACCCGTTTCAGGCACAGAAATGACTTTAAACACACTTATTCTAGTTGACAAAGTCATAATTCACATCCAACAGTAATTTAGAGTCAAAAGATTAAATGTTGAATTTTCATCCATATTGACCATTTTGGGATCGTTCGACAGGTCCGGAGTCATCGTTTTTCATCCGAAAATTGATTTTTTGGACTGTACCAAAAATGATTCAAAATGTCAATTGGATCATGCCTCATGTTGAATAACCACTTTTTAAACCCTCCCAGTGACCAAAATTGCCATTTTTACAGAGTTTTGCTTGCTCAAAAGCTTCTATTTTGACCCATTTCAGGCACAGAAATGACTTTAAACACACTTATTCTAGTTGACAAAGTCATAATTCACATCCAACAGTCATTTAGAGTCAAAAGATTAAATGTTGAAATTTCATCATTATGGACCATTTTGGGATCGTTCAACAGGTCCGGAGTCATCGTTTTTCATCCGAAAATTGATTTTTTGGACTGTACCAAAAATGATTCAAACTGTCAATTGGATCATGCCTCATGTTGAATAACCACTTTTTAAACCCTCACAATGACCAAAATTGCCATTTTTACAGAGTTTTGCTTACTCAAAAGCTTCCATTTTGACCCGTTTCAGGCACAGAAATGACTTTAAACACACTTATTCTAGTTGACAAAGTCATAATTCACATCCAACAGTAATTTAGAGTCAAAAGATTAAATGTTGAAATTTCATCCATATTGACCATTTTGGGATCGTTCGACAGGTCCGGAGTCATCGTTTTTCATCCGAAAATTGATTTTTTGGACTGTACCAAAAATGATTCAAAATGTCAATTGGATCATGCCTCATGTTGAATAACCACTTTTTAAACCCTCACAGTGACCAAAATTGCCATTTTTACAGAGTTTTGCTTGCTCAAAAGCTTCTATTTTGACCCGTTTCAGGCACAGAAATGAATTTAAACACACTTATTCTAGTTGACAAAGTCATAATTCACATCCAACAGTAATTTAGAGTCAAAAGATTAAATGTTGAAATTTCATCATTATAGACCATTTTGGGATCGTTCGACAGGTCCGGAGTCATCGTTTTTCATCTGAAAATTGATTTTTTGGACTGTACCAAAAATGATTCAAAATGTCAATTGGATCATGCCTCATGTTGAATAACCACTTTTTAAACCCTCACAGTGACCAAAATTGCCATTTTTACAGAGTTTTGCTTACTCAAAAGCTTCCATTTTGACCCGTTTCAGGCACAGAAATGACTTTAAACACACTTATTCTAGTTGACAAAGTCATAATTCACATCCAACAGTCATTTAGAGTCAAAAGATTAAATGTTGAAATTTCATCCATATTGACCATTTTGGGATCGTTCGACAGGTCCGGAGTCATAGTTTTTCATCCGAAAATTGATTTTTTGGACTGTACCAGAAATGATTCAAAATGTCAATTGGATCATGCCTCATGTTGAATAACCACTTTTTAAACCCTCACAGTGACCAACATTGCCATTTTTACAGAGTTTTGCTTGCTCAAAAGCTTCTATTTTGACCCGTTTCAGGCACAGAAATGAATTTAAACACACTTATTCTAGTTGACAAAGTCATAATTCACATCCAACAGTAATTTAGAGTCAAAAGATTAAATGTTGAAATTTCATCATTATAGACCATTTTGGTTTCGTTCGACAGGTCCGGAGTCAATCTCTTTCATCCGAAAATTGATTTTTTTGGACTGTACGAAAAATGATTCAAAATGTCAATTGGATCATGCCTCATGTTGAATAACCACTTTTTAAACCCTCACAGTGACCAAAATTGCAATTTTTACAGAGTTTTGCTTACTCAAAAGCTTCCATTTTGACCCGTTTCAGGCACAGAAATGACTTTAAACACACTTATTCTAGTTGACAAAGTCATAATTCACATCCAACAGTCATTTAGAGTCAAAAGATTAAATGTTGAAATTTCATCATTATAGACCATTTTGGGGTCGTTCAACAGGTCCGGAGTCATCGTTTTTCATCCGAAAATTGATTTTTTGGACTGTACTAAAAATGATTCAAAATGTCAATTGGATCATGCCTCATGTTGAATAACCACTTTTTAAACCCTCACAATGACCAAAATTGCCATTTTTACAGAGTTTTGCTTACTCAAAAGCTTCCATTTTGACCCGTTTCAGGCACAGAAATGACTTTAAACACACTTATTCTAGTTGACAAAGCCATAATTCACATCCAACAGTAATTTAGAGTCAAAAGATTAAATGTTGAAATTTCATCCATATTGACCATTTTGGGATCGTTCGACAGGTCCGGAGTCATCGTTTTTCATCCGAAAATTGATTTTTTTGGACTGTACCAAAAATGATTCAAAATGTCAATTGGATCATGCCTCATGTTGAATAACCACTTTTTAAACCCTCACAGTGACCAAAATTGCCATTTTTACAGAGTTTTGCTTGCTCAAAAGCTTCTATTTTGACCCGTTTCAGGCACAGAAATGAATTTAAACACACTTATTCTAGTTGACAAAGTCATAATTCACATCCAACAGTAATTTAGAGTCAAAAGATTAAATGTTGAAATTTCATCATTATAGACCATTTTGGTATCGTTCGACAGGTCCGGAGTCAATCTTTTTCATCCGAAAATTGATTTTTTGGACTGTACCAAAAATGATTCAAAATGTCAATTGGATCATGCCTCATTTTGAATAACCACTTTTTGAACCCTCACAGTGACCAAAATTGCCATTTTTACAGAGTTTTGCTTACTCAAAAGCTTCCATTTTGACCCGTTTCAGGCACAGAAATGACTTTAAACACACTTATTCTAGTTGACAAAGTCGTAATTCACATCCAACAGTAATTTAGAGTCAAAAGATTAAATGTTGAAATTTCATCATTATAGACCATTTTATGATCTTTCGACAGGTCCGGAGTCATCGTTTTTCATCCGAAAATTGATTTTTTGGACTGTACCAAAAATGATTCAAAATGTCAATTGGATCATGCCTCATGTTTAATAACCACTTTTTAAACCCTCACAGTGACCAAAATTGCCATTTTTACAGAGTTTTGCTTACTCAAAAGCTTCCATTTAACCCGTTTCAGGGACAGAAATGACTTTAAACACACTTATTCTAGTTGACAAAGTCATAATTCACATCCAACAGTAATTTAGAGTCAAAAGATTAAATGTTAAAATTTCATCATTATAGACCATTTTGGGATCGTTCGACAGGTCCGGAGTCATCGTTTTTCTTCCGAAAATTGATTTTTTGGACTGTACCAAAAATGATTCAAAATGTCAATTGGATCATGCCTCATGTTGAATAACCACTTTTTAAACCCTCACAGTGACCAAAATTGCCATTTTTACAGAGTTTTGCTTACTCAAAAGCTTCCATTTTGACCCGTTTCAGGCACAGAAATGAGTTTAAACACACTTATTCTAGTTGACAAAGTCATAATTCACATCCAACAGTCATTTAGAGTCAAAAGATTAAATGTTGAAATTTCATCATTATGGACCATTTTGGGATCGTTCAACAGGTCCGGAGTCATCGTTTTTCATCCGAAAATTGATTTTTTGGACTGTACCAAAAATGATTCAAACTGTCAATTGGATCATGCCTCATGTTGAATAACCACTTTTTAAACCCTCACAATGACCAAAATTGCCATTTTTACAGAGTTTTGCTTACTCAAAAGCTTCCATTTTGACCCGTTTCAGGCACAGAAATGACTTTAAACACACTTATTCTAGTTGACAAAGTCATAATTCACATCCAACAGTAATTTAGAGTCAAAAGATTAAATGTTGAATTTTCATCCATATTGACCATTTTGGGATCGTTCGACAGGTCCGGAGTCATCGTTTTTCATCCGAAAATTGATTTTTTGGACTGTACCAAAAATGATTCAAAATGTCAATTGGATCATGCCTCATGTTGAATAACCACTTTTTAAACCCTCACAGTGACCAAAATTGCCATTTTTACAGAGTTTTGCTTGCTCAAAAGCTTCTATTTTGACCCATTTCAGGCACAGAAATGACTTTAAACACACTTATTCTAGTTGACAAAGTCATAATTCACATCCAACAGTCATTTAGAGTCAAAAGATTAAATGTTGAAATTTCATCATTATGGACCATTTTGGGATCGTTCAACAGGTCCGGAGTCATCGTTTTTCATCCGAAAATTGATTTTTTGGACTGTACCAAAAATGATTCAAACTGTCAATTGGATCATGCCTCATGTTGAATAACCACTTTTTAAACCCTCACAATGACCAAAATTGCCATTTTTACAGAGTTTTGCTTACTCAAAAGCTTCCATTTTGACCCGTTTCAGGCACAGAAATGACTTTAAACACACTTATTCTAGTTGACAAAGTCATAATTCACATCCAACAGTAATTTAGAGTCAAAAGATTAAATGTTGAAATTTCATCCATATTGACCATTTTGGGATCGTTCGACAGGTCCGGAGTCATCGTTTTTCATCCGAAAATTGATTTTTTGGACTGTACCAAAAATGATTCAAAATGTCAATTGGATCATGCCTCATGTTGAATAACCACTTTTTAAACCCTCACAGTGACCAAAATTGCCATTTTTACAGAGTTTTGCTTGCTCAAAAGCTTCTATTTTGACCCGTTTCAGGCACAGAAATGAATTTAAACACACTTATTCTAGTTGACAAAGTCATAATTCACATCCAACAGTAATTTAGAGTCAAAAGATTAAATGTTGAAATTTCATCATTATAGACCATTTTGGGATCGTTCGACAGGTCCGGAGTCATCGTTTTTCATCTGAAAATTGATTTTTTGGACTGTACCAAAAATGATTCAAAATGTCAATTGGATCATGCCTCATGTTGAATAACCACTTTTTAAACCCTCACAGTGACCAAAATTGCCATTTTTACAGAGTTTTGCTTACTCAAAAGCTTCCATTTTGACCCGTTTCAGGCACAGAAATGACTTTAAACACACTTATTCTAGTTGACAAAGTCATAATTCACATCCAACAGTCATTTAGAGTCAAAAGATTAAATGTTGAAATTTCATCCATATTGACCATTTTGGGATCGTTCGACAGGTCCGGAGTCATAGTTTTTCATCCGAAAATTGATTTTTTGGACTGTACCAGAAATGATTCAAAATGTCAATTGGATCATGCCTCATGTTGAATAACCACTTTTTAAACCCTCACAGTGACCAAAATTGCCATTTTTACAGAGTTTTGCTTACTCAAAAGCTTCCATTTTGACCCGTTTCAGGCACAGAAATGAGTTTAAACACACTTATTCTAGTTGACAAAGTCATAATTCACATCCAACAGTCATTTAGAGTCAAAAGATTAAATGTTGAAATTTCATCCATATTGACCATTTTGGGATCGTTCGACAGGTCCGGAGTCATCGTTTTTCATCCGAAAATTGATTTTTTGGACTGTACCAAAAATGATTCAAAATGTCAATTGGATCATGCCTCATGTTGAATAACCACTTTTTAAACCCTCACAGTGACCAAAATTGCAATTTTTACAGAGTTTTGCTTACTCAAAAGCTTCCATTTTGACCCGTTTCAGGCACAGAAATGACTTTAAACACACTTATTCTAGTTGACAAAGTCATAATTCACATCCAACAGTCATTTAGAGTCAAAAGATTAAATGTTGAAATTTCATCATTATAGACCATTTTGGGGTCGTTCAACAGGTCCGGAGTCATCGTTTTTCATCCGAAAATTGATTTTTTGGACTGTACTAAAAATGATTCAAAATGTCAATTGGATCATGCCTCATGTTGAATAACCACTTTTTAAACCCTCACAATGACCAAAATTGCCATTTTTACAGAGTTTTGCTTACTCAAAAGCTTCCATTTTGACCCGTTTCAGGCACAGAAATGACTTTAAACACACTTATTCTAGTTGACAAAGCCATAATTCACATCCAACAGTAATTTAGAGTCAAAAGATTAAATGTTGAAATTTCATCCATATTGACCATTTTGGGATCGTTCGACAGGTCCGGAGTCATCGTTTTTCATCCGAAAATTGATTTTTTTGGACTGTACCAAAAATGATTCAAAATGTCAATTGGATCATGCCTCATGTTGAATAACCACTTTTTAAACCCTCACAGTGACCAAAATTGCCATTTTTACAGAGTTTTGCTTGCTCAAAAGCTTCTATTTTGACCCGTTTCAGGCACAGAAATGAATTTAAACACACTTATTCTAGTTGACAAAGTCATAATTCACATCCAACAGTAATTTAGAGTCAAAAGATTAAATGTTGAAATTTCATCATTATAGACCATTTTGGTATCGTTCGACAGGTCCGGAGTCAATCTTTTTCATCCGAAAATTGATTTTTTGGACTGTACCAAAAATGATTCAAAATGTCAATTGGATCATGCCTCATTTTGAATAACCACTTTTTGAACCCTCACAGTGACCAAAATTGCCATTTTTACAGAGTTTTGCTTACTCAAAAGCTTCCATTTTGACCCGTTTCAGGCACAGAAATGACTTTAAACACACTTATTCTAGTTGACAAAGTCGTAATTCACATCCAACAGTAATTTAGAGTCAAAAGATTAAATGTTGAAATTTCATCATTATAGACCATTTTATGATCTTTCGACAGGTCCGGAGTCATCGTTTTTCATCCGAAAATTGATTTTTTGGACTGTACCAAAAATGATTCAAAATGTCAATTGGATCATGCCTCATGTTTAATAACCACTTTTTAAACCCTCACAGTGACCAAAATTGCCATTTTTACAGAGTTTTGCTTACTCAAAAGCTTCCATTTAACCCGTTTCAGGGACAGAAATGACTTTAAACACACTTATTCTAGTTGACAAAGTCATAATTCACATCCAACAGTAATTTAGAGTCAAAAGATTAAATGTTAAAATTTCATCATTATAGACCATTTTGGGATCGTTCGACAGGTCCGGAGTCATCGTTTTTCTTCCGAAAATTGATTTTTTGGACTGTACCAAAAATGATTCAAAATGTCAATTGGATCATGCCTCATGTTGAATAACCACTTTTTAAACCCTCACAGTGACCAAAATTGCCATTTTTACAGAGTTTTGCTTACTCAAAAGCTTCCATTTTGACCCGTTTCAGGCACAGAAATGAGTTTAAACACACTTATTCTAGTTGACAAAGTCATAATTCACATCCAACAGTCATTTAGAGTCAAAAGATTAAATGTTGAAATTTCATCATTATGGACCATTTTGGGATCGTTCAACAGGTCCGGAGTCATCGTTTTTCATCCGAAAATTGATTTTTTGGACTGTACCAAAAATGATTCAAACTGTCAATTGGATCATGCCTCATGTTGAATAACCACTTTTTAAACCCTCACAATGACCAAAATTGCCATTATTACAGAGTTTTGCTTACTCAAAAGCTTCCATTTTGACCCGTTTCAGGCACAGAAATGACTTTAAACACACTTATTCTAGTTGACAAAGTCATAATTCACATCCAACAGTAATTTAGAGTCAAAAGATTAAATGTTGAATTTTCATCCATATTGACCATTTTGGGATCGTTCGACAGGTCCGGAGTCATCGTTTTTCATCCGAAAATTGATTTTTTGGACTGTACCAAAAATGATTCAAAATGTCAATTGGATCATGCCTCATGTTGAATAACCACTTTTTAAACCCTCACAGTGACCAAAATTGCCATTTTTACAGAGTTTTGCTTGCTCAAAAGCTTCTATTTTGACCCATTTCAGGCACAGAAATGACTTTAAACACACTTATTCTAGTTGACAAAGTCATAATTCACATCCAACAGTCATTTAGAGTCAAAAGATTAAATGTTGAAATTTCATCATTATGGACCATTTTGGGATCGTTCAACAGGTCCGGAGTCATCGTTTTTCATCCGAAAATTGATTTTTTGGACTGTACCAAAAATGATTCAAACTGTCAATTGGATCATGCCTCATGTTGAATAACCACTTTTTAAACCCTCACAATGACCAAAATTGCCATTTTTACAGAGTTTTGCTTACTCAAAAGCTTCCATTTTGACCCGTTTCAGGCACAGAAATGACTTTAAACACACTTATTCTAGTTGACAAAGTCATAATTCACATCCAACAGTAATTTAGAGTCAAAAGATTAAATGTTGAAATTTCATCCATATTGACCATTTTGGGATCGTTCGACAGGTCCGGAGTCATCGTTTTTCATCCGAAAATTGATTTTTTGGACTGTACCAAAAATGATTCAAAATGTCAATTGGATCATGCCTCATGTTGAATAACCACTTTTTAAACCCTCACAGTGACCAAAATTGCCATTTTTACAGAGTTTTGCTTGCTCAAAAGCTTCTATTTTGACCCGTTTCAGGCACAGAAATGAATTTAAACACACTTATTCTAGTTGACAAAGTCATAATTCACATCCAACAGTAATTTAGAGTCAAAAGATTAAATGTTGAAATTTCATCATTATAGACCATTTTGGGATCGTTCGACAGGTCCGGAGTCATCGTTTTTCATCTGAAAATTGATTTTTTGGACTGTACCAAAAATGATTCAAAATGTCAATTGGATCATGCCTCATGTTGAATAACCACTTTCTAAACCCTCACAGTGACCAAAATTGCCATTTTTACAGAGTTTTGCTTACTCAAAAGCTTCCATTTTGACCCGTTTCAGGCACAGAAATGACTTTAAACACACTTATTCTAGTTGACAAAGTCATAATTCACATCCAACAGTCATTTAGAGTCAAAAGATTAAATGTTGAAATTTCATCCATATTGACCATTTTGGGATCGTTCGACAGGTCCGGAGTCATAGTTTTTCATCCGAAAATTGATTTTTTGGACTGTACCAGAAATGATTCAAAATGTCAATTGGATCATGCCTCATGTTGAATAACCACTTTTTAAACCCTCACAGTGACCAAAATTGCCATTTTTACAGAGTTTTGCTTACTCAAAAGCTTCCATTTTGACCCGTTTCAGGCACAGAAATGAGTTTAAACACACTTATTCTAGTTGACAAAGTCATAATTCACATCCAACAGTCATTTAGAGTCAAAAGATTAAATGTTGAAATTTCATCCATATTGACCATTTTGGGATCGTTCGACAGGTCCGGAGTCATCGTTTTTCATCCGAAAATTGATTTTTTGGACTGTACCAAAAATGATTCAAAATGTCAATTGGATCATGCCTCATGTTGAATAACCACTTTTTAAACCCTCACAGTGACCAAAATTGCCATTTTTACAGAGTTTTGCTTGCTCAAAAGCTTCTATTTTGACCCGTTTCAGGCACAGAAATGAATTTAAACACACTTATTCTAGTTGACAAAGTCATAATTCACATCCAACAGTAATTTAGAGTCAAAAGATTAAATGTTGAAATTTCATCATTATAGACCATTTTGGGATCGTTCGACAGGTCCGGAGTCATCGTTTTTCATCTGAAAATTGATTTTTTGGACTGTACCAAAAATGATTCAAAATGTCAATTGGATCATGCCTCATGTTGAATAACCACTTTTTAAACCCTCACAGTGACCAAAATTGCCATTTTTACAGAGTTTTGCTTACTCAAAAGCTTCCATTTTGACCCGTTTCAGGCACAGAAATGACTTTAAACACACTTATTCTAGTTGACAAAGTCATAATTCACATCCAACAGTCATTTAGAGTCAAAAGATTAAATGTTGAAATTTCATCCATATTGACCATTTTGGGATCGTTCGACAGGTCCGGAGTCATAGTTTTTCATCCGAAAATTGATTTTTTGGACTGTACCAGAAATGATTCAAAATGTCAATTGGATCATGCCTCATGTTGAATAACCACTTTTTAAACCCTCACAGTGACCAAAATTGCCATTTTTACAGAGTTTTGCTTACTCAAAAGCTTCCATTTTGACCCGTTTCAGGCACAGAAATGAGTTTAAACACACTTATTCTAGTTGACAAAGTCATAATTCACATCCAACAGTCATTTAGAGTCAAAAGATTAAATGTTAAAATTTCATCATTATAGACCATTTTGGGATCGCTCGACAGGTCCGGAGTCATCGTTTTTCATCCGAAAATTGATTTTTTGGACTGTACCAAAAATGATTCAAAATGTCAATTGGATCATGCCTCATGTTGAATAACCACTTTTTAAACCCTCACAGTGACCAAAATTGCTATTTTTACAGAGTTTTGCTTACTCAAAAGCTTCCATTTTGACCCATTTCAGGCACAGAAATGACTTTAAACACACTTATTCTAGTTGACAAAGTCATAATTCACATCCAACAGTCATTTAGAGTCAAAAGATTAAATGTTGAAATTTCATCATTATGGACCATTTTGGGATCGTTCAACAGGTCCGGAGTCATCGTTTTTCATCCGAAAATTGATTTTTTGGACTGTACCAAAAATGATTCAAACTGTCAATTGGATCATGCCTCATGTTGAATAACCACTTTTTAAACCCTCACAATGACCAAAATTGCCATTTTTACAGAGTTTTGCTTACTCAAAAGCTTCCATTTTGACCCGTTTCAGGCACAGAAATGACTTTAAACACACTTATTCTAGTTGACAAAGTCATAATTCACATCCAACAGTAATTTAGAGTCAAAAGATTAAATGTTGAATTTTCATCCATATTGACCATTTTGGGATCGTTCGACAGGTCCGGAGTCATCGTTTTTCATCCGAAAATTGATTTTTTGGACTGTACCAAAAATGATTCAAAATGTCAATTGGATCATGCCTCATGTTGAATAACCACTTTTTAAACCCTCACAGTGACCAAAATTGCCATTTTTACAGAGTTTTGCTTGCTCAAAAGCTTCTATTTTGACCCATTTCAGGCACAGAAATGACTTTAAACACACTTATTCTAGTTGACAAAGTCATAATTCACATCCAACAGTCATTTAGAGTCAAAAGATTAAATGTTGAAATTTCATCATTATGGACCATTTTGGGATCGTTCAACAGGTCCGGAGTCATCGTTTTTCATCCGAAAATTGATTTTTTGGACTGTACCAAAAATGATTCAAACTGTCAATTGGATCATGCCTCATGTTGAATAACCACTTTTTAAACCCTCACAATGACCAAAATTGCCATTTTTACAGAGTTTTGCTTACTCAAAAGCTTCCATTTTGACCCGTTTCAGGCACAGAAATGACTTTAAACACACTTATTCTAGTTGACAAAGTCATAATTCACATCCAACAGTAATTTAGAGTCAAAAGATTAAATGTTGAAATTTCATCCATATTGACCATTTTGGGATCGTTCGACAGGTCCGGAGTCATCGTTTTTCATCCGAAAATTGATTTTTTGGACTGTACCAAAAATGATTCAAAATGTCAATTGGATCATGCCTCATGTTGAATAACCACTTTTTAAACCCTCACAGTGACCAAAATTGCCATTTTTACAGAGTTTTGCTTGCTCAAAAGCTTCTATTTTGACCCGTTTCAGGCACAGAAATGAATTTAAACACACTTATTCTAGTTGACAAAGTCATAATTCACATCCAACAGTAATTTAGAGTCAAAAGATTAAATGTTGAAATTTCATCATTATAGACCATTTTGGGATCGTTCGACAGGTCCGGAGTCATCGTTTTTCATCTGAAAATTGATTTTTTGGACTGTACCAAAAATGATTCAAAATGTCAATTGGATCATGCCTCATGTTGAATAACCACTTTTTAAACCCTCACAGTGACCAAAATTGCCATTTTTACAGAGTTTTGCTTACTCAAAAGCTTCCATTTTGACCCGTTTCAGGCACAGAAATGACTTTAAACACACTTATTCTAGTTGACAAAGTCATAATTCACATCCAACAGTCATTTAGAGTCAAAAGATTAAATGTTGAAATTTCATCCATATTGACCATTTTGGGATCGTTCGACAGGTCCGGAGTCATAGTTTTTCATCCGAAAATTGATTTTTTGGACTGTACCAGAAATGATTCAAAATGTCAATTGGATCATGCCTCATGTTGAATAACCACTTTTTAAACCCTCACAGTGACCAACATTGCCATTTTTACAGAGTTTTGCTTGCTCAAAAGCTTCTATTTTGACCCGTTTCAGGCACAGAAATGAATTTAAACACACTTATTCTAGTTGACAAAGTCATAATTCACATCCAACAGTAATTTAGAGTCAAAAGATTAAATGTTGAAATTTCATCATTATAGACCATTTTGGTTTCGTTCGACAGGTCCGGAGTCAATCTTTTTCATCCGAAAATTGATTTTTTGGACTGTACCAAAAATGATTCAAAATGTCAATTGGATCATGCCTCATGTTGAATAACCACTTTTTGAACCCTCACAGTGACCAAAATTGCCATTTTTACAGAGTTTTGCTTGCTCAAAAGCTTCCATTTTGACCCGTTTCAGGCACAGAAATGAGTTTAAACACACTTATTCTAGTTGACAAAGTCATAATTCACATCCAACAGTCATTTAGAGTCAAAAGATTAAATGTTAAAATTTCATCATTATAGACCATTTTGGGATCGTTCGACAGGTCCGGAGTCATCGTTTTTCAACCGAAAATTGATTTTTTGGACTGTACCAAAAATGATTCAAAATGTCAATTGGATCATGCCTCATGTTGAATAACCACTTTTTAAACCCTCACAGTGACCAAAATTGCCATTTTTACAGAGTTTTGCTTACTCAAAAGCTTCCATTTTGACCCGTTTCAGGCACAGAAATGACTTTAAACACACTTATTCTAGTTGACAAAGTCATAATTCACATCCAACAGTCATTTAGAGTCAAAAGATTAAATGTTGAAATTTCATCATTATAGACCATTTTGGGATCGTTCGACAGGTCCGGAGTCATCGTTTTTCATCTGAAAATTGATTTTTTGGACTGTACCAAAAATGATTCAAAATGTCAATTGGATCATGCCTCATGTTAAATAACCCCTTTTTAAACCCTCACAGTGACCAAAATTGCCATTTTTACAGAGTTTTGCTTACTCAAAAGCTTCCATTTTGACCCGTTTCAGGCACAGAAATGACTTTAAACACACTTATTCTAGTTGACAAAGACATAATTCACATCCAACAGTAACTTAGAGTCAAAAGATTAAATGTTGAAATTTCATCCATATTGACCATTTTGGGATCGTTCGACAGGTCCGGAGTCATCGTTTTTCATCCGAAAATTGATTTTTTGGACTGTACCAAAAATGATTCAAAATGTCAATTGGATCATGCCTCATGTTGAATAACCACTTTTTAAACCCTCACAGTGACCAAAATTGCCATTTTTACAGAGTTTTGCTTGCTCAAAAGCTTCTATTTTGACCCGTTTCAGGCACAGAAATGAATTTAAACACACTTATTCTAGTTGACAAAGTCATAATTCACATCCAACAGTAATTTAGAGTCAAAAGATTAAATGTTGAAATTTCATCATTATAGACCATTTTGGTATCGTTCGACAGGTCCGGAATCATCGTTTTTCATCCGAAAATTGATTTTTTGGACTGTACCAAAAATGATTCAAAATGTCAATTGGATCATGCCTCATGTTGAATAACCACTTTTTGAACCCTCACAGTGACCAAAATTGCCATTTTTACAGAGTTTTGCTTACTCAAAAGCTTCCATTTTGACCCGTTTCAGGCACAGAAATGACTTTAAACACACTTATTTTAGTTGACAAAGTCATAATTCACATCCAACAGTAATTTAGAGTCAAAAGATTAAATGTTGAAATTTCATCATTATAGACCATTTTATGATCGTTCGACAGGTCCGGAGTCATCGTTTTTCATCCGAAAATTGATTTTTTGGACTGTACCAAAAATGATTCAAAATGTCAATTGGATCATGCCTCATGTTGAATAACCACTTTTTAAACCCTCACAGTGACCAAAATTGCCATTTTTACAGAGTTTTGCTTACTCAAAAGCTTCCATTTAACCCGTTTCAGGGACAGAAATGACTTTAAACACACTTATTCTAGTTGACAAAGTCATAATTCACATCCAACAGTCATTTAGAGTCAAAAGATTAAATGTTGAAATTTCATCATTATGGACCATTTTGGGATCGTTCAACAGGTCCGGAGTCATCGTTTTTCATCCGAAAATTGATTTTTTGGACTGTACCAAAAATGATTCAAACTGTCAATTGGATCATGCCTCATGTTGAATAACCACTTTTTAAACCCTCACAATGACCAAAATTACCATTTTTACAGAGTTTTGCTTACTCAAAAGCTTCCATTTTGACCCGTTTCAGGCACAGAAATGACTTTAAACACACTTATTCTAGTTGACAAAGTCATAATTCACATCCAACAGTAATTTAGAGTCAAAAGATTAAATGTTGAAATTTCATCCATATTGACCATTTTGGGATCGTTCGACAGGTCCGGAGTCATCGTTTTTCATCCGAAAATTGATTTTTTGGACTGTACCAAAAATGATTCAAAATGTCAATTGGATCATGCCTCATGTTGAATAACCACTTTTTAAACCCTCACAGTGACCAAAATTGCCATTTTTACAGAGTTTTGCTTACTCAAAAGCTTCCATTTTGACCCGTTTCAGGCACAGAAATGACTTTAAACACACCTATTCTAGTTGACAAAGTCATAATTCACATCCAACAGTAATTTACAGTCAAAAGATTAAATGTTAAAATTTCATCATTATAGACCATTTTATGATCGTTCGACAGGTCCGGAGTCATCGTTTTTCATCCGAAAATTGATTTTTTGGACTGTACCAAAAATGATTCAAAATGTCAATTGGATCATGCCTCATGTTGAATAACCACTTTTTAAACCCTCACAGTGACCAAAATTGCCATTTTTAAAGAGTTTTGCTTACTCAAAAGCTTCCATTTAACCCGTTTCAGGGACAGAAATGACTTTAAACACACTTATTCTAGTTGACAAAGTCATAATTCACATCCAACAGTCATTTAGAGTCAAAAGATTAAATGTTAAAATTTCATCATTATAGAGCATTTTGGGATCGTTCGACAGGTCCGGAGTCATCGTTTTTCTTCCGAAAATTGATTTTTTGGACTGTACCAAAAATGATTCAAAATGTCAATTGGATCATGCCTCATGTTGAATAACCACTTTTTAAACCCTCACAGTGACCAAAATTGCCATTTTTACAGAGTTTTGCTTACTCAAAAGCTTCCATTTTGACCCGTTTCAGGCACAGAAATGACTTTAAACACACTTTTTCTAGTTGACAAAGTCATAATTCACATCCAACAGTAATTTAGAGTCAAAAGATTAAATATTGAAATTTCATCATTATAGACCATTTTGGTATCGTTCGACAGGTCCGGAGTCATCGTTTTTCATCCGAAAATTTATTTTTTTGGACTGTACCTAAAATGATTCAAAATGTCAATTGGATCATTCCTCATGTTGAATAACCACTTTTTAAACCCTTACAGTGACCAAAATTGCCATTTTTACAGAGTTTTGCTTACTCAAAAGCTTCAATTTTGACCCGTTTCAGGCACAGAAATGACTTTAAACACACTTATTCTAGTTGACAAAGTCATAATTCACATCCAACAGTAATTTAGAGTCAAAAGATTAAATGTTGAAATTTCATCATTATAGACCATTTTGGTATCGTTCGACAGGTCCGGAGTCAATCTTTTTCATCCGAAAATTGATTTTTTTGGACTGTACGAAAAATGATTCAAAATGTCAATTGGATCATGCCTCATGTTGAATAACCACTTTTTAAACCCTCACAGTGACCAAAATTGCCATTTTTACAGAGTTTTGCTTACTCAAAAGCTTCCATTTTGACCCGTTTCAGGCACAGAAATGACTTTAAACACACTTATTCTAGTTGACAAAGTCATAATTCACATCCAACAGTCATTTAGAGTCAAAAGATTAAATGTTGAAATTTCATCATTATAGACCATTTTGGGGTCGTTCAACAGGTCCGGAGTCATCGTTTTTCATCCGAAAATTGATTTTTTGGACTGTACTAAAAATGATTCAAAATGTCAATTGGATCATGCCTCATGTTGAATAACCACTTTTTAAACCCTCACAATGACCAAAATTGCCATTTTTACAGAGTTTTGCTTACTCAAAAGCTTCCATTTTGACCCGTTTCAGGCACAGAAATGACTTTAAACACACTTATTCTAGTTGACAAAGCCATAATTCACATCCAACAGTAATTTAGAGTCAAAAGATTAAATGTTGAAATTTCATCCATATTGACCATTTTGGGATCGTTCGACAGGTCCGGAGTCATCGTTTTTCATCCGAAAATTGATTTTTTTGGACTGTACCAAAAATGATTCAAAATGTCAATTGGATCATGCCTCATGTTGAATAACCACTTTTTAAACCCTCACAGTGACCAAAATTGCCATTTTTACAGAGTTTTGCTTGCTCAAAAGCTTCTATTTTGACCCGTTTCAGGCACAGAAATGAATTTAAACACACTTATTCTAGTTGACAAAGTCATAATTCACATCCAACAGTAATTTAGAGTCAAAAGATTAAATGTTGAAATTTCATCATTATAGACCATTTTGGTATCGTTCGACAGGTCCGGAGTCAATCTTTTTCATCCGAAAATTGATTTTTTGGACTGTACCAAAAATGATTCAAAATGTCAATTGGATCATGCCTCATTTTGAATAACCACTTTTTGAACCCTCACAGTGACCAAAATTGCCATTTTTACAGAGTTTTGCTTACTCAAAAGCTTCCATTTTGACCCGTTTCAGGCACAGAAATGACTTTAAACACACGTATTCTAGTTGACAAAGTCGTAATTCACATCCAACAGTAATTTAGAGTCAAAAGATTAAATGTTGAAATTTCATCATTATAGACCATTTTATGATCTTTCGACAGGTCCGGAGTCATCGTTTTTCATCCGAAAATTGATTTTTTGGACTGTACCAAAAATGATTCAAAATGTCAATTGGATCATGCCTCATGTTTAATAACCACTTTTTAAACCCTCACAGTGACCAAAATTGCCATTTTTACAGAGTTTTGCTTACTCAAAAGCTTCCATTTAACCCGTTTCAGGGACAGAAATGACTTTAAACACACTTATTCTAGTTGACAAAGTCATAATTCACATCCAACAGTAATTTAGAGTCAAAAGATTAAATGTTAAAATTTCATCATTATAGACCATTTTGGGATCGTTCGACAGGTCCGGAGTCATCGTTTTTCTTCCGAAAATTGATTTTTTGGACTGTACCAAAAATGATTCAAAATGTCAATTGGATCATGCCTCATGTTGAATAACCACTTTTTAAACCCTCACAGTGACCAAAATTGCCATTTTTACAGAGTTTTGCTTATTCAAAAGCTTCCATTTTGACCCGTTTCAGGCACAGAAATGAGTTTAAACACACTTATTCTAGTTGACAAAGTCATAATTCACATCCAACAGTCATTTAGAGTCAAAAGATTAAATGTTAAAATTTCATCATTATAGACCATTTTGGGATCGCTCGACAGGTCCGGAGTCATCGTTTTTCATCCGAAAATTGATTTTTTGGACTGTACCAAAAATGATTCAAAATGTCAATTGGATCATGCCTCATGTTGAATAACCACTTTTTAAACCCTCACAGTGACCAAAATTGCTATTTTTACAGAGTTTTGCTTACTCAAAAGCTTCCATTTTGACCCATTTCAGGCACAGAAATGACTTTAAACACACTTATTCTAGTTGACAAAGTCATAATTCACATCCAACAGTCATTTAGAGTCAAAAGATTAAATGTTGAAATTTCATCATTATGGACCATTTTGGGATCGTTCAACAGGTCCGGAGTCATCGTTTTTCATCCGAAAATTGATTTTTTGGACTGTACCAAAAATGATTCAAACTGTCAATTGGATCATGCCTCATGTTGAATAACCACTTTTTAAACCCTCACAATGACCAAAATTGCCATTTTTACAGAGTTTTGCTTACTCAAAAGCTTCCATTTTGACCCGTTTCAGGCACAGAAATGACTTTAAACACACTTATTCTAGTTGACAAAGTCATAATTCACATCCAACAGTAATTTAGAGTCAAAAGATTAAATGTTGAAATTTCATCCATATTGACCATTTTGGGATCGTTCGACAGGTCCGGAGTCATCGTTTTTCATCCGAAAATTGATTTTTTGGACTGTACCAAAAATGATTCAAAATGTCAATTGGATCATGCCTCATGTTGAATAACCACTTTTTAAACCCTCACAGTGACCAAAATTGCCATTTTTACAGAGTTTTGCTTGCTCAAAAGCTTCTATTTTGACCCGTTTCAGGCACAGAAATGAATTTAAACACACTTATTCTAGTTGACAAAGTCATAATTCACATCCAACAGTAATTTAGAGTGAAAAGATTAAATGTTGAAATTTCATCATTATAGACCATTTTGGGATCGTTCGACAGGTCCGGAGTCATCGTTTTTCATCCGAAAATTGATTTTTTGGACTGTACCAAAAATGATTCAAAATGTCAATTGGATCATGCCTCATGTTGAATAACCACTTTTTAAACCCTCACAGTGACCAACATTGCCATTTTTACAGAGTTTTGCTTGCTCAAAAGCTTCTATTTTGACCCGTTTCAGGCACAGAAATGAATTTAAACACACTTATTCTAGTTGACAAAGTCATAATTCACATCCAACAGTAATTTAGAGTCAAAAGATTAAATGTTGAAATTTCATCATTATAGACCATTTTGGTTTCGTTTGACAGGTCCGGAGTCAATCTTTTTCATCCGAAAATTGATTTTTTGGACTGTACCAAAAATGATTCAAAATGTCAATTGGATCATGCCTCATGTTGAATAACCACTTTTTGAACCCTCACAGTGACCAAAATTGCCATTTTTACAGAGTTTTGCTTGCTCAAAAGCTTCCATTTTGACCCGTTTCAGGCACAGAAATGAGTTTAAACACACTTATTCTAGTTGACAAAGTCATAATTCACATCCAACAGTCATTTAGAGTCAAAAGATTAAATGTTAAAATTTCATCATTATAGACCATTTTGGGATCGTTCGACAGGTCCGGAGTCATCGTTTTTCAACCGAAAATTGATTTTTTGGACTGTACCAAAAATGATTCAAAATGTCAATTGGATCATGCCTCATGTTGAATAACCACTTTTTAAACCCTCACAGTGACCAAAATTGCCATTTTTACAGAGTTTTGCTTACTCAAAAGCTTCCATTTTGACCCGTTTCAGGCACAGAAATGACTTTAAACACACTTATTCTAGTTGACAAAGTCATAATTCACATCCAACAGTCATTTAGAGTCAAAAGATTAAATGTTGAAATTTCATCATTATAGACCATTTTGGGATCGTTCGACAGGTCCGGAGTCATCGTTTTTCATCTGAAAATTGATTTTTTGGACTGTACCAAAAATGATTCAAAATGTCAATTGGATCATGCCTCATGTTAAATAACCCCTTTTTAAACCCTCACAGTGACCAAAATTGCCATTTTTACAGAGTTTTGCTTACTCAAAAGCTTCCATTTTGACCCGTTTCAGGCACAGAAATGACTTTAAACACACTTATTCTAGTTGACAAAGACATAATTCACATCCAACAGTAACTTAGAGTCAAAAGATTAAATGTTGAAATTTCATCCATATTGACCATTTTGGGATCGTTCGACAGGTCCGGAGTCATCGTTTTTCATCCGAAAATTGATTTTTTGGACTGTACCAAAAATGATTCAAAATGTCAATTGGATCATGCCTCATGTTGAATAACCACTTTTTAAACCCTCACAGTGACCAAAATTGCCATTTTTACAGAGTTTTGCTTGCTCAAAAGCTTCTATTTTGACCCGTTTCAGGCACAGAAATGAATTTAAACACACTTATTCTAGTTGACAAAGTCATAATTCACATCCAACAGTAATTTAGAGTCAAAAGATTAAATGTTGAAATTTCATCATTATAGACCATTTTGGTATCGTTCGACAGGTCCGGAATCATCGTTTTTCATCCGAAAATTGATTTTTTGGACTGTACCAAAAATGATTCAAAATGTCAATTGGATCATGCCTCATGTTGAATAACCACTTTTTGAACCCTCACAGTGACCAAAATTGCCATTTTTACAGAGTTTTGCTTACTCAAAAGCTTCCATTTTGACCCGTTTCAGGCACAGAAATGACTTTAAACACACTTATTTTAGTTGACAGTCATAATTCACATCCAACAGTAATTTAGAGTCAAAAGATTAAATGTTGAAATTTCATCATTATAGACCATTTTATGATCGTTCGACAGGTCCGGAGTCATCGTTTTTCATCCGAAAATTGATTTTTTGGACTGTACCAAAAATGATTCAAAATGTCAATTGGATCATGCCTCATGTTGAATAACCACTTTTTAAACCTTCACAGTGACCAAAATTGCCATTTTTACAGAGTTTTGCTTACTCAAAAGCTTCCATTTAACCCGTTTCAGGGACAGAAATGACTTTAAACACACTTATTCTAGTTGACAAAGTCATAATTCACATCCAACAGTCATTTAGAGTCAAAAGATTAAATGTTGAAATTTCATCATTATGGACCATTTTGGGATCGTTCAACAGGTCCGGAGTCATCGTTTTTCATCCGAAAATTGATTTTTTGGACTGTACCAAAAATGATTCAAACTGTCAATTGGATCATGCCTCATGTTGAATAACCACTTTTTAAACCCTCACAATGACCAAAATTACCATTTTTACAGAGTTTTGCTTACTCAAAAGCTTCCATTTTGACCCGTTTCAGGCACAGAAATGACTTTAAACACACTTATTGTAGTTGACAAAGTCATAATTCACATCCAACAGTAATTTAGAGTCAAAAGATTAAATGTTGAAATTTCATCCATATTGACCATTTTGGGATCGTTCGACAGGTCCGGAGTCATCGTTTTTCATCTGAAAATTGATTTTTTGGACTGTACCAAAAATGATTCAAAATGTCAATTGGATCATGCCTCATGTTAAATAACCCCTTTTTAAACCCTCACAGTGACCAAAATTGCCATTTTTACAGAGTTTTGCTTACTCAAAAGCTTCCATTTTGACCCGTTTCAGGCACAGAAATGACTTTAAACACACTTATTCTAGTTGACAAAGACATAATTCACATCCAACAGTAACTTAGAGTCAAAAGATTAAATGTTGAAATTTCATCCATATTGACCATTTTGGGATCGTTCGACAGGTCCGGAGTCATCGTTTTTCATCCGAAAATTGATTTTTTGGACTGTACCAAAAATGATTCAAAATGTCAATTGGATCATGCCTCATGTTGAATAACCACTTTTTAAACCCTCACAGTGACCAAAATTGCCATTTTTACAGAGTTTTGCTTGCTCAAAAGCTTCTATTTTGACCCGTTTCAGGCACAGAAATGAATTTAAACACACTTATTCTAGTTGACAAAGTCATAATTCACATCCAACAGTAATTTAGAGTCAAAAGATTAAATGTTGAAATTTCATCATTATAGACCATTTTGGTATCGTTCGACAGGTCCGGAATCATCGTTTTTCATCCGAAAATTGATTTTTTGGACTGTACCAAAAATGATTCAAAATGTCAATTGGATCATGCCTCATGTTGAATAACCACTTTTTGAACCCTCACAGTGACCAAAATTGCCATTTTTACAGAGTTTTGCTTACTCAAAAGCTTCCATTTTGACCCGTTTCAGGCACAGAAATGACTTTAAACACACTTATTTTAGTTGACAGTCATAATTCACATCCAACAGTAATTTAGAGTCAAAAGATTAAATGTTGAAATTTCATCATTATAGACCATTTTATGATCGTTCGACAGGTCCGGAGTCATCGTTTTTCATCCGAAAATTGATTTTTTGGACTGTACCAAAAATGATTCAAAATGTCAATTGGATCATGCCTCATGTTGAATAACCACTTTTTAAACCCTCACAGTGACCAAAATTGCCATTTTTACAGAGTTTTGCTTGCTCAAAAGCTTCTATTTTGACCCGTTTCAGGCACAGAAATGAATTTAAACACACTTATTCTAGTTGACAAAGTCATAATTCACATCCAACAGTAATTTAGAGTCAAAAGATTAAATGTTGAAATTTCATCATTATAGACCATTTTGGTATCGTTCGACAGGTCCGGAGTCAATCTTTTTCATCCGAAAATTGATTTTTTGGACTGTACCAAAAATGATTCAAAATGTCAATTGGATCATGCCTCATTTTGAATAACCACTTTTTGAACCCTCACAGTGACCAAAATTGCCATTTTTACAGAGTTTTGCTTACTCAAAAGCTTCCATTTTGACCCGTTTCAGGCACAGAAATGACTTTAAACACACTTATTCTAGTTGACAAAGTCGTAATTCACATCCAACAGTAATTTAGAGTCAAAAGATTAAATGTTGAAATTTCATCATTATAGACCATTTTATGATCTTTCGACAGGTCCGGAGTCATCGTTTTTCATCCGAAAATTGATTTTTTGGACGGTACCAAAAATGATTCAAAATGTCAATTGGATCATGCCTCATGTTTAATACCCACTTTTTAAACCCTCACAGTGACCAAAATTGCCATTTTTACAGAGTTTTGCTTACTCAAAAGCTTCCATTTAACCCGTTTCAGGGACAGAAATGACTTTAAACACACTTATTCTAGTTGACAAAGTCATAATTCACATCCAACAGTAATTTAGAGTCAAAAGATTAAATGTTAAAATTTCATCATTATAGACCATTTTGGGATCGTTCGACAGGTCCGGAGTCATCGTTTTTCTTCCGAAAATTGATTTTTTGGACTGTACCAAAAATGATTCAAAATGTCAATTGGATCATGCCTCATGTTGAATAACCACTTTTTAAACCCTCACAGTGACCAAAATTGCCATTTTTACAGAGTTTTGCTTACTCAAAAGCTTCCATTTTGACCCGTTTCAGGCACAGAAATGAGTTTAAACACACTTATTCTAGTTGACAAAGTCATAATTCACATCCAACAGTCATTTAGAGTCAAAAGATTAAATGTTAAAATTTCATCATTATAGACCATTTTGGGATCGTTCGACAGGTCCGGAGTCATCGTTTTTCATCCGAAAATTGATTTTTTGGACTGTACCAAAAATGATTCAAAATGTCAATTGGATCATGCCTCATGTTGAATAACCACTTTTTAAACCCTCACCGTGACCAAAATTGCTATTTTTACAGAGTTTTGCTTACTCAAAAGCTTCCATTTTGACCCATTTCAGGCACAGAAATGACTTTAAACACACTTATTCTAGTTGACAAAGTCATAATTCACATCCAACAGTCATTTAGAGTCAAAAGATTAAATGTTGAAATTTCATCATTATGGACCATTTTGGGATCGTTCAACAGGTCCGGAGTCATCGTTTTTCATCCGAAAATTGATTTTTTGGACTGTACCAAAAATGATTCAAACTGTCAATTGGATCATGCCTCATGTTGAATAACCACTTTTTAAACCCTCACAATGACCAAAATTGCCATTTTTACAGAGTTTTGCTTGCTCAAAAGCTTCTATTTTGACCCGTTTCAGGCACAGAAATGAATTTAAACACACTTATTCTAGTTGACAAAGTCATAATTCACATCCAACAGTAATTTAGAGTCAAAAGATTAAATGTGGAAATTTCATCATTATAGACCATTTTGGTATCGTTCGACAGGTCCGGAATCATCGTTTTTCATCCGAAAATTGATTTTTTGGACTGTACCAAAAATGATTCAAAATGTCAATTGGATCATGCCTCATGTTGAATAACCACTTTTTGAACCCTCACAGTGACCAAAATTGCCATTTTTACAGAGTTTTGCTTACTCAAAAGCTTCCATTTTGACCCGTTTCAGGCACAGAAATGACTTAAACACACTTATTCTAGTTGACAAAGTCATAATTCACATCCAACAGTAATTTAGAGTCAAAAGATTAAATGTTGAATTTTCATCCATATTGACCATTTTGGGATCGTTCGACAGGTCCGGAGTCATCGTTTTTCATCCGAAAATTGATTTTTTGGACTGTACCAAAAATGATTCAAAATGTCAATTGGATCATGCCTCATGTTGAATAACCACTTTTTAAACCCTCACAGTGACCAAAATTGCCATTTTTACAGAGTTTTGCTTGCTCAAAAGCTTCTATTTTGACCCATTTCAGGCACAGAAATGACTTTAAACACACTTTTTCTAGTTGACAAAGTCATAATTCACATCCAACAGTCATTTAGAGTCAAAAGATTAAATGTTGAAATTTCATCATTATGGACCATTTTGGGATCGTTCAACAGGTCCGGAGTCATCGTTTTTCATCCGAAAATTGATTTTTTGGACTGTACCAAAAATGATTCAAACTGTCAATTGGATCATGCCTCATGTTGAATAACCACTTTTTAAACCCTCACAATGACCAAAATTGCCATTTTTACAGAGTTTTGCTTACTCAAAAGCTTCCATTTTGACCCGTTTCAGGCACAGAAATGACTTTAAACACACTTATTCTAGTTGACAAAGTCATAATTCACATCCAACAGTAATTTAGAGTCAAAAGATTAAATGTTGAAATTTCATCCATATTGACCATTTTGGGATCGTTCGACAGGTCCGGAGTCATCGTTTTTCATCCGAAAATTGATTTTTTGGACTGTACCAAAAATGATTCAAAATGTCAATTGGATCATGCCTCATGTTGAATAACCACTTTTTAAACCCTCACAGTGACCAAAATTGCCATTTTTACAGAGTTTTGCTTGCTCAAAAGCTTCTATTTTGACCCGTTTCAGGCACAGAAATGAATTTAAACACACTTATTCTAGTTGACAAAGTCATAATTCACATCCAACAGTAATTTAGAGTCAAAAGATTAAATGTTGAAATTTCATCATTATAGACCATTTTGGGATCGTTCGACAGGTCCGGAGTCATCGTTTTTCATCTGAAAATTGATTTTTTGGACTGTACCAAAAATGATTCAAAATGTCAATTGGATCATGCCTCATGTTGAATAACCACTTTTTAAACCCTCACAGTGACCAAAATTGCCATTTTTACAGAGTTTTGCTTACTCAAAAGCTTCCATTTTGACCCGTTTCAGCACAGAAATGACTTTAAACACACTTATTCTAGTTGACAAAGACATAATTCACATCCAACAGTAACTTAGAGTCAAAAGATTAAATGTTGAAATTTCATCCATATTGACCATTTTGGGATCGTTCGACAGGTCCGGAGTCATCGTTTTTCATCCGAAAATTGATTTTTTGGACTGTACCAAAAATGATTCAAAATGTCAATTGGATCATGCCTCATGTTGAATAACCACTTTTTAAACCCTCACAGTGACCAAAATTGCTATTTTTACAGAGTTTTGCTTGCTCAAAAGCTTCTATTTTGACCCGTTTCAGGCACAGAAATGAATTTAAACACACTTATTCTAGTTGACAAAGTCATAATTCACATCCAACAGTAATTTAGAGTCAAAAGATTAAATGTTGAAATTTCATCATTATAGACCATTTTGGTATCGTTCGACAGGTCCAGAATCATCGTTTTTCATCCGAAAATTGATTTTTTGGACTGTACCAAAAATGATTCAAAATGTCAATTGGATCATGCCTCATGTTGAATAACCACTTTTTGAACCCTCACAGTGACCAAAATTGCCATTTTTACAGAGTTTTGCTTACTCAAAAGCTTCCATTTTGACCCGTTTCAGGCACAGAAATGACTTTAAACACACTTATTTTAGTTGACAAAGTCATAATTCACATCCAACAGTAATTTAGAGTCAAAAGATTAAATGTTGAAATTTCATCATTATAGACCATTTTATGATCGTTCGACAGGTCCGGAGTCATCGTTTTTCATCCGAAAATTGATTTTTTGGACTGTACCAAAAATGATTCAAAATGTCAATTGGATCATGCCTCATGTTGAATAACCACTTTTTAAACCCTCACAGTGACCAAAATTGCCATTTTTACAGAGTTTTGCTTACTCAAAAGCTTCCATTTAACCCGTTTCAGGGACAGAAATGACTTTAAACACACTTATTCTAGTTGACAAAGTCATAATTCACATCCAACAGTCATTTAGAGTCAAAAGATTAAATGTTGAAATTTCATCATTATGGACCATTTTGGGATCGTTCAACAGGTTCGGAGTCATCGTTTTTCATCCGAAAATTGATTTTTTGGACTGTACCAAAAATGATTCAAACTGTCAATTGGATCATGCCTCATGTTGAATAACCACTTTTTAAACCCTCACAATGACCAAAATTACCATTTTTACAGAGTTTTGCTTACTCAAAAGCTTCCATTTTGACCCGTTTCAGGCACAGAAATGACTTTAAACACATTTATTCTAGTTGACAAAGTCATAATTCACATCCAACAGTAATTTAGAGTCAAAAGATTAAATGTTGAAATTTCATCCATATTGACCATTTTGGGATCGTTCGACAGGTCCGGAGTCATCGTTTTTCATCCGAAAATTGATTTTTTGGACTGTACCAAAAATGATTCAAAATGTCAATTGGATCATGCCTCATGTTGAATAACCACTTTTTAAACCCTCACAGTGACCAAAATTGCCATTTTTACAGAGTTTTGCTTACTCAAAAGCTTCCATTTTGACCCGTTTCAGGCACAGAAATGACTTTAAACACACCTATTCTAGTTGACAAAGTCATAATTCACATCCAACAGTAATTTACAGTCAAAAGATTAAATGTTGAAATTTCATCATTATAGACCATTTTATGATCGTTCGACAGGTCCGGAGTCATCGTTTTTCATCCGAAAATTGATTTTTTGGACTGTACCAAAAATGATTCAAAATGTCAATTGGATCATGCCTCATGTTGAATAACCACTTTTTAAACCCTCACAGTGACCAAAATTGCCATTTTTACAGAGTTTTGCTTACTCAAAAGCTTCCATTTAACCCATTTCAGGGACAGAAATGACTTTAAACACACTTATTCTAGTTGACAAAGTCATAATTCACATCCAACAGTCATTTAGAGTCAAAAGATTAAATGTTAAAATTTCATCATTATAGAGCATTTTGGGATCGTTCGACAGGTCCGGAGTCATCGTTTTTCTTCCGAAAATTGATTTTTTGGACTGTACCAAAAATGATTCAAAATGTCAATTGGATCATGCCTCATGTTGAATAACCACTTTTTAAACCCTCACAGTGACCAAAATTGCCATTTTTACAGAGTTTTGCTTACTCAAAAGCTTCCATTTTGACCCGTTCAGGCACAGAAATGACTTTAAACACACTTATTCTAGTTGACAAAGTCATAATTCACATCCAACAGTCATTTAGAGTCAAAAGATTAAATGTTAAAATTTCATCATTATAGACCATTTTGGGATCGTTCGACAGGTCCGGAGTCATCGTTTTTCATCCGAAAATTGATTTTTTGGACTGTACCAAAAATGATTCAAAATGTCAATTGGATCATGCCTCATGTTGAATAACCACTTTTGAAACCCTCACAGTGACCAAAATTGCCATTTTTACAGAGTTTTGCTTGCTCAAAAGCTTCTATTTTTACCCGGTTCAGGCACAGAAATGAATTTAAACACACTTATTCTAGTTGACAAAGTCATAATTCACATCCAACAGTAATTTAGAGTCAAAAGATTAAATGTTGAAATTTCATCATTATAGACCATTTTGGTATCGTTCGACAGGTCCGGAGTCATCGTTTTTCATCCGAAAATTTATTTTTTTGGACTGTACCAAAAATGATTCAAAATGTCAATTGGATCATTCCTCATGTTGAATAACCACTTTTTAAACCCTTACAGTGACCAAAATTGCCATTTTTACAGAGTTTTGCTTACTCAAAAGCTTCAATTTTGACCCGTTTCAGGCACAGAAATGACTTTAAACACACTTATTCTAGTTGACAAAGTCATAATTCACATCCAACAGTCATTTAGAGTCAAAAGATTAAATGTTGAAATTTCATCATTATGGACCATTTTGGGATCGTTCAACAGGTCCGGAGTCATCGTTTTTCATCCGAAAATTGATTTTTTGGACTGTACCAAAAATGATTCAAACTGTCAATTGGATCATGCCTCATGTTGAATAACCACTTTTTAAACCCTCACAATGACCAAAATTGCCATTTTTACAGAGTTTTGCTTACTCAAAAGCTTCCATTTTCACCCGTTTCAGGCACAGAAATGACTTTAAACACACTTATTCTAGTTGACAAAGTCATAATTCACATCCAACAGTAATTTAGAGTCAAAAGATTAAATGTTGAATTTTCATCCATATTGACCATTTTGGGATCGTTCGACAGGTCCGGAGTCATCGTTTTTCATCCGAAAATTGATTTTTTGGACTGTACCAAAAATGATTCAAAATGTCAATTGGATCATGCCTCATGTTGAATAACCACTTTTTAAACCCTCACAGTGACCAAAATTGCCATTTTTACAGAGTTTTGCTTGCTCAAAAGCTTCTATTTTGACCCGTTTCAGGCACAGAAATGAATTTAAACACACTTATTCTAGTTGACAAAGTCATAATTCACATCCAACAGTAATTTAGAGTCAAAAGATTAAATGTTGAAATTTCATCATTATAGACCATTTTGGTATCGTTCGACAGGTCCGGAGTCAATCTTTTTCATCCGAAAATTGATTTTTTTGGACTGTACGAAAAATGATTCAAAATGTCAATTGGATCATGCCTCATGTTGAATAACCACTTTTTAAACCCTCACAGTGACCAAAATTGCCATTTTTACAGAGTTTTGCTTACTCAAAAGCTTCCATTTTGACCCGTTTCAGGCACAGAAATGACTTTAAACACACTTATTCTAGTTGACAAAGTCATAATTCACATCCAACAGTCATTTAGAGTCAAAAGATTAAATGTTGAAATTTCATCATTATAGACCATTTTGGGGTCGTTCAACAGGTCCGGAGTCATCGTTTTTCATCCGAAAATTGATTTTTTGGACTGTACTAAAAATGATTCAAAATGTCAATTGGATCATGCCTCATGTTGAATAACCACTTTTTAAACCCTCACAATGACCAAAATTGCCATTTTTACAGAGTTTTGCTTACTCAAAAGCTTCCATTTTGACCCGTTTCAGGCACAGAAATGACTTTAAACACACTTATTCTAGTTGACAAAGCCATAATTCACATCCAACAGTAATTTAGAGTCAAAAGATTAAATGTTGAAATTTCATCCATATTGACCATTTTGGGATCGTTCGACAGGTCCGGAGTCATCGTTTTTCATCCGAAAATTGATTTTTTTGGACTGTACCAAAAATGATTCAAAATGTCAATTGGATCATGCCTCATGTTGAATAACCACTTTTTAAACCCTCACAGTGACCAAAATTGCCATTTTTACAGAGTTTTGCTTGCTCAAAAGCTTCTATTTTGACCCGTTTCAGGCACAGAAATGAATTTAAACACACTTATTCTAGTTGACAAAGTCATAATTCACATCCAACAGTAATTTAGAGTCAAAAGATTAAATGTTGAAATTTCATCATTATAGACCATTTTGGTATCGTTCGACAGGTCCGGAGTCAATCTTTTTCATCCGAAAATTGATTTTTTGGACTGTACCAAAAATGATTCAAAATGTCAATTGGATCATGCCTCATTTTGAATAACCACTTTTTGAACCCTCACAGTGACCAAAATTGCCATTTTTACAGAGTTTTGCTTACTCAAAAGCTTCCATTTTGACCCGTTTCAGGCACAGAAATGACTTTAAACACACTTATTCTAGTTGACAAAGTCGTAATTCACATCCAACAGTAATTTAGAGTCAAAAGATTAAATGTTGAAATTTCATCATTATAGACCATTTTATGATCTTTCGACAGGTCCGGAGTCATCGTTTTTCATCCGAAAATTGATTTTTTGGACTGTACCAAAAATGATTCAAAATGTCAATTGGATCATGCCTCATGTTTAATAACCACTTTTTAAACCCTCACAGTGACCAAAATTGCCATTTTTACAGAGTTTTGCTTACTCAAAAGCTTCCATTTAACCCGTTTCAGGGACAGAAATGACTTTAAACACACTTATTCTAGTTGACAAAGTCATAATTCACATCCAACAGTAATTTAGAGTCAAAAGATTAAATGTTAAAATTTCATCATTATAGACCATTTTGGGATCGTTCGACAGGTCCGGAGTCATCGTTTTTCTTCCGAAAATTGATTTTTTGGACTGTACCAAAAATGATTCAAAATGTCAATTGGATCATGCCTCATGTTGAATAACCACTTTTTAAACCCTCACAGTGACCAAAATTGCCATTTTTACAGAGTTTTGCTTACTCAAAAGCTTCCATTTTGACCCGTTTCAGGCACAGAAATGAGTTTAAACACACTTATTCTAGTTGACAAAGTCATAATTCACATCCAACAGTCATTTAGAGTCAAAAGATTAAATGTTAAAATTTCATCATTATAGACCATTTTGGGATCGCTCGACAGGTCCGGAGTCATCGTTTTTCATCCGAAAATTGATTTTTTGGACTGTACCAAAAATGATTCAAAATGTCAATTGGATCATGCCTCATGTTGAATAACCACTTTTTAAACCCTCACAGTGACCAAAATTGCTATTTTTACAGAGTTTTGCTTACTCAAAAGCTTCCATTTTGACCCATTTCAGGCACAGAAATGACTTTAAACACACTTATTCTAGTTGACAAAGTCATAATTCACATCCAACAGTCATTTAGAGTCAAAAGATTAAATGTTGAAATTTCATCATTATGGACCATTTTGGGATCGTTCAACAGGTCCGGAGTCATCGTTTTTCATCCGAAAATTGATTTTTTGGACTGTACCAAAAATGATTCAAACTGTCAATTGGATCATGCCTCATGTTGAATAACCACTTTTTAAACCCTCACAATGACCAAAATTGCCATTTTTACAGAGTTTTGCTTACTCAAAAGCTTCCATTTTGACCCGTTTCAGGCACAGAAATGACTTTAAACACACTTATTCTAGTTGACAAAGTCATAATTCACATCCAACAGTAATTTAGAGTCAAAAGATTAAATGTTGAATTTTCATCCATATTGACCATTTTGGGATCGTTCGACAGGTCCGGAGTCATCGTTTTTCATCCGAAAATTGATTTTTTGGACTGTACCAAAAATGATTCAAAATGTCAATTGGATCATGCCTCATGTTGAATAACCACTTTTTAAACCCTCACAGTGACCAAAATTGCCATTTTTACAGAGTTTTGCTTGCTCAAAAGCTTCTATTTTGACCCATTTCAGGCACAGAAATGACTTTAAACACACTTATTCTAGTTGACAAAGTCATAATTCACATCCAACAGTCATTTAGAGTCAAAAGATTAAATGTTGAAATTTCATCATTATGGACCATTTTGGGATCGTTCAACAGGTCCGGAGTCATCGTTTTTCATCCGAAAATTGATTTTTTGGACTGTACCAAAAATGATTCAAACTGTCAATTGGATCATGCCTCATGTTGAATAACCACTTTTTAAACCCTCACAATGACCAAAATTGCCATTTTTACAGAGTTTTGCTTACTCAAAAGCTTCCATTTTGACCCGTTTCAGGCACAGAAATGACTTTAAACACACTTATTCTAGTTGACAAAGTCATAATTCACATCCAACAGTAATTTAGAGTCAAAAGATTAAATGTTGAAATTTCATCCATATTGACCATTTTGGGATCGTTCGACAGGTCCGGAGTCATCGTTTTTCATCCGAAAATTGATTTTTTGGACTGTACCAAAAATGATTCAAAATGTCAATTGGATCATGCCTCATGTTGAATAACCACTTTTTAAACCCTCACAGTGACCAAAATTGCCATTTTTACAGAGTTTTGCTTGCTCAAAAGCTTCTATTTTGACCCGTTTCAGGCACAGAAATGAATTTAAACACACTTATTCTAGTTGACAAAGTCATAATTCACATCCAACAGTAATTTAGAGTCAAAAGATTAAATGTTGAAATTTCATCATTATAGACCATTTTGGGATCGTTCGACAGGTCCGGAGTCATCGTTTTTCATCTGAAAATTGATTTTTTGGACTGTACCAAAAATGATTCAAAATGTCAATTGGATCATGCCTCATGTTGAATAACCACTTTTTAAACCCTCACAGTGACCAAAATTGCCATTTTTACAGAGTTTTGCTTACTCAAAAGCTTCCATTTTGACCCGTTTCAGGCACAGAAATGACTTTAAACACACTTATTCTAGTTGACAAAGTCATAATTCACATCCAACAGTCATTTAGAGTCAAAAGATTAAATGTTGAAATTTCATCCATATTGACCATTTTGGGATCGTTCGACAGGTCCGGAGTCATAGTTTTTCATCCGAAAATTGATTTTTTGGACTGTACCAGAAATGATTCAAAATGTCAATTGGATCATGCCTCATGTTGAATAACCACTTTTTAAACCCTCACAGTGACCAACATTGCCATTTTTACAGAGTTTTGCTTGCTCAAAAGCTTCTATTTTGACCCGTTTCAGGCACAGAAATGAATTTAAACACACTTATTCTAGTTGACAAAGTCATAATTCACATCCAACAGTAATTTAGAGTCAAAAGATTAAATGTTGAAATTTCATCATTATAGACCATTTTGGTTTCGTTCGACAGGTCCGGAGTCAATCTCTTTCATCCGAAAATTGATTTTTTTGGACTGTACGAAAAATGATTCAAAATGTCAATTGGATCATGCCTCATGTTGAATAACCACTTTTTAAACCCTCACAGTGACCAAAATTGCAATTTTTACAGAGTTTTGCTTACTCAAAAGCTTCCATTTTGACCCGTTTCAGGCACAGAAATGACTTTAAACACACTTATTCTAGTTGACAAAGTCATAATTCACATCCAACAGTCATTTAGAGTCAAAAGATTAAATGTTGAAATTTCATCATTATAGACCATTTTGGGGTCGTTCAACAGGTCCGGAGTCATCGTTTTTCATCCGAAAATTGATTTTTTGGACTGTACTAAAAATGATTCAAAATGTCAATTGGATCATGCCTCATGTTGAATAACCACTTTTTAAACCCTCACAATGACCAAAATTGCCATTTTTACAGAGTTTTGCTTACTCAAAAGCTTCCATTTTGACCCGTTTCAGGCACAGAAATGACTTTAAACACACTTATTCTAGTTGACAAAGCCATAATTCACATCCAACAGTAATTTAGAGTCAAAAGATTAAATGTTGAAATTTCATCCATATTGACCATTTTGGGATCGTTCGACAGGTCCGGAGTCATCGTTTTTCATCCGAAAATTGATTTTTTTGGACTGTACCAAAAATGATTCAAAATGTCAATTGGATCATGCCTCATGTTGAATAACCACTTTTTAAACCCTCACAGTGACCAAAATTGCCATTTTTACAGAGTTTTGCTTGCTCAAAAGCTTCTATTTTGACCCGTTTCAGGCACAGAAATGAATTTAAACACACTTATTCTAGTTGACAAAGTCATAATTCACATCCAACAGTAATTTAGAGTCAAAAGATTAAATGTTGAAATTTCATCATTATAGACCATTTTGGTATCGTTCGACAGGTCCGGAGTCAATCTTTTTCATCCGAAAATTGATTTTTTGGACTGTACCAAAAATGATTCAAAATGTCAATTGGATCATGCCTCATTTTGAATAACCACTTTTTGAACCCTCACAGTGACCAAAATTGCCATTTTTACAGAGTTTTGCTTACTCAAAAGCTTCCATTTTGACCCGTTTCAGGCACAGAAATGACTTTAAACACACTTATTCTAGTTGACAAAGTCGTAATTCACATCCAACAGTAATTTAGAGTCAAAAGATTAAATGTTGAAATTTCATCATTATAGACCATTTTATGATCTTTCGACAGGTCCGGAGTCATCGTTTTTCATCCGAAAATTGATTTTTTGGACTGTACCAAAAATGATTCAAAATGTCAATTGGATCATGCCTCATGTTTAATAACCACTTTTTAAACCCTCACAGTGACCAAAATTGCCATTTTTACAGAGTTTTGCTTACTCAAAAGCTTCCATTTAACCCGTTTCAGGGACAGAAATGACTTTAAACACACTTATTCTAGTTGACAAAGTCATAATTCACATCCAACAGTAATTTAGAGTCAAAAGATTAAATGTTAAAATTTCATCATTATAGACCATTTTGGGATCGTTCGACAGGTCCGGAGTCATCGTTTTTCTTCCGAAAATTGATTTTTTGGACTGTACCAAAAATGATTCAAAATGTCAATTGGATCATGCCTCATGTTGAATAACCACTTTTTAAACCCTCACAGTGACCAAAATTGCCATTTTTACAGAGTTTTGCTTACTCAAAAGCTTCCATTTTGACCCGTTTCAGGCACAGAAATGAGTTTAAACACACTTATTCTAGTTGACAAAGTCATAATTCACATCCAACAGTCATTTAGAGTCAAAAGATTAAATGTTAAAATTTCATCATTATAGACCATTTTGGGATCGCTCGACAGGTCCGGAGTCATCGTTTTTCATCCGAAAATTGATTTTTTGGACTGTACCAAAAATGATTCAAAATGTCAATTGGATCATGCCTCATGTTGAATAACCACTTTTTAAACCCTCACAGTGACCAAAATTGCTATTTTTACAGAGTTTTGCTTACTCAAAAGCTTCCATTTTGACCCATTTCAGGCACAGAAATGACTTTAAACACACTTATTCTAGTTGACAAAGTCATAATTCACATCCAACAGTCATTTAGAGTCAAAAGATTAAATGTTGAAATTTCATCATTATGGACCATTTTGGGATCGTTCAACAGGTCCGGAGTCATCGTTTTTCATCCGAAAATTGATTTTTTGGACTGTACCAAAAATGATTCAAACTGTCAATTGGATCATGCCTCATGTTGAATAACCACTTTTTAAACCCTCACAATGACCAAAATTGCCATTTTTACAGAGTTTTGCTTACTCAAAAGCTTCCATTTTGACCCGTTTCAGGCACAGAAATGACTTTAAACACACTTATTCTAGTTGACAAAGTCATAATTCACATCCAACAGTAATTTAGAGTCAAAAGATTAAATGTTGAATTTTCATCCATATTGACCATTTTGGGATCGTTCGACAGGTCCGGAGTCATCGTTTTTCATCCGAAAATTGATTTTTTGGACTGTACCAAAAATGATTCAAAATGTCAATTGGATCATGCCTCATGTTGAATAACCACTTTTTAAACCCTCACAGTGACCAAAATTGCCATTTTTACAGAGTTTTGCTTGCTCAAAAGCTTCTATTTTGACCCATTTCAGGCACAGAAATGACTTTAAACACACTTATTCTAGTTGACAAAGTCATAATTCACATCCAACAGTCATTTAGAGTCAAAAGATTAAATGTTGAAATTTCATCATTATGGACCATTTTGGGATCGTTCAACAGGTCCGGAGTCATCGTTTTTCATCCGAAAATTGATTTTTTGGACTGTACCAAAAATGATTCAAACTGTCAATTGGATCATGCCTCATGTTGAATAACCACTTTTTAAACCCTCACAATGACCAAAATTGCCATTTTTACAGAGTTTTGCTTACTCAAAAGCTTCCATTTTGACCCGTTTCAGGCACAGAAATGACTTTAAACACACTTATTCTAGTTGACAAAGTCATAATTCACATCCAACAGTAATTTAGAGTCAAAAGATTAAATGTTGAAATTTCATCCATATTGACCATTTTGGGATCGTTCGACAGGTCCGGAGTCATCGTTTTTCATCCGAAAATTGATTTTTTGGACTGTACCAAAAATGATTCAAAATGTCAATTGGATCATGCCTCATGTTGAATAACCACTTTTTAAACCCTCACAGTGACCAAAATTGCCATTTTTACAGAGTTTTGCTTGCTCAAAAGCTTCTATTTTGACCCGTTTCAGGCACAGAAATGAATTTAAACACACTTATTCTAGTTGACAAAGTCATAATTCACATCCAACAGTAATTTAGAGTCAAAAGATTAAATGTTGAAATTTCATCATTATAGACCATTTTGGGATCGTTCGACAGGTCCGGAGTCATCGTTTTTCATCTGAAAATTGATTTTTTGGACTGTACCAAAAATGATTCAAAATGTCAATTGGATCATGCCTCATGTTGAATAACCACTTTTTAAACCCTCACAGTGACCAAAATTGCCATTTTTACAGAGTTTTGCTTACTCAAAAGCTTCCATTTTGACCCGTTTCAGGCACAGAAATGACTTTAAACACACTTATTCTAGTTGACAAAGTCATAATTCACATCCAACAGTCATTTAGAGTCAAAAGATTAAATGTTGAAATTTCATCCATATTGACCATTTTGGGATCGTTCGACAGGTCCGGAGTCATAGTTTTTCATCCGAAAATTGATTTTTTGGACTGTACCAGAAATGATTCAAAATGTCAATTGGATCATGCCTCATGTTGAATAACCACTTTTTAAACCCTCACAGTGACCAACATTGCCATTTTTACAGAGTTTTGCTTGCTCAAAAGCTTCTATTTTGACCCGTTTCAGGCACAGAAATGAATTTAAACACACTTATTCTAGTTGACAAAGTCATAATTCACATCCAACAGTAATTTAGAGTCAAAAGATTAAATGTTGAAATTTCATCATTATAGACCATTTTGGTTTCGTTCGACAGGTCCGGAGTCAATCTCTTTCATCCGAAAATTGATTTTTTTGGACTGTACGAAAAATGATTCAAAATGTCAATTGGATCATGCCTCATGTTGAATAACCACTTTTTAAACCCTCACAGTGACCAAAATTGCAATTTTTACAGAGTTTTGCTTACTCAAAAGCTTCCATTTTGACCCGTTTCAGGCACAGAAATGACTTTAAACACACTTATTCTAGTTGACAAAGTCATAATTCACATCCAACAGTCATTTAGAGTCAAAAGATTAAATGTTGAAATTTCATCATTATAGACCATTTTGGGGTCGTTCAACAGGTCCGGAGTCATCGTTTTTCATCCGAAAATTGATTTTTTGGACTGTACTAAAAATGATTCAAAATGTCAATTGGATCATGCCTCATGTTGAATAACCACTTTTTAAACCCTCACAATGACCAAAATTGCCATTTTTACAGAGTTTTGCTTACTCAAAAGCTTCCATTTTGACCCGTTTCAGGCACAGAAATGACTTTAAACACACTTATTCTAGTTGACAAAGCCATAATTCACATCCAACAGTAATTTAGAGTCAAAAGATTAAATGTTGAAATTTCATCCATATTGACCATTTTGGGATCGTTCGACAGGTCCGGAGTCATCGTTTTTCATCCGAAAATTGATTTTTTTGGACTGTACCAAAAATGATTCAAAATGTCAATTGGATCATGCCTCATGTTGAATAACCACTTTTTAAACCCTCACAGTGACCAAAATTGCCATTTTTACAGAGTTTTGCTTGCTCAAAAGCTTCTATTTTGACCCGTTTCAGGCACAGAAATGAATTTAAACACACTTATTCTAGTTGACAAAGTCATAATTCACATCCAACAGTAATTTAGAGTCAAAAGATTAAATGTTGAAATTTCATCATTATAGACCATTTTGGTATCGTTCGACAGGTCCGGAGTCAATCTTTTTCATCCGAAAATTGATTTTTTGGACTGTACCAAAAATGATTCAAAATGTCAATTGGATCATGCCTCATTTTGAATAACCACTTTTTGAACCCTCACAGTGACCAAAATTGCCATTTTTACAGAGTTTTGCTTACTCAAAAGCTTCCATTTTGACCCGTTTCAGGCACAGAAATGACTTTAAACACACTTATTCTAGTTGACAAAGTCGTAATTCACATCCAACAGTAATTTAGAGTCAAAAGATTAAATGTTGAAATTTCATCATTATAGACCATTTTATGATCTTTCGACAGGTCCGGAGTCATCGTTTTTCATCCGAAAATTGATTTTTTGGACTGTACCAAAAATGATTCAAAATGTCAATTGGATCATGCCTCATGTTTAATAACCACTTTTTAAACCCTCACAGTGACCAAAATTGCCATTTTTACAGAGTTTTGCTTACTCAAAAGCTTCCATTTAACCCGTTTCAGGGACAGAAATGACTTTAAACACACTTATTCTAGTTGACAAAGTCATAATTCACATCCAACAGTAATTTAGAGTCAAAAGATTAAATGTTAAAATTTCATCATTATAGACCATTTTGGGATCGTTCGACAGGTCCGGAGTCATCGTTTTTCTTCCGAAAATTGATTTTTTGGACTGTACCAAAAATGATTCAAAATGTCAATTGGATCATGCCTCATGTTGAATAACCACTTTTTAAACCCTCACAGTGACCAAAATTGCCATTTTTACAGAGTTTTGCTTACTCAAAAGCTTCCATTTTGACCCGTTTCAGGCACAGAAATGAGTTTAAACACACTTATTCTAGTTGACAAAGTCATAATTCACATCCAACAGTCATTTAGAGTCAAAAGATTAAATGTTAAAATTTCATCATTATAGACCATTTTGGGATCGCTCGACAGGTCCGGAGTCATCGTTTTTCATCCGAAAATTGATTTTTTGGACTGTACCAAAAATGATTCAAAATGTCAATTGGATCATGCCTCATGTTGAATAACCACTTTTTAAACCCTCACAGTGACCAAAATTGCTATTTTTACAGAGTTTTGCTTACTCAAAAGCTTCCATTTTGACCCATTTCAGGCACAGAAATGACTTTAAACACACTTATTCTAGTTGACAAAGTCATAATTCACATCCAACAGTCATTTAGAGTCAAAAGATTAAATGTTGAAATTTCATCATTATGGACCATTTTGGGATCGTTCAACAGGTCCGGAGTCATCGTTTTTCATCCGAAAATTGATTTTTTGGACTGTACCAAAAATGATTCAAACTGTCAATTGGATCATGCCTCATGTTGAATAACCACTTTTTAAACCCTCACAATGACCAAAATTGCCATTTTTACAGAGTTTTGCTTACTCAAAAGCTTCCATTTTGACCCGTTTCAGGCACAGAAATGACTTTAAACACACTTATTCTAGTTGACAAAGTCATAATTCACATCCAACAGTAATTTAGAGTCAAAAGATTAAATGTTGAATTTTCATCCATATTGACCATTTTGGGATCGTTCGACAGGTCCGGAGTCATCGTTTTTCATCCGAAAATTGATTTTTTGGACTGTACCAAAAATGATTCAAAATGTCAATTGGATCATGCCTCATGTTGAATAACCACTTTTTAAACCCTCACAGTGACCAAAATTGCCATTTTTACAGAGTTTTGCTTGCTCAAAAGCTTCTATTTTGACCCATTTCAGGCACAGAAATGACTTTAAACACACTTATTCTAGTTGACAAAGTCATAATTCACATCCAACAGTCATTTAGAGTCAAAAGATTAAATGTTGAAATTTCATCATTATGGACCATTTTGGGATCGTTCAACAGGTCCGGAGTCATCGTTTTTCATCCGAAAATTGATTTTTTGGACTGTACCAAAAATGATTCAAACTGTCAATTGGATCATGCCTCATGTTGAATAACCACTTTTTAAACCCTCACAATGACCAAAATTGCCATTTTTACAGAGTTTTGCTTACTCAAAAGCTTCCATTTTGACCCGTTTCAGGCACAGAAATGACTTTAAACACACTTATTCTAGTTGACAAAGTCATAATTCACATCCAACAGTAATTTAGAGTCAAAAGATTAAATGTTGAAATTTCATCCATATTGACCATTTTGGGATCGTTCGACAGGTCCGGAGTCATCGTTTTTCATCCGAAAATTGATTTTTTGGACTGTACCAAAAATGATTCAAAATGTCAATTGGATCATGCCTCATGTTGAATAACCACTTTTTAAACCCTCACAGTGACCAAAATTGCCATTTTTACAGAGTTTTGCTTGCTCAAAAGCTTCTATTTTGACCCGTTTCAGGCACAGAAATGAATTTAAACACACTTATTCTAGTTGACAAAGTCATAATTCACATCCAACAGTAATTTAGAGTCAAAAGATTAAATGTTGAAATTTCATCATTATAGACCATTTTGGGATCGTTCGACAGGTCCGGAGTCATCGTTTTTCATCTGAAAATTGATTTTTTGGACTGTACCAAAAATGATTCAAAATGTCAATTGGATCATGCCTCATGTTGAATAACCACTTTTTAAACCCTCACAGTGACCAAAATTGCCATTTTTACAGAGTTTTGCTTACTCAAAAGCTTCCATTTTGACCCGTTTCAGGCACAGAAATGACTTTAAACACACTTATTCTAGTTGACAAAGTCATAATTCACATCCAACAGTCATTTAGAGTCAAAAGATTAAATGTTGAAATTTCATCCATATTGACCATTTTGGGATCGTTCGACAGGTCCGGAGTCATAGTTTTTCATCCGAAAATTGATTTTTTGGACTGTACCAGAAATGATTCAAAATGTTAATTGGATCATGCCTCATGTTGAATAACCACTTTTTAAACCCTCACAGTGACCAACATTGCCATTTTTACAGAGTTTTGCTTGCTCAAAAGCTTCTATTTTGACCCGTTTCAGGCACAGAAATGAATTTAAACACACTTATTCTAGTTGACAAAGTCATAATTCACATCCAACAGTAATTTAGAGTCAAAAGATTAAATGTTGAAATTTCATCATTATAGACCATTTTGGTTTCGTTCGACAGGTCCGGAGTCAATCTTTTTCATCCGAAAATTGATTTTTTGGACTGTACCAAAAATGATTCAAAATGTCAATTGGATCATGCCTCATGTTGAATAACCACTTTTTGAACCCTCACAGTGACCAAAATTGCCATTTTTACAGAGTTTTGCTTGCTCAAAAGCTTCCATTTTGACCCGTTTCAGGCACAGAAATGAGTTTAAACACACTTATTCTAGTTGACAAAGTCATAATTCACATCCAACAGTCATTTAGAGTCAAAAGATTAAATGTTAAAATTTCATCATTATAGACCATTTTGGGATCGTTCGACAGGTCCGGAGTCATCGTTTTTCAACCGAAAATTGATTTTTTGGACTGTACCAAAAATGATTCAAAATGTCAATTGGATCATGCCTCATGTTGAATAACCACTTTTTAAACCCTCACAGTGACCAAAATTGCCATTTTTACAGAGTTTTGCTTACTCAAAAGCTTCCATTTTGACCCGTTTCAGGCACAGAAATGACTTTAAACACACTTATTCTAGTTGACAAAGTCATAATTCACATCCAACAGTCATTTAGAGTCAAAAGATTAAATGTTGAAATTTCATCATTATAGACCATTTTGGGATCGTTCGACAGGTCCGGAGTCATCGTTTTTCATCTGAAAATTGATTTTTTGGACTGTACCAAAAATGATTCAAAATGTCAATTGGATCATGCCTCATGTTAAATAACCCCTTTTTAAACCCTCACAGTGACCAAAATTGCCATTTTTACAGAGTTTTGCTTACTCAAAAGCTTCCATTTTGACCCGTTTCCGGCACAGAAATGACTTTAAACACACTTATTCTAGTTGACAAAGACATAATTCACATCCAACAGTAACTTAGAGTCAAAAGATTAAATGTTGAAATTTCATCCATATTGACCATTTTGGGATCGTTCGACAGGTCCGGAGTCATCGTTTTTCATCCGAAAATTGATTTTTTGGACTGTACCAAAAATGATTCAAAATGTCAATTGGATCATGCCTCATGTTGAATAACCACTTTTTAAACCCTCACAGTGACCAAAATTGCCATTTTTACAGAGTTTTGCTTGCTCAAAAGCTTCTATTTTGACCCGTTTCAGGCACAGAAATGAATTTAAACACACTTATTCTAGTTGACAAAGTCATAATTCACATCCAACAGTAATTTAGAGTCAAAAGATTAAATGTGGAAATTTCATCATTATAGACCATTTTGGTATCGTTCGACAGGTCCGGAATCATCGTTTTTCATCCGAAAATTGATTTTTTGGACTGTACCAAAAATGATTCAAAATGTCAATTGGATCATGCCTCATGTTGAATAACCACTTTTTGAACCCTCACAGTGACCAAAATTGCCATTTTTACAGAGTTTTGCTTACTCAAAAGCTTCCATTTTGACCCGTTTCAGGCACAGAAATGACTTTAAACACACTTATTTTAGTTGACAAAGTCATAATTCACATCCAACAGTAATTTAGAGTCAAAAGATTAAATGTTGAAATTTCATCATTATAGACCATTTTATGATCGTTCGACAGGTCCGGAGTCATCGTTTTTCATCCGAAAATTGATTTTTTGGACTGTACCAAAAATGATTCAAAATGTCAATTGGATCATGCCTCATGTTGAATAACCACTTTTTAAACCCTCACAGTGACCAAAATTGCCATTTTTACAGAGTTTTGCTTACTCAAAAGCTTCCATTTAACCCGTTTCAGGGACAGAAATGACTTTAAACACACTTATTCTAGTTGACAAAGTCATAATTCACATCCAACAGTCATTTAGAGTCAAAAGATTAAATGTTGAAATTTCATCATTATGGACCATTTTGGGATCGTTCAACAGGTCCGGAGTCATCGTTTTTCATCCGAAAATTGATTTTTTGGACTGTACCAAAAATGATTCAAACTGTCAATTGGATCATGCCTCATGTTGAATAACCACTTTTTAAACCCTCACAATGACCAAAATTACCATTTTTACAGAGTTTTGCTTACTCAAAAGCTTCCATTTTGACCCGTTTCAGGCACAGAAATGACTTTAAACACACTTATTCTAGTTGACAAAGTCATAATTCACATCCAACAGTAATTTAGAGTCAAAAGATTAAATGTTGAAATTTCATCCATATTGACCATTTTGAGATCGTTCGACAGGTCCGGAGTCATCGTTTTTCATCCGAAAATTGATTTTTTGGACTGTACCAAAAATGATTCAAAATGTCAATTGGATCATGCCTCATGTTGAATAACCACTTTTTAAACCCTCACAGTGACCAAAATTGCCATTTTTACAGAGTTTTGCTTACTCAAAAGCTTCCATTTTGACCCGTTTCAGGCACAGAAATGACTTTAAACACACCTATTCTAGTTGACAAAGTCATAATTCACATCCAACAGTAATTTACAGTCAAAAGATTAAATGTTGAAATTTCATCATTATAGACCATTTTATGATCGTTCGACAGGTCCGGAGTCATCGTTTTTCATCAGAAAATTGATTTTTTGGACTGTACCAAAAATGATTCAAAATGTCAATTGGATCATGCCTCATGTTGAATAACCACTTTTTAAACCCTCACAGTGACCAAAATTGCCATTTTTAAAGAGTTTTGCTTACTCAAAAGCTTCCATTTAACCCGTTTCAGGGACAGAAATGACTTTAAACACACTTATTCTAGTTGACAAAGTCATAATTCACATCCAACAGTCATTTAGAGTCAAAAGATTAAATGTTAAAATTTCATCATTATAGAGCATTTTGGGATCGTTCGACAGGTCCGGAGTCATCGTTTTTCTTCCGAAAATTGATTTTTTGGACTGTACCAAAAATGATTCAAAATGTCAATTGGATCATGCCTCATGTTGAATAACCACTTTTTAAACCCTCACAGTGACCAAAATTGCCATTTTTACAGAGTTTTGCTTACTCAAAAGCTTCCATTTTGACCCGTTTCAGGCACAGAAATGACTTTAAACACACTTTTTCTAGTTGACAAAGTCATAATTCACATCCAACAGTAATTTAGAGTCAAAAGATTAAATATTGAAATTTCATCATTATAGACCATTTTGGTATCGTTCGACAGGTCCGGAGTCATCGTTTTTCATCCGAAAATTTATTTTTTTGGACTGTACCTAAAATGATTCAAAATGTCAATTGGATCATTCCTCATGTTGAATAACCACTTTTTAAACCCTTACAGTGACCAAAATTGCCATTTTTACAGAGTTTTGCTTACTCAAAAGCTTCAATTTTGACCCGTTTCAGGCACAGAAATGACTTTAAACACACTTATTCTAGTTGACAAAGTCATAATTCACATCCAACAGTAATTTAGAGTCAAAAGATTAAATGTTGAAATTTCATCATTATAGACCATTTTGGTATCGTTCGACAGGTCCGGAGTCAATCTTTTTCATCCGAAAATTGATTTTTTTGGACTGTACGAAAAATGATTCAAAATGTCAATTGGATCATGCCTCATGTTGAATAACCACTTTTTAAACCCTCACAGTGACCAAAATTGCCATTTTTACAGAGTTTTGCTTACTCAAAAGCTTCCATTTTGACCCGTTTCAGGCACAGAAATGACTTTAAACACACTTATTCTAGTTGACAAAGTCATAATTCACATCCAACAGTCATTTAGAGTCAAAAGATTAAATGTTGAAATTTCATCATTATAGACCATTTTGGGGTCGTTCAACAGGTCCGGAGTCATCGTTTTTCATCCGAAAATTGATTTTTTGGACTGTACTAAAAATGATTCAAAATGTCAATTGGATCATGCCTCATGTTGAATAACCACTTTTTAAACCCTCACAATGACCAAAATTGCCATTTTTACAGAGTTTTGCTTACTCAAAAGCTTCCATTTTGACCCGTTTCAGGCACAGAAATGACTTTAAACACACTTATTCTAGTTGACAAAGCCATAATTCACATCCAACAGTAATTTAGAGTCAAAAGATTAAATGTTGAAATTTCATCCATATTGACCATTTTGGGATCGTTCGACAGGTCCGGAGTCATCGTTTTTCATCCGAAAATTGATTTTTTTGGACTGTACCAAAAATGATTCAAAATGTCAATTGGATCATGCCTCATGTTGAATAACCACTTTTTAAACCCTCACAGTGACCAAAATTGCCATTTTTACAGAGTTTTGCTTGCTCAAAAGCTTCTATTTTGACCCGTTTCAGGCACAGAAATGAATTTAAACACACTTATTCTAGTTGACAAAGTCATAATTCACATCCAACAGTAATTTAGAGTCAAAAGATTAAATGTTGAAATTTCATCATTATAGACCATTTTGGTATCGTTCGACAGGTCCGGAGTCAATCTTTTTCATCCGAAAATTGATTTTTTGGACTGTACCAAAAATGATTCAAAATGTCAATTGGATCATGCCTCATTTTGAATAACCACTTTTTGAACCCTCACAGTGACCAAAATTGCCATTTTTACAGAGTTTTGCTTACTCAAAAGCTTCCATTTTGACCCGTTTCAGGCACAGAAATGACTTTAAACACACGTATTCTAGTTGACAAAGTCGTAATTCACATCCAACAGTAATTTAGAGTCAAAAGATTAAATGTTGAAATTTCATCATTATAGACCATTTTATGATCTTTCGACAGGTCCGGAGTCATCGTTTTTCATCCGAAAATTGATTTTTTGGACTGTACCAAAAATGATTCAAAATGTCAATTGGATCATGCCTCATGTTTAATAACCACTTTTTAAACCCTCACAGTGACCAAAATTGCCATTTTTACAGAGTTTTGCTTACTCAAAAGCTTCCATTTAACCCGTTTCAGGGACAGAAATGACTTTAAACACACTTATTCTAGTTGACAAAGTCATAATTCACATCCAACAGTAATTTAGAGTCAAAAGATTAAATGTTAAAATTTCATCATTATAGACCATTTTGGGATCGTTCGACAGGTCCGGAGTCATCGTTTTTCTTCCGAAAATTGATTTTTTGGACTGTACCAAAAATGATTCAAAATGTCAATTGGATCATGCCTCATGTTGAATAACCACTTTTTAAACCCTCACAGTGACCAAAATTGCCATTTTTACAGAGTTTTGCTTACTCAAAAGCTTCCATTTTGACCCGTTTCAGGCACAGAAATGAGTTTAAACACACTTATTCTAGTTGACAAAGTCATAATTCACATCCAACAGTCATTTAGAGTCAAAAGATTAAATGTTAAAATTTCATCATTATAGACCATTTTGGGATCGCTCGACAGGTCCGGAGTCATCGTTTTTCATCCGAAAATTGATTTTTTGGACTGTACCAAAAATGATTCAAAATGTCAATTGGATCATGCCTCATGTTGAATAACCACTTTTTAAACCCTCACAGTGACCAAAATTGCTATTTTTACAGAGTTTTGCTTACTCAAAAGCTTCCATTTTGACCCATTTCAGGCACAGAAATGACTTTAAACACACTTATTCTAGTTGACAAAGTCATAATTCACATCCAACAGTCATTTAGAGTCAAAAGATTAAATGTTGAAATTTCATCATTATGGACCATTTTGGGATCGTTCAACAGGTCCGGAGTCATCGTTTTTCATCCGAAAATTGATTTTTTGGACTGTACCAAAAATGATTCAAACTGTCAATTGGATCATGCCTCATGTTGAATAACCACTTTTTAAACCCTCACAATGACCAAAATTGCCATTTTTACAGAGTTTTGCTTACTCAAAAGCTTCCATTTTGACCCGTTTCAGGCACAGAAATGACTTTAAACACACTTATTCTAGTTGACAAAGTCATAATTCACATCCAACAGTAATTTAGAGTCAAAAGATTAAATGTTGAAATTTCATCCATATTGACCATTTTGGGATCGTTCGACAGGTCCGGAGTCATCGTTTTTCATCCGAAAATTGATTTTTTGGACTGTACCAAAAATGATTCAAAATGTCAATTGGATCATGCCTCATGTTGAATAACCACTTTTTAAACCCTCACAGTGACCAAAATTGCCATTTTTACAGAGTTTTGCTTGCTCAAAAGCTTCTATTTTGACCCGTTTCAGGCACAGAAATGAATTTAAACACACTTATTCTAGTTGACAAAGTCATAATTCACATCCAACAGTAATTTAGAGTCAAAAGATTAAATGTTGAAATTTCATCATTATAGACCATTTTGGGATCGTTCGACAGGTCCGGAGTCATCGTTTTTCATCTGAAAATTGATTTTTTGGACTGTACCAAAAATGATTCAAAATGTCAATTGGATCATGCCTCATGTTGAATAACCACTTTTTAAACCCTCACAGTGACCAAAATTGCCATTTTTACAGAGTTTTGCTTACTCAAAAGCTTCCATTTTGACCCGTTTCAGGCACAGAAATGACTTTAAACACACTTATTCTAGTTGACAAAGTCATAATTCACATCCAACAGTCATTTAGAGTCAAAAGATTAAATGTTGAAATTTCATCCATATTGACCATTTTGGGATCGTTCGACAGGTCCGGAGTCATCGTTTTTCATCCGAAAATTGATTTTTTGGACTGTACCAGAAATGATTCAAAATGTCAATTGGATCATGCCTCATGTTGAATAACCACTTTTTAAACCCTCACAGTGACCAACATTGCCATTTTTACAGAGTTTTGCTTGCTCAAAAGCTTCTATTTTGACCCGTTTCAGGCACAGAAATGAATTTAAACACACTTATTCTAGTTGACAAAGTCATAATTCACATCCAACAGTAATTTAGAGTCAAAAGATTAAATGTTGAAATTTCATCATTATAGACCATTTTGGTTTAGTTTGACAGGTCCGGAGTCAATCTTTTTCATCCGAAAATTGATTTTTTGGACTGTACCAAAAATGATTCAAAATGTCAATTGGATCATGCCTCATGTTGAATAACCACTTTTTGAACCCTCACAGTGACCAAAATTGCCATTTTTACAGAGTTTTGCTTGCTCAAAAGCTTCCATTTTGACCCGTTTCAGGCACAGAAATGAGTTTAAACACACTTATTCTAGTTGACAAAGTCATAATTCACATCCAACAGTCATTTAGAGTCAAAAGATTAAATGTTAAAATTTCATCATTATAGACCATTTTGGGATCGTTCGACAGGTCCGGAGTCATCGTTTTTCAACCGAAAATTGATTTTTTGGACTGTACCAAAAATGATTCAAAATGTCAATTGGATCATGCCTCATGTTGAATAACCACTTTTTAAACCCTCACAGTGACCAAAATTGCCATTTTTACAGAGTTTTGCTTACTCAAAAGCTTCCATTTTGACCCGTTTCAGGCACAGAAATGACTTTAAACACACTTATTCTAGTTGACAAAGTCATAATTCACATCCAACAGTCATTTAGAGTCAAAAGATTAAATGTTGAAATTTCATCATTATAGACCATTTTGGGATCGTTCGACAGGTCCGGAGTCATCGTTTTTCATCTGAAAATTGATTTTTTGGACTGTACCAAAAATGATTCAAAATGTCAATTGGATCATGCCTCATGTTAAATAACCCCTTTTTAAACCCTCACAGTGACCAAAATTGCCATTTTTACAGAGTTTTGCTTACTCAAAAGCTTCCATTTTGACCCGTTTCAGGCACAGAAATGACTTTAAACACACTTATTCTAGTTGACAAAGACATAATTCACATCCAACAGTAACTTAGAGTCAAAAGATTAAATGTTGAAATTTCATCCATATTGACCATTTTGGGATCGTTCGAGAGGTCCGGAGTCATCGTTTTTCATCCGAAAATTGATTTTTTGGACTGTACCAAAAATGATTCAAAATGTCAATTGGATCATGCCTCATGTTGAATAACCACTTTTTAAACCCTCACAGTGACCAAAATTGCCATTTTTACAGAGTTTTGCTTGCTCAAAAGCTTCTATTTTGACCCGTTTCAGGCACAGAAATGAATTTAAACACACTTATTCTAGTTGACAAAGTCATAATTCACATCCAACAGTAATTTAGAGTCAAAAGATTAAATGTTGAAATTTCATCATTATAGACCATTTTGGTATCGTTCGACAGGTCCGGAATCATCGTTTTTCATCCGAAAATTGATTTTTTGGACTGTACCAAAAATGATTCAAAATGTCAATTGGATCATGCCTCATGTTGAATAACCACTTTTTGAACCCTCACAGTGACCAAAATTGCCATTTTTACAGAGTTTTGCTTACTCAAAAGCTTCCATTTTGACCCGTTTCAGGCACAGAAATGACTTTAAACACACTTATTTTAGTTGACAGTCATAATTCACATCCAACAGTAATTTAGAGTCAAAAGATTAAATGTTGAAATTTCATCATTATAGACCATTTTATGATCGTTCGACAGGTCCGGAGTCATCGTTTTTCATCCGAAAATTGATTTTTTGGACTGTACCAAAAATGATTCAAAATGTCAATTGGATCATGCCTCATGTTGAATAACCACTTTTTAAACCCTCACAGTGACCAAAATTGCCATTTTTACAGAGTTTTGCTTACTCAAAAGCTTCCATTTAACCCGTTTCAGGGACAGAAATGACTTTAAACACACTTATTCTAGTTGACAAAGTCATAATTCACATCCAACAGTCATTTAGAGTCAAAAGATTAAATGTTGAAATTTCATCATTATGGACCATTTTGGGATCGTTCAACAGGTCCGGAGTCATCGTTTTTCATCCGAAAATTGATTTTTTGGACTGTACCAAAAATGATTCAAACTGTCAATTGGATCATGCCTCATGTTGAATAACCACTTTTTAAACCCTCACAATGACCAAAATTACCATTTTTACAGAGTTTTGCTTACTCAAAAGCTTCCATTTTGACCCGTTTCAGGCACAGAAATGACTTTAAACACACTTATTGTAGTTGACAAAGTCATAATTCACATCCAACAGTAATTTAGAGTCAAAAGATTAAATGTTGAAATTTCATCCATATTGACCATTTTGGGATCGTTCGACAGGTCCGGAGTCATCGTTTTTCATCCGAAAATTGATTTTTTGGACTGTACCAAAAATGATTCAAAATGTCAATTGGATCATGCCTCATGTTGAATAACCACTTTTTAAACCCTCACAGTGACCAAAATTGCCATTTTTACAGAGTTTTGCTTACTCAAAAGCTTCCATTTAACCCGTTTCAGGGACAGAAATGACTTTAAACACACTTATTCTAGTTGACAAAGTCATAATTCACATCCAACAGTCATTTAGAGTCAAAAGATTAAATGTTAAAATTTCATCATTATAGAGCATTTTGGGATCGTTCGACAGGTCCGGAGTCATCGTTTTTCTTCCGAAAATTGATTTTTTGGACTGTACCAAAAATGATTCAAAATGTCAATTGGATCATGCCTCATGTTGAATAACCACTTTTTAAACCCTCACAGTGACCAAAATTGCCATTTTTACAGAGTTTTGCTTACTCAAAAGCTTCCATTTTGACCCGTTTCAGGCACAGAAATGACTTTAAACACACTTATTCTAGTTGACAAAGTCATAATTCACATCCAACAGTCATTTAGAGTCAAAAGATTAAATGTTGAAATTTCATCATTATGGACCATTTTGGGATCGTTCAACAGGTCCGGAGTCATCGTTTTTCATCCGAAAATTGATTTTTTGGACTGTACCAAAAATGATTCAAAATGTCAATTGGATCATGCCTCATGTTGAATAACCACTTTTTAAACCCTCACAATGACCAAAATTGCCATTTTTACAGAGTTTTGCTTACTCAAAAGCTTCCATTTTCACCCGTTTCAGGCACAGAAATGACTTTAAACACACTTATTCTAGTTGACAAAGTCATAATTCACATCCAACAGTAATTTAGAGTCAAAAGATTAAATGTTGAAATTTCATCCATATTGACCATTTTGGGATCGTTCGACAGGTCCGGAGTCATCGTTTTTCATCCGAAAATTGATTTTTTGGACTGTACCAAAAATGATTCAAAATGTCAATTGGATCATGCCTCATGTTGAATAACCACTTTTTAAACCCTCACAGTGACCAAAATTGCCATTTTTACAGAGTTTTGCTTGCTCAAAAGCTTCTATTTTGACCCGTTTCAGGCACAGAAATGAATTTAAACACACTTATTCTAGTTGACAAAGTCATAATTCACATCCAACAGTAATTTAGAGTCAAAAGATTAAATGTTGAAATTTCATCATTATAGACCATTTTGGTATCGTTCGACAGGTCCGGAGTCAATCTTTTTCATCCGAAAATTGATTTTTTTGGACTGTACGAAAAATGATTCAAAATGTCAATTGGATCATGCCTCATGTTGAATAACCACTTTTTGAACCCTCACAGTGACCAAAATTGCCATTTTTACAGAGTTTTGCTTACTCAAAAGCTTCCATTTTGACCCGTTTCAGGCACAGAAATGACTTTAAACACACCTATTCTAGTTGACAAAGTCATAATTCACATCCAACAGTAATTTAGAGTCAAAAGATTAAATGTTCAAATTTCATCATTATAGACCATTTTATGATCGTTCGACAGGTCCGGAGTCATCGTTTTTCATCCGAAAATTGATTTTTTGGACTGTACCAAAAATGATTCAAAATGTCAATTGGATCATGCCTCATGTTGAATAACCACTTTTTAAACCTTCACAGTGACCAAAATTGCCATTTTTACAGAGTTTTGCTTACTCAAAAGCTTCCATTTAACCCGTTTCAGGGACAGAAATGACTTTAAACACACTTATTCTAGTTGACAAAGTCATAATTCACATCCAACAGTCATTTAGAGTCAAAAGATTAAATGTTAAAATTTCATCATTATAGAGCATTTTGGGATCGTTCGACAGGTCCGGAGTCATCGTTTTTCTTCCGAAAATTGATTTTTTGGACTGTACCAAAAATGATTCAAAATGTCAATTGGATCATGCCTCATGTTGAATAACCACTTTTTAAACCCTCACAGTGACCAAAATTGCCATTTTTACAGAGTTTTGCTTACTCAAAAGCTTCCATTTTGACCCGTTTCAGGCACAGAAATGACTTTAAACACACTTATTCTAGTTGACAAAGTCATAATTCACATCCAACAGTCATTTAGAGTCAAAAGATTAAATGTTAAAATTTCATCATTATAGACCATTTTGGGATCGTTCGACAGGTCCGGAGTCATCGTTTTTCATCCGAAAATTGATTTTTTGGACTGTACCAAAAATGATTCAAAATGTCAATTGGATCATGCCTCATGTTGAATAACCACTTTTGAAACCCTCACAGTGACCAAAATTGCCATTTTTACAGAGTTTTGCTTGCTCAAAAGCTTCTATTTTTACCCGGTTCAGGCACAGAAATGAATTTAAACACACTTATTCTAGTTGACAAAGTCATAATTCACATCCAACAGTAATTTAGAGTCAAAAGATTAAATGTTGAAATTTCATCATTATAGACCATTTTGGGATCGTTCGACAGGTCCGGAGTCATCGTTTTTCATCTGAAAATTGATTTTTTGGACTGTACCAAAAATGATTCAAAATGTCAATTGGATCATGCCTCATGTTGAATACCACTTTTTAAACTCTCACAGTGACCAAAATTGCCATTTTTACAGAGTTTTGCTTACACAAAAGCTTCCATTTTGACCCGTTTCAGGCACAGAAATGACTTTAAACACACTTATTTCAGTTGACAAAGTCATAATTCACATCCAACAGTAATTTAGAGTCAAAAGATTACATGTTAAAATTTCATCATTATAGACCATTTTGGGATCGTTCGACAGGTCCGGAGTCATCGTTTTTCATCCGAAAATTGATTTTTTGGACTGTACAAAAAATGATTCAAAATGTCAATTGGATCATGCCTCATGTTGAATAACCACTTTTTAAACCCTCACAGTGACCAAAATTGCAATTTTTACAGAGTTTTGCTTACTCAAAAGCTTCCATTTTGACCCGTTTCAGGCACAGAAATGAGTTTAAACACACTTATTCTAGTTGACAAAGTCATAATTCACATCCAACAGTCATTTAGAGTCAAAAGATTAAATGTTAAAATTTCATCATTATAGACCATTTTGGGATCGTTCGACAGGTCAGGAGTCATCGTTTTTCATCCGAAAATTGATTTTTTGGACTGTACCAAAAATGATTCAAAATGTCAATTGGATCATGCCTCATGTTGAATAACCACTTTTTAAACCCTCACAGTGACCAAAATTGCCATTTTTACAGAATTTTGCTTACTCAAAAGCTTCCATTTTGACCCGTTTCAGGCACAGAAATGACTTTAAACACACTTATTCTAGTTGACAAAGTCATAATTCACATCCAACAGTCATTTAGAGTCAAAAGATTAAATGTTGAAATTTCATCATTATAGACCATTTTGGGATCGTTCAACAGGTCCGGAGTCATCGTTTTTCATCCGAAAATTGATTTTTTGGACTGTACTAAAAATGATTCAAAATGTCAATTGGATCATGCCTCATGTTGAATAACCACTTTTTAAACCCTCACAATGACCAAAATTGCCATTTTTACAGAGTTTTGCTTACTCAAAAGCTTCCATTTTGACCCGTTTCAGGCACAGAAATGACTTTAAACACACTTATTCTAGTTGACAAAGCCATAATTCACATCCAACAGTAATTTAGAGTCAAAAGATTAAATGTTGAAATTTCATCCATATTGACCATTTTGGGATCGTTCGACAGGTCCGGAGTCATCGTTTTTCATCCGAAAATTGATTTTTTTGGACTGTACCAAAAATGATTCAAAATGTCAATTGGATCATGCCTCATGTTGAATAACCACTTTTTAAACCCTCACAGTGACCAAAATTGCCATTTTTACAGAGTTTTGCTTACTCAAAAGCTTCCATTTAACCCGTTTCAGGGACAGAAATGACTTTAAACACACTTATTCTAGTTGACAAAGTCATAATTCACATCCAACAGTCATTTAGAGTCAAAAGATTAAATGTTAAAATTTCATCATTATAGAGCATTTTGGGATCGTTCGACAGGTCCGGAGTCATCGTTTTTCTTCCGAAAATTGATTTTTTGGACTGTACCAAAAATGATTCAAAATGTCAATTGGATCATGCCTCATGTTGAATAACCACTTTTTAAACCCTCACAGTGACCAAAATTGCCATTTTTACAGAGTTTTGCTTACTCAAAAGCTTCCATTTTGACCCGTTTCAGGCACAGAAATGACTTTAAACACACTTATTCTAGTTGACAAAGTCATAATTCACATCCAACAGTCATTTAGAGTCAAAAGATTAAATGTTGAAATTTCATCATTATGGACCATTTTGGGATCGTTCAACAGGTCCGGAGTCATCGTTTTTCATCCGAAAATTGATTTTTTGGACTGTACCAAAAATGATTCAAAATGTCAATTGGATCATGCCTCATGTTGAATAACCACTTTTTAAACCCTCACAATGACCAAAATTGCCATTTTTACAGAGTTTTGCTTACTCAAAAGCTTCCATTTTCACCCGTTTCAGGCACAGAAATGACTTTAAACACACTTATTCTAGTTGACAAAGTCATAATTCACATCCAACAGTAATTTAGAGTCAAAAGATTAAATGTTGAAATTTCATCCATATTGACCATTTTGGGATCGTTCGACAGGTCCGGAGTCATCGTTTTTCATCCGAAAATTGATTTTTTGGACTGTACCAAAAATGATTCAAAATGTCAATTGGATCATGCCTCATGTTGAATAACCACTTTTTAAACCCTCACAGTGACCAAAATTGCCATTTTTACAGAGTTTTGCTTGCTCAAAAGCTTCTATTTTGACCCGTTTCAGGCACAGAAATGAATTTAAACACACTTATTCTAGTTGACAAAGTCATAATTCACATCCAACAGTAATTTAGAGTCAAAAGATTAAATGTTGAAATTTCATCATTATAGACCATTTTGGTATCGTTCGACAGGTCCGGAGTCAATCTTTTTCATACGAAAATTGATTTTTTTGGACTGTACGAAAAATGATTCAAAATGTCAATTGGATCATGCCTCATGTTGAATAACCACTTTTTGAACCCTCACAGTGACCAAAATTGCCATTTTTACAGAGTTTTGCTTACTCAAAAGCTTCCATTTTGACCCGTTTCAGGCACAGAAATGACTTTAAACACACGTATTCTAGTTGACAAAGTCATAATTCACATCCAACAGTAATTTAGAGTCAAAAGATTAAATGTTCAAATTTCATCATTATAGACCATTTTATGATCGTTCGACAGGTCCGGAGTCATCGTTTTTCATCCGAAAATTGATTTTTTGGACTGTACCAAAAATGATTCAAAATGTCAATTGGATCATGCCTCATGTTGAATAACCACTTTTTAAACCTTCACAGTGACCAAAATTGCCATTTTTACAGAGTTTTGCTTACTCAAAAGCTTCCATTTAACCCGTTTCAGGGACAGAAATGACTTTAAACACACTTATTCTAGTTGACAAAGTCATAATTCACATCCAACAGTCATTTAGAGTCAAAAGATTAAATGTTAAAATTTCATCATTATAGAGCATTTTGGGATCGTTCGACAGGTCCGGAGTCATCGTTTTTCTTCCGAAAATTGATTTTTTGGACTGTACCAAAAATGATTCAAAATGTCAATTGGATCATGCCTCATGTTGAATAACCACTTTTTAAACCCTCACAGTGACCAAAATTGCCATTTTTACAGAGTTTTGCTTACTCAAAAGCTTCCATTTTGACCCGTTTCAGGCACAGAAATGACTTTAAACACACTTATTCTAGTTGACAAAGTCATAATTCACATCCAACAGTAATTTAGAGTCAAAAGATTACATGTTAAAATTTCATCATTATAGACCATTTTGGGATCGTTCGACAGGTCCGGAGTCATCGTTTTTCATCCGAAAATTGATTTTTTGGACTGTACCAAAAATGATTCAAAATGTCAATTGGATCATGCCTCATGTTGAATAACCACTTTTTAAACCCTCACAATGACCAAAATTGCCATTTTTACAGAGTTTTGCTTACTCAAAAGCTTCCATTTTCACCCGTTTCAGGCACAGAAATGACTTTAAACACACTTATTCTAGTTGACAAAGTCATAATTCACATCCAACAGTAATTTAGAGTCAAAAGATTAAATGTTGAAATTTCATCCATATTGACCATTTTGGGATCGTTCGACAGGTCCGGAGTCATCGTTTTTCATCCGAAAATTGATTTTTTGGACTGTACCAAAAATGATTCAAAATGTCAATTGGATCATGCCTCATGTTGAATAACCACTTTTTAAACCCTCACAATGACCAAAATTGCCATTTTTACAGAGTTTTGCTTACTCAAAAGCTTCCATTTTGACCCGTTTCAGGCACAGAAATGACTTTAAACACACTTATTCTAGTTGACAAAGCCATAATTCACATCCAACAGTAATTTAGAGTCAAAAGATTAAATGTTGAAATTTCATCCATATTGACCATTTTGGGATCGTTCGACAGGTCCGGAGTCATCGTTTTTCATCCGAAAATTGATTTTTTTGGACTGTACCAAAAATGATTCAAAATGTCAATTGGATCATGCCTCATGTTGAATAACCACTTTTTAAACCCTCACAGTGACCAAAATTGCCATTTTTACAGAGTTTTGCTTGCTCAAAAGCTTCTATTTTGACCCGTTTCAGGCACAGAAATGAATTTAAACACACTTATTCTAGTTGACAAAGTCATAATTCACATCCAACAGTAATTTAGAGTCAAAAGATTAAATGTTGAAATTTCATCATTATAGACCATTTTGGTATCGTTCGACAGGTCCGGAGTCAATCTTTTTCATCCGAAAATTGATTTTTTGGACTGTAGCAAAAATGATTCAAAATGTCAATTGGATCATGCCTCATTTTGAATAACCACTTTTTGAACCCTCACAGTGACCAAAATTGCCATTTTTACAGAGTTTTGCTTACTCAAAAGCTTCCATTTTGACCCGTTTCAGGCACAGAAATGACTTTAAACACACTTATTCTAGTTGACAAAGTCGTAATTCACATCCAACAGTAATTTAGAGTCAAAAGATTAAATGTTGAAATTTCGTCATTATAGACCATTTTATGATCTTTCGACAGGTCCGGAGTCATCGTTTTTCATCCGAAAATTGATTTTTTGGACTGTACCAAAAATGATTCAAAATGTCAATTGGATCATGCCTCATGTTTAATAACCACTTTTTAAACCCTCACAGTGACCAAAATTGCCATTTTTACAGAGTTTTGCTTACTCAAAAGCTTCCATTTAACCCGTTTCAGGGACAGAAATGACTTTAAACACACTTATTCTAGTTGACAAAGTCATAATTCACATCCAACAGTAATTTAGAGTCAAAAGATTAAATGTTAAAATTTCATCATTATAGACCATTTTGGGATCGTTCGACAGGTCCGGAGTCAATCTTTTTCATCCGAAAATTGATTTTTTTGGACTGTACGAAAAATGATTCAAAATGTCAATTGGATCATGCCTCATGTTGAATAACCACTTTTTGAACCCTCACAGTGACCAAAATTGCCATTTTTACAGAGTTTTGCTTACTCAAAAGCTTCCATTTTGACCCGTTTCAGGCACAGAAATGACTTTAAACACACCTATTCTAGTTGACGAAGTCATAATTCACATCCAACAGTAATTTAGAGTCAAAAGATTAAATGTTCAAATTTCATCATTATAGACCATTTTATGATCGTTCGACAGGTCCGGAGTCATCGTTTTTCATCCGAAAATTGATTTTTAGGACTGTACCAAAAATGATTCAAAATGTCAATTGGATCATGCCTCATGTTGAATAACCACTTTTTAAACCTTCACAGTGACCAAAATTGCCATTTTTACAGAGTTTTGCTTACTCAAAAGCTTCCATTTAACCCGTTTCAGGGACAGAAATGACTTTAAACACACTTATTCTAGTTGACAAAGTCATAATTCACATCCAACAGTCATTTAGAGTCAAAAGATTAAATGTTAAAATTTCATCATTATAGAGCATTTTGGGATCGTTCGACAGGTCCGGAGTCATCGTTTTTCTTCCGAAAATTGATTTTTTGGACTGTACCAAAAATGATTCAAAATGTCAATTGGATCATGCCTCATGTTGAATAACCACTTTTTAAACCCTCACAGTGACCAAAATTGCCATTTTTACAGAGTTTTGCTTACTCAAAAGCTTCCATTTTGACCCGTTTCAGGCACAGAAATGACTTTAAACACACTTATTCTAGTTGACAAAGTCATAATTCACATCCAACAGTCATTTAGAGTCAAAAGATTAAATGTTAAAATTTCATCATTATAGACCATTTTGGGATCGTTCGACAGGTCCGGAGTCATCGTTTTTCATCCGAAAATTGATTTTTTGGACTGTACCAAAAATGATTCAAAATGTCAATTGGATCATGCCTCATGTTGAATAACCACTTTTGAAACCCTCACAGTGACCAAAATTGCCATTTTTACAGAGTTTTGCTTGCTCAAAAGCTTCTATTTTGACCCGTTTCAGGCACAGAAATGAATTTAAACACACTTATTCTAGTTGACAAAGTCATAATTCACATCCAACAGTAATTTAGAGTCAAAAGATTAAATGTTGAAATTTCATCATTATAGACCATTTTGGTATCGTTCGACAGGTCCGGAGTCATCGTTTTTCATCCGAAAATTTATTTTTTTGGACTGTACCAAAAATGATTCAAAATGTCAATTGGATCATTCCTCATGTTGAATAACCACTTTTTAAACCCTTACAGTGACCAAAATTGCCATTTTTACAGAGTTTTGCTTACTCAAAAGCTTCAATTTTGACCCGTTTCAGGCACAGAAATGACTTTAAACACACTTATTTTAGTTGACAAAGTCATAATTCACATCCAACAGTAATTTAGAGTCAAAAGATTAAATGTTGAAATTTCATCCATATTGACCATTTTGGGATCGTTCGACAGGTCCGGAGTCATCGTTTTTCATCCGAAAATTGATTTTTTGACTGTACCAAAAATGATTCAAAATGTCAATTGGATCATGCCTCATGTTGAATAACCACTTTTTAAACCCTCACAGTGACCAAAATTGCCATTTTTACAGAGTTTTGCTTACTCAAAAGCTTCCATTTTGACCCGTTTCAGGCACAGAAATGACTTTAAACACACCTATTCTAGTTGACAAAGTCATAATTCACATCCAACAGTAATTTACAGTCAAAAGATTAAATGTTGAAATTTCATCATTATAGACCATTTTATGATCGTTCGACAGGTCCGGAGTCATCGTTTTTCATCCGAAAATTGATTTTTTGGACTGTACCAAAAATGATTCAAAATGTCAATTGGATCATGCCTCATGTTGAATAACCACTTTTTAAACCTCACAGTGACCAAAATTGCCATTTTTAAAGAGTTTTGCTTACTCAAAAGCTTCCATTTAACCCGTTTCAGGGACAGAAATGACTTTAAACACACTTATTCTAGTTGACAAAGTCATAATTCACATCCAACAGTCATTTAGAGTCAAAAGATTAAATGTTAAAATTTCATCATTATAGAGCATTTTGGGATCGTTCGACAGGTCCGGAGTCATCGTTTTTCTTCCGAAAATTGATTTTTTGGACTGTACCAAAAATGATTCAAAATGTCAATTGGATCATGCCTCATGTTGAATAACCACTTTTTAAACCCTCACAGTGACCAAAATTGCCATTTTTACAGAGTTTTGCTTACTCAAAAGCTTCCATTTTGACCCGTTTCAGGCACAGAAATGACTTTAAACACACTTTTTCTAGTTGACAAAGTCATAATTCACATCCAACAGTAATTTAGAGTCAAAAGATTAAATATTGAAATTTCATCATTATAGACCATTTTGGTATCGTTCGACAGGTCCGGAGTCATCGTTTTTCATCCGAAAATTTATTTTTTTGGACTGTACCTAAAATGATTCAAAATGTCAATTGGATCATTCCTCATGTTGAATAACCACTTTTTAAACCCTCACAGTGACCAAAATTGCCATTTTTACAGAGTTTTGCTAGCTCAAAAGCTTCTATTTTGACCCGTTTCAGGCACAGAAATGAATTTAAACACACTTATTCTAGTTGACAAAGTCATAATTCACATCCAACAGTAATTTAGAGTCAAAAGATTAAATGTTGAAATTTCATCATTATAGACCATTTTGGGATCGTTCGACAGGTCCGGAGTCATCGTTTTTCATCTGAAAATTGATTTTTTGGACTGTACCAAAAATAATTCAAAATGTCAATTGGATCATGCCTCATGTTGAATACCACTTTTTAAACTCTCACAGTGCCAAAAATTGCCATTTTTACAGAGTTTTGCTTACACAAAAGCTTCCATTTTGACCCGTTTCAGGCACAGAAATGACTTTAAACACACTTATTTCAGTTGACAAAGTCATAATTCACATCCAACAGTAATTTAGAGTCAAAAGATTACATGTTAAAATTTCATCATTATAGACCATTTTGGGATCGTTCGACAGGTCCGGAGTCATCGTTTTTCTTCCGAAAATTGATTTTTTGGACTGTACCAAAAATGATTCAAAATGTCAATTGGATCATGCCTCATGTTGAATAACCACTTTTTAAACCCTCACAGTGACCAAAATTGCCATTTTTACAGAGTTTTGCTTACTCAAAAGCTTCCATTTTGACCCGTTTCAGGCACAGAAATGACTTTAAACACACTTATTCTAGTTGACAAAGTCATAATTCACATCCAACAGTCATTTAGAGTCAAAAGATTAAATGTTGAAATTTCATCATTATAGACCATTTTGGGATCGTTAAACAGGTCCGGAGTCATCGTTTTTCATCCGAAAATTGATTTTTTGGACTGTACTAAAAATGATTCAAAATGTCAATTGGATCATGCCTCATGTTGAATAACCACTTTTAAAACCCTTACAGTGACCAAAATTGCCATTTTTACAGAGTTTTGCTTACTCAAAAGCTTCAATTTTGACCCGTTTCAGGCACAGAAATGACTTTAAACACACTTATTTTAGTTGACAAAGTCATAATTCACATCCAACAGTCATTTAGAGTCAAAAGATTAAATGTTGAAATTTCATCATTATAGACCATTTTGGGATCGTTCGACAGGTCCGGAGTCATCGTTTTTCATCCAAAAATTGATTTTTTGGACTGTACCAAAAATGATTCAAAATGTCAATTGGATCATGCCTCATGTTGAATAACCACTTTTTAAACCCTCACAGTGACCAAAATTGCCATTTTTACAGAGTTTTGCTTACTCAAAAGCTTCCATTTTGACCCGTTTCAGGCACAGAAATGACTTTAAACACACTTATTCTAGTTGACAAAGTCATAATTCACATCCAACAGTCATTTAGAGTCAAAAGATTAAATGTTAAAATTTCATCATTATAGACCATTTTGGGATCGTTCGACAGGTCCGGAGTCATCGTTTTTCATCCGAAAATTGATTTTTTGGACTGTACCAAAAATGATTCAAAATGTCAATTGGATCATGCCTCATGTTGAATAACCACTTTTGAAACCCTCACAGTGACCAAAATTGCCATTTTTACAGAGTTTTGCTTGCTCAAAAGCTTCTTTTTTTACCCGGTTCAGGCACAGAAATGAATTTAAACACACTTATTCTAGTTGACAAAGTCATAATTCACATCCAACAGTAATTTAGAGTCAAAAGATTAAATGTTGAAATTTCATCATTATAGACCATTTTGGTATCGTTCGACAGGTCCGGAGTCATCGTTTTTCATCCGAAAATTTATTTTTTTGGACTGTACCAAAAATGATTCAAAATGTCAATTGGATCATTCCTCATGTTGAATAACCACTTTTTAAACCCTTACAGTGACCAAAATTGCCATTTTTACAGAGTTTTGCTTACTCAAAAGCTTCAATTTTGACCCGTTTCAGGCACAGAAAATGACTTTAAACACACTTATTTTAGTTGACAAAGTCATAATTCACATCCAACAGTAATTTAGAGTCAAAAGATTAAATGTTGAAATTTCATCCATATTGACCATTTTGGGATCGTTCAACAGGTCCGGAGTCATCGTTTTTCATCCGAAAATTGATTTTTTGGACTGTACCAAAAATGATTCAAAATGTCAATTGGATCATGCCTCATGTTGAATAACCACTTTTTAAACCCTCACAGTGACCAAAATTGCCATTTTTACAGAGTTTTGCTAGCTCAAAAGCTTCTATTTTGACCCGTTTCAGGCACAGAAATGAATTTAAACACACTTATTCTAATTGACAAAGTCATAATTCACATCCAACAGTAATTTAGAGTCAAAAGATTAAATGTTGAAATTTCATCATTATAGACCATTTTGGGATCGTTCGACAGGTCCGGAGTCATCGTTTTTCATCTGAAAATTGATTTTTTGGACTGTACCAAAAATAATTCAAAATGTCAATTGGATCATGCCTCATGTTGAATACCACTTTTTAAACTCTCACAGTGACAAAAATTGCCATTTTTACAGAGTTTTGCTTACACAAAAGCTGCCATTTTGACCCGTTTCAGGCACAGAAATGACTTTAAACACACTTATTTCAGTTGACAAAGTCATAATTCACATCCAACAGTAATTTAGAGTCAAAAGATTACATGTTAAAATTTCATCATTATAGACCATTTTGGGATCGTTCGACAGGTCCGGAGTCATCGTTTTTCTTCCGAAAATTGATTTTTTGGACTGTACCAAAAATGATTCAAAATGTCAATTGGATCATGCCTCATGTTGAATAACCACTTTTTAAACCCTCACAGTGACCAAAATTGCCATTTTTACAGAGTTTTGCTTACTCAAAAGCTTCCATTTTGACCCGTTTCAGGCACAGAAATGAATTTAAACACACTTATTCTAGTTGACAAAGTCATAATTCACATCCAACAGTAATTTAGAGTCAAAAGATTAAATGTTGAAATTTCATCATTATAGACCATTTTGGGATCGTTCGACAGGTCCGGAGTCATCGTTTTTCATCTGAAAATTGATTTTTTGGACTGTACCAAAAATGATTCAAAATGTCAATTGGATCATGCCTCATGTTGAATACCACTTTTTAAACTCTCACAGTGACAAAAATTGCCATTTTTACAGAGTTTTGCTTACACAAAAGCTTCCATTTTGACCCGTTTCAGGCACAGAAATGACTTTAAACACACTTATTTCAGTTGACAAAGTCATAATTCACATCCAACAGTAATTTAGAGTCAAAAGATTACATGTTAAAATGTCATCATTATAGACCATTTTGGGATCGTTCGACAGGTCCGGAGTCATCGTTTTTCTTCCGAAAATTGATTTTTTGGACTGTACCAAAAATGATTCAAAATGTCAATTGGATCATGCCTCATGTTGAATAACCACTTTTTAAACCCTCACAGTGACCAAAATTGCAATTTTTACAGAGTTTTGCTTACTCAAAAGCTTCCATTTTGACCCGTTTCAGGCACAGAAATGAGTTTAAACACACTTATTCTAGTTGACAAAGTCATAATTCACATCCAACAGTCATTTAGAGTCAAAAGATTAAATGTTAAAATTTCATCATTATAGACCATTTTGGGATCGTTCGACAGGTCCGGAGTCATCGTTTTTCATCCGAAAATTGATTTTTTGGACTGTACCAAAAATGATTCAAAATGTCAATTGGATCATGCCTCATGTTGAATAACCACTTTTTAAACCCTCACAATGACCAAAATTGCCATTTTTACAGAGTTTTGCTTACTCAAAAGCTTCCATTTTGACCCGTTTCAGGCACAGAAATGACTTTAAACACACTTATTCTAGTTGACAAAGCCATAATTCACATCCAACAGTAATTTAGAGTCAAAAGATTAAATGTTGAAATTTCATCATTATAGACCATTTTATGATCTTTCGACTGGTCCGGAGTCATCGTTTTTCATCCGAAAATTGATTTTTTGGACTGTACCAAAAATGATTCAAAATGTCAATTGGATCATGCCTCATGTTTAATAACCACTTTTAAAACCCTCACAGTGACCAAACTGCCATTTTTACAGAGTTTTGCTTACTCAAAAGCTTCCATTTAACCCGTTTCAGGGACAGAAATGACTTTAAACACACTTATTCTAGTTGACAAAGTCATAATTCACATCCAACAGTAATTTAGAGTCAAAAGATTAAATGTTAAAATTTCATCATTATAGACCATTTTGGGATCGTTCGACAGGTCCGGAGTCATCGTTTTTCTTCCGAAAATTGATTTTTTGGACTGTACCAAAAATGATTCAAAATGTCAATTGGATCATGCCTCATGTTGAATAACCACTTTTTAAACCCTCACAGTGACCAAAATTGCTATTTTTACAGAGTTTTGCTTACTCAAAAGCTTCCATTTTGACCCATTTCATGCACAGAAATGACTTTAAACACACTTATTCTAGTTGACAAAGTCATAATTCACATCCAACAGTCATTTAGAGTCAAAAGATTAAATGTTGAAATTTCATCATTATGGACCATTTTGGGATCGTTCAACAGGTCCGGAGTCATCGTTTTTCATCCGAAAATTGATTTTTTGGACTGTACCAAAAATGATTCAAACTGTCAATTGGATCATGCCTCATGTTGAATATCCACTTTTTAAACCCTCACAATGACCAAAATTGCCATTTTTAAAGAGTTTTGCTTACTCAAAAGCTTCAATTTTGACCCGTTTCAGGCACAGAAATGACTTTAAACACACTTATTCTAGTTGACAAAGTCATAATTCACATCCAACAGTCATTTAGAGTCAAAAGATTAAATGTTGAAATTTCATCATTATGGACCATTTTGGGATCGTTCAACAGGTCTGGAGTCATTGTTTTTCATCCGAAAATTGATTTTTTGGACTGTACCAAAAATGATTCAAAATGTCAATTGGATCATGCCTCATGTTGAATAACCACTTTTGAAACCCTCACAGTGACCAAAATTGCCATTTTTACAGAGTTTTGCTTGCTCAAAAGCTTCTATTTTTACCCGGTTCAGGCACAGAAATGAATTTAAACACACTTATTCTAGTTGACAAAGTCATAATTCACATCCAACAGTAATTTAGAGTCAAAAGATTAAATGTTGAAATTTCATCATTATAGACCATTTTGGTATCGTTTGACAGGTCCGGAGTCATCGTTTTTCATCCGAAAATTTATTTTTTTGGACTGTACCAAAAATGATTCAAAATGTCAATTGGATCATTCCTCATGTTGAATAACTACTTTTTAAACCCTTACAGTGACCAAAATTGCCATTTTTACAGAGTTTTGCTTACTCAAAAGCTTCAATTTTGACCCGTTTCAGGCACAGAAATGACTTAAAACACACTTATTTTAGTTGACAAAGTCATAATTCACATCCAACAGTAATTTAGAGTCAAAAGATTAAATGTTGAAATTTCATCCATATTGACCATTTTGGGATCGTTCGACAGGTCCGGAGTCATCGTTTTTCATCCGAAAATTGATTTTTTGGACTGTACCAAAAATGATTCAAAATGTCAATTGGATCATGCCTCATGTTGAACAACCACTTTTTAAACCCTCACAGTGACCAAAATTGCCATTTTTACAGAGTTTTGCTAGCTCAAAAGCTTCTATTTTGACCCGTTTCAGGCACAGAAATGAATTTAAACACACTTATTCTAGTTGACAAAGTCATAATTCACATCCAACAGTAATTTAGAGTCAAAAGATTAAATGTTGAAATTTCATCATTATAGACCATTTTGGGATCGTTCGACAGGTCCGGAGTCATCGTTTTTCATCTGAAAATTGATTTTTTGGACTGTACCAAAAATGATTCAAAATGTCAATTGGATCATGCCTCATGTTGAATACCACTTTTTAAACTCTCACAGTGACAAAAATTGCCATTTTTACAGAGTTTTGCTTACACAAAAGCTTCCATTTTGACCCGTTTCAGGCACAGAAATGACTTTAAACACACTTATTTCAGTTGACAAAGTCATAATTCACATCCAACAGTAATTTAGAGTCAAAAGATTACATGTTAAAATTTCATCATTATAGACCATTTTGGGATCGTTCGACAGGTCCGGAGTCATCGTTTTTCTTCCGAAAATTGATTTTTTGGACTGTACCAAAAATGATTCAAAATGTCAATTGGATCATGCCTCATGTTGAATAACCACTTTTTAAACCCTCACAGTGACCAAAATTGCAATTTTTACAGAGTTTTGCTTACTCAAGAGCTTCCATTTTGACCCGTTTCGGGCACAGAAATGAGTTTAAACACACTTATTCTAGTTGACAAAGTCATAATTCACATCCAACAGTCATTTAGAGTCAAAAGATTAAATGTTAAAATTTCATCATTATAGACCATTTTGGGATCGTTCGACAGGTCCGGAGTCATCGTTTTTCATCCGAAAATTGATTTTTTGGACTGTACCAAAAATGATTCAAAATGTCAATTGGATCCTGCCTCATGTTGAATAACCACTTTTTAAACCCTCACAATGACCAAAATTGCCATTTTTACAGAGTTTTGCTTACTCAAAAGCTTCCATTTTGACCCGTTTCAGGCACAGAAATGACTTTAAACACACTTATTCTAGTTGACAAAGCCATAATTCACATCCAACAGTAATTTAGAGTCAAAAGATTAAATGTTGAAATTTCATCATTATAGACGATTTTATGATCTTTCGACTGGTCCGGAGTCATCGTTTTTCATCCGAAAATTGATTTTTTGGACTGTACCAAAAATGATTCAAAATGTCAATTGGATCATGCCTCATGTTTAATAACCACTTTTAAAACCCTCACAGTGACCAAACTGCCATTTTTACAGAGTTTTGCTTACTCAAAAGCTTCCATTTAACCCGTTTCAGGGACAGAAATGACTTTAAACACACTTATTCTAGTTGACAAAGTCATAATTCACATCCAACAGTAATTTAGAGTCAAAAGATTAAATGTTAAAATTTCATCATTATAGACCATTTTGGGATCGTTCGACAGGTCCGGAGTCATCGTTTTTCTTCCGAAAATTGATTTTTTGGACTGTACCAAAAATGATTCAAAATGTCAATTGGATCATGCCTCATGTTGAATAACCACTTTTTAAACCCTCACAGTGACCAAAATTGCTATTTTTACAGAGTTTTGCTTACTCAAAAGCTTCCATTTTGACCCATTTCATGCACAGAAATGACTTTAAACACACTTATTCTAGTTGACAAAGTCATAATTCACATCCAACAGTCATTTAGAGTCAAAAGATTAAATGTTGAAATTTCATCATTATGGACCATTTTGGGATCGTTCAACAGGTCCGGAGTCATCGTTTTTCATCCGAAAATTGATTTTTTGGACTGTACCAAAAATGATTCAAACTGTCAATTGGATCATGCCTCATGTTGAATAACCACTTTTTAAACCCTCACAATGACCAAAATTGCCATTTTTACAGAGTTTTGCTTACTCAAAAGCTTCCATTTTGACCCGTTTCAGGCACAGAAATGACTTTAAACACACTTATTCTAGTTGACAAAGTCATAATTCACATCCAACAGTCATTTAGAGTCAAAAGATTAAATGTTGAAATTTCATCATTATGGACCATTTTGGGATCGTTCAACAGGTCCGGAGTCATCGTTTTTTATCCGAAAATTGATTTTTTGGACTGTACCAAAAATGATTCAAAATGTCAATTGGATCATGCCTCATGTTGAATAACCACTTTTTAAACCCTCACAGTGACCAAAATTGCCATTTTTACAGAGTTTTGCTTGCTCAAAAGCTTCTATTTTGACCCATTTCAGGCACAGAAATGACTTTAAACACACTTATTCTAGTTGACAAAGTCATAATTCACATCCAACAGTCATTTAGAGTCAAAAGATTAAATGTTGAAATTTCATCATTATGGACCATTTTGGGATCGTTCAACAGGTCCGGAGTCATCGTTTTTCATCCGAAAATTGATTTTTTGGACTGTACCAAAAATGATTCAAACTGTCAATTGGATCATGCCTCATGTTGAATAACCACTTTTTAAACCCTCACAGTGACCAAAATTGCAATTTTTACAGAGTTTTGCTTACTCAAAAGCTTCCATTTTGACCCGTTTCAGGCACAGAAATGAGTTTAAACACACTTATTCTAGTTGACAAAGTCATAATTCACATCCAACAGTCATTTAGAGTCAAAAGATTAAATGTTAAAATTTCATCATTATAGACCATTTTGGGATCGTTCGACAGGTCCGGAGTCATCGTTTTTCATCCGAAAATTGATTTTTTGGACTGTACCAAAAATGATTCAAAATGTCAATTGGATCATGCCTCATGTTGAATAACCACTTTTTAAACCCTCACAGTGACCAAAATTGCCATTTTTACAGAGTTTTGCTTACTCAAAAGCTTCCATTTTGACCCGTTTCAGGCACAGAAATGAGTTTAAACACACTTATTCTAGTTGACAAAGTCATAATTCACATCCAACAGTCATTTAGAGTCAAAAGATTAAATGTTAAAATTTCATCATTATAGACCATTTTGGGATCGTTCGACAGGTCCGGAGTCATCGTTTTTCATCCGAAAATTGATTTTTTGGACTGTACCAAAAATGATTCAAAATGTCAATTGGATCATGCCTCATGTTGAATAACCACTTTTTAAACCCTCACAGTGACCAAAATTGCCATTTTTACAGAGTTTTGCTTGCTCAAAAGCTTCTATTTTGACCCGTTTCAGGCACAGAAATGAATTTAAACACACTTATTCTAGTTGACAAAGTCATAATTCACATCCAACAGTAATTTAGAGTCAAAAGATTAAATGTTGAAATTTCATCATTATAGACCATTTTGGGATCATTCGACAGGTCCGGAGTCATCGTTTTTCATCTGAAAATTGATTTTTTGGACTGTACCAAAAATGATTCAAAATGTCAATTGGATCTTGCCTCATGTTGAATACCACTTTTTAAACTCTCACAGTGACCAAAATTGCCATTTTTACAGAGTTTTGCTTACACAAAAGCTTGCATTTTGACCCGTTTCAGGCACAGAAATGACTTTAAACACACTTATTTCAGTTGACAAAGTCATAATTCACATCCAACAGTAATTTAGAGTCAAAAGATTACATGTTAAAATTTCATCATTATAGACCATTTTGGGATCGTTCGACAGGTCCGGAGTCATCGTTTTTCTTCCGAAAATTGATTTTTTGGACTGTACCAAAAATGATTCAAAATGTCAATTGGATCATGCCTCATGTTGAATAACCACTTTTTAAACCCTCACAGTGACCAAAATTGCAATTTTTACAGAGTTTTGCTTACTCAAAAGCTTCCATTTTGACCCGTTTCAGGCACAGAAATGAGTTTAAACACACTTATTCTAGTTGACAAAGTCATAATTCACATCCAACAGTCATTTAGAGTCAAAAGATTAAATGTTAAAATTTCATCATTATAGACCATTTTGGGATCGTTCGACAGGTCCGGAGTCATCGTTTTTCATCCGAAAATTGATTTTTTGGACTGTACCAAAAATGATTCAAAATGTCAATTGGATCATGCCTCATGTTGAATAACCACTTTTTAAACCCTCACAGTGACCAAAATTGCCATTTTTACAGAGTTTTGCTTACTCAAAAGCTTCCATTTTGACCCGTTTCAGGCACAGAAATGAGTTTAAACACACTTATTCTAGTTGACAAAGTCATAATTCACATCCAACAGTCATTTAGAGTCAAAAGATTAAATGTTAAAATTTCATCATTATAGACCATTTTGGGATCGTTCGACAGGTCCGGAGTCATCGTTTTTCATCCGAAAATTGATTTTTTGGACTGTACCAAAAATGATTCAAAATGTCAATTGGATCATGCCTCATGTTAAATAACCACTTTTTAAACCCTCACAGTGACCAAAATTGCCATTTTTACAGAGTTTTGCTTACTCAAAAGCTTCCATTTAACCCGTTTCAGGGATAGAAATGACTTTAAACACACTTATTCTAGTTGACAAAGTCATAATTCACATCCAACAGTAATTTAGAGTCAAAAGATTAAATGTTAAAATTTCATCATTATAGACCATTTTGGGATCGTTCGACAGGTCCGGAGTCATCGTTTTTCTTCCGAAAATTGATTTTTTGGACTGTACCAAAAATGATTCAAAATGTCAATTGGATCATGCCTCATGTTGAATAACCACTTTTTAAACCCTCACAGTGACCAAAATTGCCATTTTTACAGAGTTTTGCTTACTCAAAAGCTTCCATTTTGACCCGTTTCAGGCACAGAAATGAGTTTAAACACACTTATTCTAGTTGACAAAGCCATAATTCACATCCAACAGTAATTTAGAGTCAAAAGATTAAATGTTGAAATTTCATCCATATTGACCATTTTGGGATCGTTCGACAGGTCCGGAGTCATCGTTTTTCATCCGAAAATTGATTTTTTTGGACTGTACCAAAAATGATTCAAAATGTCAATTGGATCATGCCTCATGTTGAATAACCACTTTTTAAACCCTCACAGTGACCAAAATTGCCATTTTTACAGAGTTTTGCTTGCTCAAAAGCTTCTATTTTGACCCGTTTCAGGCACAGAAATGAATTTAAACACACTTATTCTAGTTGACAAAGTCATAATTCACATCCAACAGTAATTTAGAGTCAAAAGATTAAATGTTGAAATTTCATCATTATAGACCATTTTGGTATCGTTCGACAGGTCCGGAGTCAATCTTTTTCATCCGAAAATTGATTTTTTGGACTGTACCAAAAATGATTCAAAATGTCAATTGGATCATGCCTCATTTTGAATAACCACTTTTTGAACCCTCACAGTGACCAAAATTGCCATTTTTACAGAGTTTTGCTTACTCAAAAGCTTCCATTTTGACCCGTTTCAGGCACAGAAATGACTTTAAACACACTTATTCTAGTTGACAAAGTCGTAATTCACATCCAACAGTAATTTAGAGTCAAAAGATTAAATGTTGAAATTTCATCATTATAGACCATTTTATGATCTTTCGACAGGTCCGGAGTCATCGTTTTTCATCCGAAAATTGATTTTTTGGACTGTACCAAAAATGATTCAAAATGTCAATTGGATCATGCCTCATGTTTAATAACCACTTTTTAAACCCTCACAGTGACCAAAATTGCCATTTTTACAGAGTTTTGCTTACTCAAAAGCTTCCATTTAACCCGTTTCAGGGACAGAAATGACTTTAAACACACTTATTCTAGTTGACAAAGTCATAATTCACATCCAACAGTAATTTAGAGTCAAAAGATTAAATGTTAAAATTTCATCATTATAGACCATTTTGGGATCGTTCAACAGGTCCGGAGTCAATCTTTTTCATCCGAAAATTGATTTTTTTGGACTGTACGAAAAATGATTCAAAATGTCAATTGGATCATGCCTCATGTTGAATAACCACTTTTTGAACCCTCACAGTGACCAAAATTGCCATTTTTACAGAGTTTTGCTTACTCAAAAGCTTCCATTTTGACCCGTTTCAGGCACAGAAATGACTTTAAACACACCTATTCTAGTTGACAAAGTCATAATTCACATCCAACAGTAATTTAGAGTCAAAAGATTAAATGTTCAAATTTCATCATTATAGACCATTTTATGATCGTTCGACAGGTCCGGAGTCATCGTTTTTCATCCGAAAATTGATTTTTTGGACTGTACCAAAAATGATTCAAAATGTCAATTGGATCATGCCTCAGGTTGAATAACCACTTTTTAACCCTTCACAGTGACCAAAATTGCCATTTTTACAGAGTTTTGCTTACTCAAAAGCTTCCATTTAACCCGTTTCAGGGACAGAAATGACTTTAAACACACTTATTCTAGTTGACAAAGTCATAATTCACATCCAACAGTCATTTAGAGTCAAAAGATTAAATGTTAAAATTTCATCATTATAGAGCATTTTGGGATCGTTCGACAGGTTCGGAGTCATCGTTTTTCATCCGAAAATTGATTTTTTGGACTGTACCAAAAATGATTCAAAATGTCAATTGGATCATGCCTCATGTTGAATAACCACTTTTGAAACCCTCACAGTGACCAAAATTGCCATTTTTACAGAGTTTTGCTTGCTCAAAAGCTTCTATTTTTACCCGGTTCAGGCACAGAAATGAATTTAAACACATTTATTCTAGTTGACAAAGTCATAATTCACATCCAACAGTAATTTAGAGTCAAAAGATTAAATGTTGAAATTTCATCATTATAGACCATTTTGGTATCGTTCGACAGGTCCGGAGTCATCGTTTTTCATCCGAAAATTTATTTTTTTGGACTGTACCAAAAATGATTCAAAATGTCAATTGGATCATTCCTCATGTTGAATAACCACTTTTGAAACCCTCACAGTGACCAAAATTGCCATTTTTACAGAGTTTTGCTTGCTCAAAAGCTTCTATTTTTACCCGGTTCAGGCACAGAAATGAATTTAAACAAATTTATTCTAGTTGACAAAGTCATAATTCACATCCAACAGTAATTTAGAGTCAAAAGATTAAATGTTGAAATTTCATCATTATAGACCATTTTGGGATCGTTCGATAGGTCCGGAGTCATCGTTTTTCATCCGAAAATTTATTTTTTTGGACTGTACCAAAAATGATTCAAAATGTCAATTGGATCATTCCTCATGTTAAATAACCACTTTTTAAACCCTTACAGTGACCAAAATTGCCATTTTTACAGAGTTTTGCTTACTCAAAAGGTTCAATTTTGACCCGTTTCAGGCACAGAAATGACTTTAAACACACTTATTTTAGTTGACAAAGTCATAATTCACATCCAACAGTAATTTAGAGTCAAAAGATTAAATGTTGAAATTTCATCCATATTGACCATTTTGGGATCGTTCGACAGGTCGGGAGTCATCGTTTTTTATCCGAAAATTGATTTTTTGGACTGTACCAAAAATGATTCAAAATGTCAATTGGATCATGCCTCATGTTGAATAACCACTTTTTAAACCCTCACAGTGACCAAAATTGCCATTTTTACAGAGTTTTGCTAGCTCAAAAGCTTCTATTTTGACCCGTTTCAGGCACAGAAATGAATTTAAACACACTTATTCTAGTTGACAAAGTCATAATTCACATCCAACAGTAATTTAGAGTCAAAAGATTAAATGTTGAAATTTCATCATTATAGACCATTTTGGGATCGTTCGACAGGTCCGGAGTCATCGTTTTTCATCTGAAAATTGATTTTTTGGACTGTACCAAAAATGATTCAAAATGTCAATTGGATCATGCCTCATGTTGAATACCACTTTTTAAACTCTCACAGTGACCAAAATTGCCATTTTTACAGAGTTTTGCTTACACAAAAGCTTCCATTTTGACCCGTTTCAGGCACAGAAATGACTTTAAACACACTTATTTCAGTTGACAAAGTCATAATTCACATCCAACAGTAATTTAGAGTCAAAAGATTACATGTTAAAATTTCATCATTATAGACCATTTTGGGATTGTTCGACAGGTCCGGAGTCATCGTTTTTCTTTCTGAAAATTGATTTTTTGGACTGTACCAAAAATGATTCAAAATGTCAATTGGATCATGCCTCATGTTGAATAACCACTTTTTAAACCCTCACAGTGACCAAAATTGCCATTTTTACAGAGTTTTGCTTACTCAAAAGCTTCCATTTTGACCCGTTTCAGGCACAGAAATGACTTTAAACACACTTATTCTAGTTGACAAAGTCGTAATTCACATCCAACAGTAATTTAGAGTCAAAAGATTAAATGTTGAAATTTCATCATTATAGACCATTTTATGATCTTTCGACAGGTCCGGAGTCATCGTTTTTCATCCGAAAATTGATTTTTTGGACTGTACCAAAAATGATTCAAAATGTCAATTGGATCATGCCTCATGTTTAATAACCACTTTTTAAACCCTCACAGTGACCAAAATTGCCATTTTTACAGAGTTTTGCTTACTCAAAAGCTTCCATTTAACCCGTTTCAGGGACAGAAATGACTTTAAACACACTTATTCTAGTTGACAAAGTCATAATTCACATCCAACAGTAATTTAGAGTCAAAAGATTAAATGTTAAAATTTCATCATTATAGACCATTTTGGGATCGTTCAACAGGTCCGGAGTCAATCTTTTTCATCCGAAAATTGATTTTTTTGGACTGTACGAAAAATGATTCAAAATGTCAATTGGATCATGCCTCATGTTGAATAACCACTTTTTGAACCCTCACAGTGACCAAAATTGCCATTTTTACAGAGTTTTGCTTACTCAAAAGCTTCCATTTTGACCCGTTTCAGGCACAGAAATGACTTTAAACACACCTATTCTAGTTGACAAAGTCATAATTCACATCCAACAGTAATTTAGAGTCAAAAGATTAAATGTTCAAATTTCATCATTATAGACCATTTTATGATCGTTCGACAGGTCCGGAGTCATCGTTTTTCATCCGAAAATTGATTTTTTGGACTGTACCAAAAATGATTCAAAATGTCAATTGGATCATGCCTCATGTTGAATAACCACTTTTTAAACCTTCACAGTGACCAAAATTGCCATTTTTACAGAGTTTTGCTTACTCAAAAGCTTCCATTTAACCCGTTTCAGGGACAGAAATGACTTTAAACACACTTATTCTAGTTGACAAAGTCATAATTCACATCCAACAGTCATTTAGAGTCAAAAGATTAAATGTTAAAATTTCATCATTATAGAGCATTTTGGGATCGTTCGACAGGTTCGGAGTCATCGTTTTTCATCCGAAAATTGATTTTTTGGACTGTACCAAAAATGATTCAAAATGTCAATTGGATCATGCCTCATGTTGAATAACCACTTTTGAAACCCTCACAGTGACCAAAATTGCCATTTTTACAGAGTTTTGCTTGCTCAAAAGCTTCTATTTTTACCCGGTTCAGGCACAGAAATGAATTTAAACACATTTATTCTAGTTGACAAAGTCATAATTCACATCCAACAGTAATTTAGAGTCAAAAGATTAAATGTTGAAATTTCATCATTATAGACCATTTTGGTATCGTTCGACAGGTCCGGAGTCATCGTTTTTCATCCGAAAATTTATTTTTTTGGACTGTACCAAAAATGATTCAAAATGTCAATTGGATCATTCCTCATGTTGAATAACCACTTTTGAAACCCTCACAGTGACCAAAATTGCCATTTTTACAGAGTTTTGCTTGCTCAAAAGCTTCTATTTTTACCCGGTTCAGGCACAGAAATGAATTTAAACAAATTTATTCTAGTTGACAAAGTCATAATTCACATCCAACAGTAATTTAGAGTCAAAAGATTAAATGTTGAAATTTCATCATTATAGACCATTTTGGGATCGTTCGATAGGTCCGGAGTCATCGTTTTTCATCCGAAAATTTATTTTTTTGGACTGTACCAAAAATGATTCAAAATGTCAATTGGATCATTCCTCATGTTGAATAACCACTTTTTAAACCCTTACAGTGACCAAAATTGCCATTTTTACAGAGTTTTGCTTACTCAAAAGGTTCAATTTTGACCCGTTTCAGGCACAGAAATGACTTTAAACACACTTATTTTAGTTGACAAAGTCATAATTCACATCCAACAGTAATTTAGAGTCAAAAGATTAAATGTTGAAATTTCATCCATATTGACCATTTTGGGATCGTTCGACAGGTCGGGAGTCATCGTTTTTCATCCGAAAATTGATTTTTTGGACTGTACCAAAAATGATTCAAAATGTCAATTGGATCATGCCTCATGTTGAATAACCACTTTTTAAACCCTCACAGTGACCAAAATTGCCATTTTTACAGAGTTTTGCTAGCTCAAAAGCTTCTATTTTGACCCGTTTCAGGCACAGAAATGAATTTAAACACACTTATTCTAGTTGACAAAGTCATAATTCACATCCAACAGTAATTTAGAGTCAAAAGATTAAATGTTGAAATTTCATCATTATAGACCATTTTGGGATCGTTCGACAGGTCCGGAGTCATCGTTTTTCATCTGAAAATTGATTTTTTGGACTGTACCAAAAATGATTCAAAATGTCAATTGGATCATGCCTCATGTTGAATACCACTTTTTAAACTCTCACAGTGACCAAAATTGCCATTTTTACAGAGTTTTGCTTACACAAAAGCTTCCATTTTGACCCGTTTCAGGCACAGAAATGACTTTAAACACACTTATTTCAGTTGACAAAGTCATAATTCACATCCAACAGTAATTTAGAGTCAAAAGATTACATGTTAAAATTTCATCATTATAGACCATTTTGGGATTGTTCGACAGGTCCGGAGTCATCGTTTTCTTTCTGAAAATTGATTTTTTGGACTGTACCAAAAATGATTCAAAATGTCAATTGGATCATGCCTCATGTTGAATAACCACTTTTTAAACCCTCACAGTGACCAAAATTGCAATTTTTACAGAGTTTTGCTTACTCAAAAGCTTCCATTTTGACCCGTTTCAGGCACAGAAATGAGTTTAAACACACTTATTCTAGTTGACAAAGTCATAATTCACATCCAACAGTCATTTAGAGTCAAAAGATGAAATGTTAAAATTTCATCATTATAGACCATTTTGGGATCGTTCGACAGGTCCGGAGTCATCGTTTTTCATCCGAAAATTGATTTTTTGGACTGTACCAAAAATGATTCAAAATGTCAATTGGATCATGCCTCATGTTGAATAACCACTTTTTAAACCCTCACAGTGACCAAAATTGCCATTTTTACAGAGTTTTGCTTACTCAAAAGCTTCCATTTTGACCCGTTTCAGGCACAGAAATGACTTTAAACACACTTATTCTAGTTGACAAAGTCATAATTCACATCCAACAGTCATTTAGAGTCAAAAGATTAAATGTTGAAATTTCATCATTATAGACCATTTTGGGATCGTTCAACAGGTCTGGAGTCATCGTTTTTCATCCGAAAATTGATTTTTTGGACTGTACTAAAAATGATTCAAAATGTCAATTGGATCATGCCTCATGTTGAATAACCACTTTTTAAACCCTCACAATGACCAAAATTGCCATTTTTACAGAGTTTTGCTTACTCAAAAGCTTCCATTTTGACCCGTTTCAGGCACAGAAATGACTTTAAACACACTTATTCTAGTTGACAAAGCCATAATTCACATCCAACAGTAATTTAGAGTCAAAAGATTAAATGTTGAAATTTCATCCATATTGACCATTTTGGGATCGTTCGACAGGTCCGGAGTCATCGTTTTTCATCCGAAAATTGATTTTTTTGGACTGTACCAAAAATGATTCAAAATGTCATTTGGATCATGCCTCATGTTGAATAACCACTTTTTAAACCCTCACAGTGACCAAAATTGCCATTTTTACAGAGTTTTGCTTGCTCAAAAGCTTCTATTTTGACCCGTTTCAGGCACAGAAATGAATTTAAACACACTTATTCTAGTTGACAAAGTCATAATTCACATCCAACAGTAATTTAGAGTCAAAAGATTAAATGTTGAAATTTCATCATTATAGACCATTTTGGTATCGTTCGACAGGTCCGGAGTCAATCTTTTTCATCCGAAAATTGATTTTTTGGACTGTACCAAAAATGATTCAAAATGTCAATTGGATCATGCCTCATTTTGAATAACCACTTTTTGAACCCTCACAGTGACCAAAATTGCCATTTTTACAGAGTTTTGCTTACTCAAAAGCTTCCATTTTGACCCGTTTCAGGCACAGAAATGACTTTAAACACACTTATTCTAGTTGACAAAGTCGTAATTCACATCCAACAGTAATTTAGAGTCAAAAGATTAAATGTTGAAATTTCATCATTATAGACCATTTTATGATCTTTCGACAGGTCCGGAGTCATCGTTTTTCATCCGAAAATGGATTTTTTGGACTGTACCAAAAATGATTCAAAATGTCAATTGGATCATGCCTCATGTTGAATAACCACTTTTTAAACCCTCACAGTGACCAAAATTGCCATTTTTACAGAGTTTTGCTTGCTCAAAAGCTTCTATTTTGACCCGTTTCAGGCACAGAAATGAATTTAAACACACTTATTCTAGTTGACAAAGTCATAATTCACATCCAACAGTAATTTAGAGTCAAAAGATTAAATGTTGAAATGTCATCATTATAGACCATTTTGGTATCGTTCGACAGGTCCGGAGTCAATCTTTTTCATCCGAAAATTGATTTTTTGGACTGTACCAAAAATGATTCAAAATGTCAATTGGATCATGCCTCATTTTGAATAACCACTTTTTGAACCCTCACAGTGACCAAAATTGCCATTTTTACAGAGTTTTGCTTACTCAAAAGCTTCCATTTTGACCCGTTTCAGGCACAGAAATGACTTTAAACACACTTATTCTAGTTGACAAAGTCGTAATTCACATCCAACAGTAATTTAGAGTCAAAAGATTAAATGTTGAAATTTCATCATTATAGACCATTTTATGATCTTTCGACAGGTCCGGAGTCATCGTTTTTCATCCGAAAATTGATTTTTTGGACGGTACCAAAAATGATTCAAAATGTCAATTGGATCATGCCTCATGTTTAATACCCACTTTTTAAACCCTCACAGTGACCAAAATTGCCATTTTTACAGAGTTTTGCTTACTCAAAAGCTTCCATTTAACCCGTTTCAGGGACAGAAATGACTTTAAACACACTTATTCTAGTTGACAAAGTCATAATTCACATCCAACAGTAATTTAGAGTCAAAAGATTAAATGTTAAAATTTCATCATTATAGACCATTTTGGGATCGTTCGACAGGTCCGGAGTCATCGTTTTTCTTCCGAAAATTGATTTTTTGGACTGTACCAAAAATGATTCAAAATGTCAATTGGATCATGCCTCATGTTGAATAACCACTTTTTAAACCCTCACAGTGACCAAAATTGCCATTTTTACAGAGTTTTGCTTACTCAAAAGCTTCCATTTTGACCCGTTTCAGGCACAGAAATGAGTTTAAACACACTTATTCTAGTTGACAAAGTCATAATTCACATACAACAGTCATTTAGAGTCAAAAGATTAAATGTTAAAATTTCATCATTATAGACCATTTTGGGATCGTTCGACAGGTCCGGAGTCATCGTTTTTCATCCGAAAATTGATTTTTTGGACTGTACCAAAAATGATTCAAAATGTCAATTGGATCATGCCTCATGTTGAATAACCACTTTTTAAACCCTCACAGTGACCAAAATTGCTATTTTTACAGAGTTTTGCTTACTCAAAAGTTCCATTTTGACCCATTTCAGGCACAGAAATGACTTTAAACACACTTATTCTAGTTGACAAAGTCATAATTCACATCCAACAGTCATTTAGAGTCAAAAGATTAAATGTTGAAATTTCATCATTATGGACCATTTTGGGATCGTTCAACAGGTCCGGAGTCATCGTTTTTCATCCGAAAATTGATTTTTTGGACTGTACCAAAAATGATTCAAACTGTCAATTGGATCATGCCTCATGTTGAATAACCACTTTTTAAACCCTCACAATGACCAAAATTGCCATTTTTACAGAGTTTTGCTTACTCAAAAGCTTCCATTTTGACCCGTTTCAGGCACAGAAATGACTTTAAACACACTTATTCTAGTTGACAAAGTCATAATTCACATCCAACAGTAATTTAGAGTCAAAAGATTAAATGTTGAAATTTCATCCATATTGACCATTTTGGGATCGTTCGACAGGTCCGGAGTCATCGTTTTTCATCCGAAAATTGATTTTTTGGACTGTACCAAAAATGATTCAAAATGTCAATTGGATCATGCCTCATGTTGAATAACCACTTTTTAAACCCTCACAGTGACCAAAATTGCCATTTTTACAGAGTTTTGCTTGCTCAAAAGCTTCTATTTTGACCCGCTTCAGGCACAGAAATGAATTTAAACACACTTATTCTAGTTGACAAAGTCATAATTCACATCCAACAGTAATTTAGAGTCAAAAGATTAAATGTTGAAATTTTATCATTATAGACCATTTTGGGATCGTTCGACAGGTCCGGAGTCATCGTTTTTCATCTGAAAATTGATTTTTTGGACTGTACCAAAAATGATTCAAAATGTCAATTGGATCATGCCTCATGTTGAATACCACTTTTTAAACTCTCACAGTGACCAAAATTGCCATTTTTACAGAGTTTTGCTTACACAAAAGCTTCCATTTTGACCCGTTTCAGGCACAGAAATGACTTTAAACACACTTATTTCAGTTGACAAAGTCATAATTCACATCCAACAGTAATTTAGAGTCAAAAGATTACATGTTAAAATTTCATCATTATAGACCATTTTGGGAGAGTCATCGTTTTTCTTCCGAAAATTGATTTTTTGGACTGTACCAAAAATGATTCAAAATGTCCATTGGATCATGCCTCATGTTGAATAACCACTTTTTAAACCCTCACAGTGACCAAAATTGCAATTTTTACAGAGTTTTGCTTACTCAAAAGCTTCCATTTTGACCCGTTTCAGGCACAGAAATGAGTTTAAACACACTTATTCTAGTTGACAAAGTCATAATTCACATCCAACAGTCATTTAGAGTCAAAAGATTAAATGTTAAAATTTCATCATTATAGACCATTTTGGGATCGTTCGACAGGTCCGGAGTCATCGTTTTTCATCCGAAAATTGATTTTTTGGACTGTACCAAAAATGATTCAAAATGTCAATTGGATCATGCCTCATGTTGAATAACCACTTTTTAAACCCTCACAGTGACCAAAATTGCCATTTTTACAGAGTTTTGCTTACTCAAAAGCTTCCATTTTGACCCGTTTCAGGCACAGAAATGAGTTTAAACACACTTATTCTAGTTGACAAAGTCATAATTCACATCCAACAGTCATTTAGAGTCAAAAGATTAAATGTTAAAATTTCATCATTATAGACCATTTTGGGATCGTTCGACAGGTCCGGAGTCATCGTTTTTCATCCGAAAATTGATTTTTTGGACTGTACCAAAAATGATTCAAAATGTCAATTGGATCATGCCTCATGTTGAATAACCACTTTTTAAACCCTCACAGTGACCAAAATTGCCATTTTTACAGAGTTTTGCTTACTCAAAAGCTTCCATTTTGACCCGTTTCAGGCACAGAAATGACTTTAAACACACTTATTCTAGTTGACAAAGTCATAATTCACATCCAACAGTCATTTAGAGTCAAAAGATTAAATGTTGAAATTTCATCATTATAGACCATTTTGGGATCGTTCAACAGGTCCGGAGTCATCGTTTTTCATCCGAAAATTGATTTTTTGGACTGTACTAAAAATGATTCAAAATGTTAATTGGATCATGCCTCATGTTGAATAACCACTTTTTAAACCCTCACAATGACCAAAATTGCCATTTTTACAGAGTTTTGCTTACTCAAAAGCTTCCATTTTGACCCGTTTCAGGCACAGAAATGACTTTAAACACACTTATTCTAGTTGACAAAGCCATAATTCACATCCAACAGTAATTTAGAGTCAAAAGATTAAATGTTGAAATTTCATCCATATTGACCATTTTGGGATCGTTCGACAGGTCCGGAGTCATCGTTTTTTATCCGAAAATTGATTTTTTTGGACTGTACCAAAAATGATTCAAAATGTCAATTGGATCATGCCTCATGTTGAATAACCACTTTTTAAACCCTCACAGTGACCAACATTGCCATTTTTACAGAGTTTTGCTTGCTCAAAAGCTTCTATTTTGACCCGTTTCAGGCACAGAAATGAATTTAAACACACTTATTCTAGTTGACAAAGTCATAATTCACATCCAACAGTAATTTAGAGTCAAAAGATTAAATGTTGAAATTTCATCATTATAGACCATTTTGCTATCGTTCGACAGGTCCGGAGTCAATCTTTTTCATCCGAAAATTGATTTTTTGGACTGTACCAAAAATGATTCAAAATGTCAATTGGATCATGCCTCATTTTGAATAACCACTTTTTGAACCCTCACAGTGACCAAAATTGCCATTTTTACAGAGTTTTGCTTACTCAAAAGCTTCCATTTTGACCCGTTTCAGGCACAGAAATGACTTTAAACACACTTATTCTAGTTGACAAAGTCGTAATTCACATCCAACAGTAATTTAGAGTCAAAAGATTAAATGTTGAAATTTCATCATTATAGACCATTTTATGATCTTTCGACAGGTCCGGAGTCATCGTTTTTCATCCGAAAATTGATTTTTTGGACTGTACCAAAAATGATTCAAAATGTCAATTGGATCATGCCTCATGTTTAATAACCACTTTTTAAACCCTCACAGTGACCAAAATTGCCATTTTTACAGAGTTTTGCTTACTCAAAAGCTTCCATTTTGACCCGTTTCAGGCACAGAAATGACTTTAAACACACTTATTCTAGTTGACAAAGTCATAATCCACATCTAACAGTAATTTAGAGTCAAAAGATTAAATGTTGAAATTTCATCCATATTGACCATTTTGGGATCGTTCGACAGGTCCGGAGTCATCGTTTTTCATCCGAAAATTGATTTTTTGGACTGTACCAAAAATGATTCAAAATGTCAATTGGATCATGCCTCATGTTGAATAACCACTTTTTAAACCCTCACAGTGACCAAAATTGCCATTTTTACAGAGTTTTGCTTACTCAAAGCTTCCATTTTGACCCGTTTCAGGCACAGAAATGACTTTAAACACACTTATTCTAGTTGACAAAGTCATAATTCACATCCAACAGTCATTTAGAGTCAAAAGATTAAATGTTGAAATTTCATCATTATAGACCATTTTGGGATCGTTCGACAGGTCCGGAGTCATCGTTTTTCATCCAAAAATTGATTTTTTGGACTGTACCAAAATGATTCAAAATGTCAATTGGATCATGCCTCATGTTGAATAACCACTTTTTAAACCCTCACAGTGACCAAAATTGCCATTTTTACAGAGTTTTGCTTACTCAAAAGCTTCAATTTTGACCCGTTTCAGGCACAGAAATGACTTTAAACACACTTATTTTAGTTGACAAAGTCATAATTCACATCCAACAGTCATTTAGAGTCAAAAGATTAAATGTTGAAATTTTATCATTATAGACCATTTTGGGATCGTTCGACAGGTCCGGAGTCATCGTTTTTCATCCGAAAATTGATTTTTTTGGACTGTACCAAAAATAATTCAAAATGTCAATTGGATCATGCCTCATGTTGAATAACCACTTTTTAAACCCTCACACTGACCAAAATTGCCATTTTTACAGAGTTTTGCTTACTCAAAAGCTTCCATTTTGACCCGTTTCAGGCACAGAAATGACTTTAAACACACTTATTCTAGTTGACAAAGTCATAATTCACATCTAACAGTAATTTAGAGTCAAAAGATTAAATGTTGAAATTTCATCCATATTGACCATTTTGGGATCGTTCGACAGGTCCGGAGTCATCGTTTTTCATCCGAAAATTGATTTTTTGGACTGTACCAAAAATGATTCAAAATGTCAATTGGATCATGCCTCATGTTGAATAACCACTTTTTAAACCCTCACAGTGACCAAAATTGCCATTTTTACAGAGTTTTGCTTACTCAAAGCTTCTATTTTGACCCGTTTCAGGCACAGAAATGACTTTAAACACACTTATTCTAGTTGACAAAGTCATAATTCACATCCAACAGTCATTTAGAGTCAAAAGATTAAATGTTGAAATTTCATCATTATAGACCATTTTGGGATCGTTCGACAGGTCCGGAGTCATCGTTTTTCATCCAAAAATTGATTTTTTGGACTGTACCAAAAATGATTCAAAATGTCAATTGGATCATGCCTCATGTTGAATAACCACTTTTTAAACCCTCACAGTGACCAAAATTGCCATTTTTACAGAGTTTTGCTTACTCAAAAGCTTCCATTTTGACCCGTTTCAGGCACAGAAATGACTTTAAACACACTTATTCTAGTTGACAAAGTCATAATTCACATCCAACAGTCATTTAGAGTCAAAAGATTAAATGTTGAAATTTCATCATTATAGACCATTTTGGGATCGTTCGACAAGTCCGGAGTCATCGTTTTTCATCCGAAAATTGATTTGTTGGACTGTACCAAAAATTATTCAAAATGTCAATTGGATCATGCCTCATGTTGAATAACCACTTTTTAAACCCTCACAGTGACCAAAATTGCAATTTTTACAGAGTTTTGCTTACTCAAAAGCTTCCATTTTGACCCGTTTCAGGCACAGAAATGACTTTAAACACACTTATTTTAGTTGACAAAGTCATAATTCACATCTAACAGTAATTTAGAGTCAAAAGATTAAATGTTGAAATTTCATCCATATTGACCATTTTGGGATCGTTCGACAGGTCCGGAGTCATCGTTTTTCATCCGAAAATTGATTTTTTGGACTGTGCCAAAAATGATTCAAAATGTCAATTGGATCATGCCTCATGTTGAATAACCACTTTTTAAACCCTCACAGTGACCAAAATTGCCATTTTTACAGAGTTTTGCTTACTCAAAAGCTTCCATTTTGACCCGTTTCAGGCACAGAAATGACTTTAAACACACTTATTCTAGTTGACAAAGTCATAATTCACATCCAACAGTCATTTAGAGTCAAAAGATTAAATGTTGAAATTTCTTCATTATAGACCATTTTGGGATCGTTCGACAGGTCCGGAGTCATCGTTTTTCATCCAAAAATTGATTTTTTGGACTGTACCAAAAATGATTCAAAATGTCAATTGGATCATGCCTCATGTTGAATAACCACTTTTTAAACCCTCAAAGTGACCAAAATTGCCATTTTTACAGAGTTTTGCTTACTCAAAAGCTTCCATTTTGACCCGTTTCAGGAACAGAAATGACTTTAAACACACTTATTCTAGTTGACAAAGTCATATTTCACATCCAACAGTCATTTAGAGTCAAAAGATTAAATGTTGAAATTTCATCATTATAGACCATTTGGGAATCGTTCGACAGGTCCGGAGTCATTGTTTTTCATCCGAAATTGATTTTTTGGACTGTACCAAAAATGATTCAAAATGTCAATTGGATCATGCCTCATGTTGAATAACCACTTTTTAAACCCTCACAATGACCAAAATTGCAATTTTTACAGAGTTTTGCTTACTCAAAAGCTTCCATTTTGACCCGTTTCAGGCACAGAAATGACTTTAAACACACTTATTCTAGTTGACAAAGTCATAATTCACATCCAACAGTCATTTAGAGTCAAAAGATTAAATGTTGAAATTTCATCATTGTAGACCATTTTGGGATCGTTCGACAGGTCCGGAGTCATCGTTTTTCCTCCAAAAATTGATTTTTTGGACTGTACCAAAAATTATTCAAAATGTCAATTGGATCATGCCTCATGTTGAATAACCACTTTTTAAACCCTCACAGTGACCAAAATTGCCATTTTTACAGAGTTTTGCTTACTCAAAAGCTTCCATTTTGACCCGTTTCAGGCACAGAAATGACTTTAAACACACTTATTCTAGTTGACAAAGTCATAATTCACATCCAACAGTCATTTAGAGTCAAAAGATTAAATGTTGAAATTTCATCATTATAGACCATTTTGGGATCGTTCGACAAGTCCGGAGTCATCGTTTTTCATCCGAAAATTGATTTGTTGGACTGTACCAAAAATTATTCAAAATGTCAATTGGATCATGCCTCATGTTGAATAACCACTTTTTAAACCCTCACAGTGACCAAAATTGCAATTTTTACAGAGTTTTGCTTACTCAAAAGCTTCCATTTTGACCCGTTTCAGGCACAGAAATGACTTTAAACACACTTATTCTAGTTGACAAAGTCATAATTCACATCCAACAGTAATTTAGAGTCAAAAGATTAAATGTTAAAATTTCATCATTATAGACCATTTTGGGATCGTTCGACAGGTCCGGAGTCATCGTTTTTCATCCGAAAATTGATTTTTTGGACTGTACCAAAAATGATTCAAAATGTCAATTGGATCATGCCTCATGTTGAATAACCACTTTTTAAACCCTCACAGTGACCAAAATTGCCATTTTTACAGAGTTTTGCTTACTCAAAAGCTTCCATTTTGACCCGTTTCATGCACAGAAATGACTTTAAACACACTTATTCTAGTTGACAAAGTCATAATTCACATCCAACAGTAATTTAGATTCAAAAGAATAAATGTTGAAATTTCATCCATATTGACCATTTTGGGATCGTTCGACAGGTCCGGAGTCATCGTTTTTCATCCGAAAATTGATTTTTTGGACTGTACCAAAAATGATTCAAAATGTCAATTGGATCATGCCTCATGTTGAACAACCACTTTTTAAACCCTCACAGTGACCAAAATTGCCATTTTTACAGAGTTTTGCTAGCTCAAAAGCTTCTATTTTGACCCGTTTCAGGCACAGAAATGAATTTAAACACACTTATTCTAGTTGACAAAGTCATAATTCACATCCAACAGTAATTTAGAGTCAAAAGATTAAATGTTGAAATTTCATCATTATAGACCATTTTGGGATCGTTCGACAGGTCCGGAGTCATCGTTTTTCATCTGAAAATTGATTTTTTGGACTGTACCAAAAATGATTCAAAATGTCAATTGGATCATGCCTCATGTTGAATACCACTTTTTAAACTCTCACAGTGACAAAAATTGCCATTTTTACAGAGTTTTGCTTACACAAAAGCTTCCATTTTGACCCGTTTCAGGCACAGAAATGACTTTAAACACACTTATTTCAGTTGACAAAGTCATAATTCACATCCAACAGTAATTTAGAGTCAAAAGATTACATGTTAAAATTTCATCATTATAGACCATTTTGGGATCGTTCGACAGGTCCGGAGTCATCGTTTTTCTTCCGAAAATTGATTTTTTGGACTGTACCAAAAATGATTCAAAATGTCAATTGGATCATGCCTCATGTTGAATAACCACTTTTTAAACCCTCACAGTGACCAAAATTGCAATTTTTACAGAGTTTTGCTTACTCAAGAGCTTCCATTTTGACCCGTTTCAGGCACAGAAATGAGTTTAAACACACTTATTCTAGTTGACAAAGTCATAATTCACATCCAACAGTCATTTAGAGTCAAAAGATTAAATGTTAAAATTTCATCATTATAGACCATTTTGGGATCGTTCGACAGGTCCGGAGTCATCGTTTTTCATCCGAAAATTGATTTTTTGGACTGTACCAAAAATGATTCAAAATGTCAATTGGATCCTGCCTCATGTTGAATAACCACTTTTTAAACTCTGACAATGACCAAAATTGCCATTTTTACAGAGTTTTGCTTACTCAAAAGCTTCCATTTTGACCCGTTTCAGGCACAGAAATGACTTTAAACACACTTATTCTAGTTGACAAAGCCATAATTCACATCCAACAGTAATTTAGAGTCAAAAGATTAAATGTTGAAATTTCATCATTATAGACGATTTTATGATCTTTCGACTGGTCCGGAGTCATCGTTTTTCATCCGAAAATTGATTTTTTGGACTGTACCAAAAATGATTCAAAATGTCAATTGGATCATGCCTCATGTTTAATAACCACTTTTAAAACCCTCACAGTGACCAAACTGCCATTTTTACAGAGTTTTGCTTACTCAAAAGCTTCCATTTAACCCGTTTCAGGGACAGAAATGACTTTAAACACACTTATTCTAGTTGACAAAGTCATAATTCACATCCAACAGTAATTTAGAGTCAAAAGATTAAATGTTAAAATTTCATCATTATAGACCATTTTGGGATCGTTCGACAGGTCCGGAGTCATCGTTTTTCTTCCGAAAATTGATTTTTTGGACTGTACCAAAAATGATTCAAAATGTCAATTGGATCATGCCTCATGTTGAATAACCACTTTTTAAACCCTCACAGTGACCAAAATTGCTATTTTTACAGAGTTTTGCTTACTCAAAAGCTTCCATTTTGACCCATTTCATGCACAGAAATGACTTTAAACACACTTATTCTAGTTGACAAAGTCATAATTCACATCCAACAGTCATTTAGAGTCAAAAGATTAAATGTTGAAATTTCATCATTATGGACCATTTTGGGATCGTTCAACAGGTCCGGAGTCATCGTTTTTCATCCGAAAATTGATTTTTTGGACTGTACCAAAAATGATTCAAACTGTCAATTGGATCATGCCTCATGTTGAATAACCACTTTTTAAACCCTCACAATGACCAAAATTGCCATTTTTACAGAGTTTTGCTTACTCAAAAGCTTCCATTTTGACCCGTTTCAGGCACAGAAATGACTTTAAACACACTTATTCTAGTTGACAAAGTCATAATTCACATCCAACAGTCATTTAGAGTCAAAAGATTAAATGTTGAAATTTCATCATTATGGACCATTTTGGGATCGTTCAACAGGTCCGGAGTCATCGTTTTTCATCCGAAAATTGATTTTTTGGACTGTACCAAAAACGATTCAAAATGTCAATTGGATCATGCCTCATGTTGAATAACCACTTTTTAAACCCTCACAGTGACCAAAATTGCCATTTTTACAGAGTTTTGCTTGCTCAAAAGCTTCTATTTTGACCCATTTCAGGCACAGAAATGACTTTAAACACACTTATTCTAGTTGACAAAGTCATAATTCACATCCAACAGTCATTTAGAGTCAAAAGATTAAATGTTGAAATTTCATCCTTATGGACCATTTTGGGATCGTTCAACAGGTCCGGAGTCATCGTTTTTCATCCGAAAATTGATTTTTTGGACTGTACCAAAAATGATTCAAACTGTCAATTGGATCATGCCTCATGTTGAATAACCACTTTTTAAACCCTCACAGTGACCAAAATTGCAATTTTTACAGAGTTTTGTTTACTCAAAAGCTTCCATTTTGACCCGTTTCAGGCACAGAAATGAGTTTAAACACACTTATTCTAGTTGACAAAGTCATAATTCACATCCAACAGTCATTTAGAGTCAAAAGATTAAATGTTAAAATTTCATCATTATAGACCATTTTGGGATCGTTCGACAGGTCCGGAGTCATCGTTTTTCATCCGAAAATTGATTTTTTGGACTGTACCAAAAATGATTCAAAATGTCAATTGGATCATGCCTCATGTTGAATAACCACTTTTTAAACCCTCACAGTGACCAAAATTGCCATTTTTACAGAGTTTTGCTTACTCAAAAGCTTCCATTTTGACCCGTTTCAGGCACAGAAATGAGTTTAAACACACTTATTCTAGTTGACAAAGTCATAATTCACATCCAACAGTCATTTAGAGTCAAAAGATTAAATGTTAAAATTTCATCATTATAGACCATTTTGGGATCGTTCGACAGGTCCGGAGTCATCGTTTTTCATCCGAAAATTGATTTTTTGGACTGTACCAAAAATGATTCAAAATGTCAATTGGATCATGCCTCATGTTGAATAACCACTTTTTAAACCCTCACAGTGACCAAAATTGCCATTTTTACAGAGTTTTGCTTACTCAAAAGCTTCAATTCTGACCGGTTTCAGGCACAGAAATGACTTTAAACACACTTATTTTAGTTGACAAAGTCCTAATTCACATCCAACAGTAATTTAGAGTCAAAAGATTAAATGTTAAAATTTCATCATTATAGACCATTTTGGGATCGTTCGACAGGTCCGGAGTCATCGTTTTTCATCCAAAAATTGATTTTTTGGACTGTACCAAAAATGATTCAAAATGTCAATTGGATCATGCCTCATGTTGAATAACCACTTTTTAAACCCTCACAGTGACCAAAATTGCCATTTTTACAGAGTTTTGCTTACTCAAAAGCTTCAATTCTGACGCGTTTCAGGCACAGAAATGACTTTAAACACACTTATTTTAGTTGACAAAGTCCTAATTCACATCCAACAGTAATTTAGAGTCAAAAGATTAAATGTTAAAATTTCATCATTATAGACCATTTTGGGATCGTTCGACAGGTCCGGAGTCATCGTTTTTCATCCGAAAATTGATTTTTTGGACTGTACCAAAAATGATTCAAAATGTCAATTGGATCATGCCTCATGTTGAATAACCACTTTTTAAACCCTCACAGTGACCAAAATTGCCATTTTTACAGAGTTTTGCTTACTCAAAGCTTCCATTTTGACCCGTTTCAGGTACAGAAATGACTTTATACACACTTATTCTAGTTGACAAAGTCATAATTCACATCCAACAGTCATTTAGAGTCAAAAGATTAAATGTTGAAATTTCATCATTATAGACCATTTTGGGATCGTTCGACAGGTCCGGAGTCATCGTTTTTCATCCAAAAATTGATTTTTTGGACTGTACCAAAAATGATTCAAAATGTCAATTGGATCATGCCTCATGTTGAATAACCACTTTTTAAACCCTCACAGTGACCAAAATTGTAATTTTTACAGAGTTTTGCTTACTCAAAAGCTTCCATTTTGACCCGTTTCAGGCACAGAAATGACTTTAAACACACTTATTCTAGTTGACAAAGTCATAATTCACATCCAACAGTCATTTAGAGTCAAAAGATTAAATGTTGAAATTTCATCATTATAGACCATTTTGGGATCGTTCGACAGGTCCGGAGTCATCGTTTTTCATCCGAAAATTGATTTTTTGGACTGTACCAAAAATGATTCAAAATGTCAATTGGATCATGCCTCATGTTGAATAACCACTTTTTAAACCCTCACAGTGACCAAAATTGCCATTTTTACAGAGTTTTGCTTACTCAAAAGCTTCCATTTTGACCCGTTTCAGGAACAGAAATGACTTTAAACACACTTATTCTAGTTGACAAAGTCATAATTCACATCCAACAGTCATTTAGAGTCAAAAGATTAAATGTTGAAATTTCATCCATATTGACCATTTTGGGATCGTTCGACAGGTCCGGAGTCATCGTTTTTCATCCGAAAATTGATTTTTTGGACTGTACCAAAAATGATTCAAAATGTCAATTGGATCATGCCTCATGTTGAATAACCACTTTTTAAACCATCACAGTGACCAAAATTGCCATTTTTACAGAGTTTTGCTTACTCAAAAGCTTCCATTTTGACCCGTTTCATGCACAGAAATGACTTTAAACACACTTATTCTAGTTGACAAAGTCATAATTAGGGCTCCCGGTTTTCCGTTTTTACGGATAAATACACATAAATACAGACGGAAAACTATTTTTTCCATTGTCTGTATTTATATTTAGAAACGGAAAAATACAAGTAAAATTGTGCATGGATTAGGTCACCTTCTGGCATGTGCTAATCAGCAGTGAGGAAGCACACCTCGGGCGGCGCTCGTTAAGCTCCTCTGCTACAATCTACTGGCGCCAAGTGAGTCAATCGCCTCAAAGACACACACTTGCACACTTGCAGTGCACAATATGTTAAATGCAGATGGCCCATTGTCATTCTAAATGTGATAATCATCTGCAGTCAGAATGACAATGGGCTGTCCACAGCCTGTGCGAGGGTAACTAAGCACTTCAACACTTTCAGGTCGAGTTCGCCCTATATATAACTGTTTCTCAACTAACAATTTATCCTCTCATTAATATTCTAATAGCGCCACCGAGCTCCATACGAAGGTGGTGTGCTGAGAGGGGCTGTGTGGGATTGGGTTTGCAGATGTACATAACATATGCTTTTTGTACCAACACTTCAGATTTCAGTGGGACAGGAGATGGGGAGGCCGTCGTGAGGAGCAGCCTTTCCCATTCATTCCCCTCTAATCCCTTATTAAACAGTACTTTGCCGCCTGCAGCGCCTTGTGTTCTGGCAAAGGCTGCCCGAGGCGTCACACAAGAGCTAACTTCCCATTTTTTGTGTGGGGGATGGTGGGTGGGGGCGGGTGTCGGAGTTGAAGGGAGCTGGTGAAGTGAAAAGGTGAATTGCTTGAAAACGTGAACGAAATACATTCGGCTCAACACAGACAAATGTCCTTCCAAGGCAAAGCGCGCAAGTTTCCAACCTTTTTAGGAGTGAGAATTAATTAGTATGTGAGATGACGTCACACGAACGGTTGGGAGAGAGGCAAGGGTATAACTCGATGGACTTGGGAAAGACCCCTCGGCCTTCGAGCGCTCTAAGTTACACTGGATCTCAGCTGCCTGCACTGGGGCAAAGGTAGCGCAGTGGGTTGAGTCCTTGCTGCCCAGAACTGCGTGTAACATGCAAAACACGGCCTGGCTGACTCAGTGTATCACCCTTTTCCGATTTAGGAAATGAGTCGATTAATGGTGCATACTGAAAGTGCCAAGAACCAACTGGTGTGTGCCTTACACGTGTCTCACAAACATCGGAATCAATGACAGCACCAGAAGTGATATCAGGGGAATTAAAAAGGCACATTACATGTAAAACGAACACCTGCACACTCACTAAATGTGTATGGAGCAGTACTCAGAGGTGAAGAGAGAGTCTCCTCCCACCATCTTAAGCAGTCTGTAGTCCTTCTTCTACAAGGGGGTGCTTCCCAGAAGCTGTTCATGGCAGAGAAGAGCTCTGAATCGAGTGACATTTAGTTAAGCTTCTAGTCCTCCTTCTCAGCAGGCGTGATGATGTGACCAGTGTCGCTGGAGATATTGGTGCAAGAGATGCAGCAGCACCCAAAACTTGAAAGAATGTAGATGGAGAGTATGTTCAACAAATACCTACGTAAAGTATTGGACTTCTGTGATCATGTATATGTATATTCAGTGGGTGGCATGGACTCGGTGATGGCCTCCTCCCTCATTTTGGGTCCCACCCATCCTATTTCTCTCTAGATTTTGTTACCAGTTTTATTGTTTTTTTTCTTGACCTCTTGTAAAGCGCTCTGATACCCTCTTGGGTCATGTTCGCGCTATATAAAACTTTATAAATAAAATAAAGTAACAGATTGCGTTGGGATAACCCGGTTGTCGTGTAGAGTTATTGTAAAAGACTGGGCGCTTTGTCGGTGTTGGTCCTAAGGGTTTAAGTATGCAGTGTTTTTTTGATGAGTTGAAATGATAGGTTACACTGTAGGGAAGGAGTGTGTGGGGTTTCTTTGACTAACAGCCTAACTACTGAGAACAGTGGGCAGTACTGTGTGGGTGGTTTTCGAGGCGTTTGGTAGGAGTACGTGCAGTGTATTTGATGCTCTTGGTGACATTAATAGTGTAGGTGTTATGTGCAGAGGTTGTGAGATGGGAAGCAATATATGCTTTCTATAGGCGGTGGCAATTTTTATGTGGTTTTCTGTGCGATGTTTTGGGTCTGATATGCAGGCCAGTGTTAATTAGTGAATACATTTCGGTGTATGTATGGGGAAGCGTTTCACACACTGGCATCCAATCAAGGAAGAACACACACAAGGAGGGAGTGAGAGCACATAGACATATTTTAATTGAAAGGGAGACGCATGCAAACTGTAAGCCGTATTGTAAAGTAGAATCAGAGAATTGTTCACATTAATCCAAACGGCAAGGACAAGCAGGGCAGCTTCAAACTGATCCAGCGTGGAAATGCTAGCAACAGTGTGAATTTGGGTAGAGTAGACACAGTGTATTCAGAATCGTAAGGAGACATTCAAGCGAATAGAGTACGATGTTCAGGAATCTCTTCAGGTGCCTTTAAAAGGGAATGTGGGCAAGTAGAATTAAGCAGAAACTCAGTGGGTCCAGGGAAACCATAACCTGAATCAAAGGGACACAGACATTTTTACCTTCCTCCTGAGGTTAATGCTGGCAACACAGGAAAAACAGTCACAGGGGTAACAAGCGCTATATAAATACAAACTTTTTTCCTCCTCTATCCTTCTGCTATCATTCTAAATAACTGACTAACCTATCCACCACTTAAAATGTACTTGCATGTTTCAATATACAAATTCAACACTAATCCTCTATGGGTGCCGGAGTAGCGGGCTACTCGGCAAAAAAGCGCTTTGACGCCTAGTCAGGGGTGGTAAGCGCTATATAAATGATATTACAATGCAATACAATAAACACTGAACAAAGCACAGGCCTTGAGAAAGCTGACACCTGCCCATTTAGCCTGCTGCCACCAGGCCCTGGTGCGAGGGCGGGGGGGGGGGGTGCCAGGAGCTGTTTACACAGGAGGGAGGCTTGGACTTACTCAAATCCAGAGCAAGAGAGGGGCATGCAATGAATTTCTTGTATATTCTAGAAGTAGTGCAACACTAAGTATCAATGCCTTCAACTTCAAGCGTAGAAAGGCATTTTATGTTCGCTGTGTTTTCAATTTAAATAAATGTGGAAAAATACTAGCTGTAGCGTCGTCTTTTGCGTGTGGCAAAAATAAATGTGGAAAAATACAGAAAAAAGGCCCAAAAAATAAATACAGATAAATACAGACGGAAATGGCAAAAAAATAAATACCATAAAACCGGGAGCCCTAGTCATAATTCACATCCAACAGTAATTTAGATTCAAAAGATTAAATGTTGAAATTTCATCCATATTGACCATTTTGGGATCGTTCGACAGGTCCGGAGTCATCGTTTTTCATCCGAAAATTGATTTTTTGGACTGTACCAAAAATGATTCAAAATGTCAATTGGATCATGCCTCATGTTGAATAACCACTTTTTAAACCCTCACAGTGACCAAAATTGCCATTTTTACAGAGTTTTGCTTACTCAAAAGCTTCCATTTTGACCCGTTTCAGACACAGAAATGACTTTAAACACACTTATTCTAGTTGACAAAGTCATAATTCACATCCAACAGTCATTTAGAGTCAAAAGATTAAATAATGAACGTTCATCATTATAGACCATTTTGGGATCGTTCGACAGGTCCGGAGTCATCGTTTTTCATCCGAAAATTGATTTTTTGGACTGTACCAAAAATGATTCAAAATGTCAATTGGATCATGCCTCATGTTGAATAACCACTTTTAAACCCTGACAATGACCAAAATTGCCATTTTTACAGAGTTTTGCTTACTCAAAAGCTTCCATTTTGACCCGTTTCAGGCACAGAAATGACTTTAAACACACTTATTCTAGTTGACAAAGTCATAATTCACATCCAACAGTAATTTAGAGTCAAAAGATTAAATGTTAAAATTTCATCATTATAGACCATTTTGGGATCGTTCGACAGGTCCGGAGTCATCGTTTTTCATCCGAAAATTGATTTTTTGGACTGTACCAAAAATGATTCAAAATGTCAATTGGATCATGCCTCATGTTGAATAACCACTTTTTAAACCCTCACAGTGACCAAAATTGCCATTTTTACAGAGTTTTGCTTACTCAAAAGCTTCAATTCTGACCCGTTTCAGGCACAGAAATGACTTTAAACACACCTATTTTAGTTGACAAAGTCCTAATTCACATCCAACAGTAATTTAGAGTCAAAAGATTAAATGTTAAAATTTCATCATTATAGACCATTTTGGGATCGTTCGACAGGTCCGGAGTCATCGTTTTTCATCCGAAAATTGATTTTTTGGACTGTACCAAAAATGATTCAAAATGTCAATTGGATCATGCCTCATGTTGAATAACCACTTTTTAAACCCTCACAGTGACCAAAATTGCCATTTTTACAGAGTTTTGCTTACTCAAAAGCTTCAATTTTGACCCGTTTCAGGCACAGAAATGACTTTAAACACACTTATTTTAGTTGACAAAGTCATAATTCACATCCAACAGTCATTTAGAGTCAAAAGATTAAATGTTGAAATTTTATCATTATAGACCATTTTGGGATCGTTCGACAGGTCCGGAGTCATCGTTTTTCATCCGAAAATTGATTTTTTTGGACTGTACCAAAAATAATTCAAAATGTCAATTGGATCATGCCTCATGTTGAATAACCACTTTTTAAACCCTCACACTGACCAAAATTGCCATTTTTACAGAGTTTTGCTTACTCAAAAGCTTCCATTTTGACCCGTTTCAGGCACAGAAATGACTTTAAACACACTTATTCTAGTTGACAAAGTCATAATTCACATCTAACAGTAATTTAGAGTCAAAAGATTAAATGTTGAAATTTCATCCATATTGACCATTTTGGGATCGTTCGACAGGTCCGGAGTCATCGTTTTTCATCCGAAAATTGATTTTTTGGACTGTACCAAAAATGATTCAAAATGTCAATTGGATCATGCCTCATGTTGAATAACCACTTTTTAAACCCTCACAGTGACCAAAATTGCCATTTTTACAGAGTTTTGCTTACTCAAAGCTTCTATTTTGACCCGTTTCAGGCACAGAAATGACTTTAAACACACTTATTGTAGTTGACAAAGTCATAATTCACATCCAACAGTCATTTAGAGTCAAAAGATTAAATGTTGAAATTTCATCATTATAGACCATTTTGGGATCGTTCGACAGGTCCGGAGTCATCGTTTTTCCTCCAAAAATTGATTTTTTGGACTGTACCAAAAATTATTCAAAATGTCAATTGGATCATGCCTCATGTTGAATAACCACTTTTTAAACCCTCACAGTGACCAAAATTGCCATTTTTACAGAGTTTTGCTTACTCAAAAGCTTCCATGTTGACCCGTTTCAGGCACAGAAATGACTTTAAACACACTTATTCTAGTTGACAAAGTCATAATTCACATCCAACAGTCATTTAGAGTCAAAAGATTAAATGTTGAAATTTCATCATTATAGACCATTTTGGGATCGTTCGACAAGTCCGGAGTCATCGTTTTTCATCCGAAAATTGATTTGTTGGACTGTACCAAAAATTATTCAAAATGTCAATTGGATCATGCCTCATGTTGAATAACCACTTTTTAAACCCTCACAGTGACCAAAATTGCAATTTTTACAGAGTTTTGCTTACTCAAAAGCTTCCATTTTGACCCGTTTCAGGCACAGAAATGAGTTTAAACACACTTATTCTAGTTGACAAAGTCATAATTCACATCCAACAGTAATTTAGAGTCAAAAGATTAAATGTTAAAATTTCATCATTATAGACCATTTTGGGATCGTTCGACAGGTCCGGAGTCATCGTTTTTCATCCGAAAATTGATTTTTTGGACTGTACCAAAAATGATTCAAAATGTCAATTGGATCATGCCTCATGTTGAATAACCACTTTTTAAACCCTCACAGTGACCAAAATTGCCATTTTTACAGAGTTTTGCTTACTCAAAAGCTTCCATTTTGACCCGTTTCATGCACAGAAATGACTTTAAACACACTTATTCTAGTTGACAAAGTCATAATTCACATCCAACAGTAATTTAGATTCAAAAGAATAAATGTTGAAATTTCATCCATATTGACCATTTTGGGATCGTTCGACAGGTCCGGAGTCATCGTTTTTCATCCGAAAATTGATTTTTTGGACTGTACCAAAAATGATTCAAAATGTCAATTGGATCATGCCTCATGTTGAACAACCACTTTTTAAACCCTCACAGTGACCAAAATTGCCATTTTTACAGAGTTTTGCTAGCTCAAAAGCTTCTATTTTGACCCGTTTCAGGCACAGAAATGAATTTAAACACACTTATTCTAGTTGACAAAGTCATAATTCACATCCAACAGTAATTTAGAGTCAAAAGATTAAATGTTGAAATTTCATCATTATAGACCATTTTGGGATCGTTCGACAGGTCCGGAGTCATCGTTTTTCATCTGAAAATTGATTTTTTGGACTGTACCAAAAATGATTCAAAATGTCAATTGGATCATGCCTCATGTTGAATACCACTTTTTAAACTCTCACAGTGACAAAAATTGCCATTTTTACAGAGTTTTGCTTACACAAAAGCTTCCATTTTGACCCGTTTCAGGCACAGAAATGACTTTAAACACACTTATTTCAGTTGACAAAGTCATAATTCACATCCAACAGTAATTTAGAGTCAAAAGATTACATGTTAAAATTTCATCATTATAGACCATTTTGGGATCGTTCGACAGGTCCGGAGTCATCGTTTTTCTTCCGAAAATTGATTTTTTGGACTGTACCAAAAATGATTCAAAATGTCAATTGGATCATGCCTCATGTTGAATAACCACTTTTTAAACCCTCACAGTGACCAAAATTGCAATTTTTACAGAGTTTTGCTTACTCAAGAGCTTCCATTTTGACCCGTTTCAGGCACAGAAATGAGTTTAAACACACTTATTCTAGTTGACAAAGTCATAATTCACATCCAACAGTCATTTAGAGTCAAAAGATTAAATGTTAAAATTTCATCATTATAGACCATTTTGGGATCGTTCGACAGGTCCGGAGTCATCGTTTTTCATCCGAAAATTGATTTTTTGGACTGTACCAAAAATGATTCAAAATGTCAATTGGATCCTGCCTCATGTTGAATAACCACTTTTTAAACCCTCACAATGACCAAAATTGCCATTTTTACAGAGTTTTGCTTACTCAAAAGCTTCCATTTTGACCCGTTTCAGGCACAGAAATGACTTTAAACACACTTATTCTAGTTGACAAAGCCATAATTCACATCCAACAGTAATTTAGAGTCAAAAGATTAAATGTTGAAATTTCATCATTATAGACGATTTTATGATCTTTCGACTGGTCCGGAGTCATCGTTTTTCATCCGAAAATTGATTTTTTGGACTGTACCAAAAATGATTCAAAATGTCAATTGGATCATGCCTCATGTTTAATAACCACTTTTAAAACCCTCACAGTGACCAAACTGCCATTTTTACAGAGTTTTGCTTACTCAAAAGCTTCCATTTAACCCGTTTCAGGGACAGAAATGACTTTAAACACACTTATTCTAGTTGACAAAGTCATAATTCACATCCAACAGTAATTTAGAGTCAAAAGATTAAATGTTAAAATTTCATCATTATAGACCATTTTGGGATCGTTCGACAGGTCCGGAGTCATCGTTTTTCTTCCGAAAATTGATTTTTTGGACTGTACCAAAAATGATTCAAAATGTCAATTGGATCATGCCTCATGTTGAATAACCACTTTTTAAACCCTCACAATGACCAAAATTGCCATTTTTACAGAGTTTTGCTTACTCAAAAGCTTCCATTTTGACCCGTTTCAGGCACAGAAATGACTTTAAACACACTTATTCTAGTTGACAAAGTCATAATTCACATCCAACAGTCATTTAGAGTCAAAAGATTAAATGTTGAAATTTCATCATTATGGACCATTTTGGGATCGTTCAACAGGTCCGGAGTCATCGTTTTTCATCCGAAAATTGATTTTTTGGACTGTACCAAAAATGATTCAAAATGTCAATTGGATCATGCCTCATGTTGAATAACCACTTTTTAAACCCTCACAGTGACCAAAATTGCCATTTTTACAGAGTTTTGCTTGCTCAAAAGCTTCTATTTTGACCCATTTCAGGCACAGAAATGACTTTAAACACACTTATTCTAGTTGACAAAGTCATAATTCACATCCAACAGTCATTTAGAGTCAAAAGATTAAATGTTGAAATTTCATCCTTATGGACCATTTTGGGATCGTTCAACAGGTCCGGAGTCATCGTTTTTCATCCGAAAATTGATTTTTTGGACTGTACCAAAAATGATTCAAACTGTCAATTGGATCATGCCTCATGTTGAATAACCACTTTTTAAACCCTCACAGTGACCAAAATTGCAATTTTTACAGAGTTTTGCTTACTCAAAAGCTTCCATTTTGACCCGTTTCAGGCACAGAAATGAGTTTAAACACACTTATTCTAGTTGACAAAGTCATAATTCACATCCAACAGTCATTTAGAGTCAAAAGATTAAATGTTAAAATTTCATCATTATAGACCATTTTGGGATCGTTCGACAGGTCCGGAGTCATCGTTTTTCATCCGAAAATTGATTTTTTGGACTGTACCAAAAATGATTCAAAATGTCAATTGGATCATGCCTCATGTTGAATAACCACTTTTTAAACCCTCACAGTGACCAAAATTGCCATTTTTACAGAGTTTTGCTTACTCAAAAGCTTCCATTTTGACCCGTTTCAGGCACAGAAATGAGTTTAAACACACTTATTCTAGTTGACAAAGTCATAATTCACATCCAACAGTCATTTAGAGTCAAAAGATTAAATGTTAAAATTTCATCATTATAGACCATTTTGGGATCGTTCGACAGGTCCGGAGTCATCGTTTTTCATCCGAAAATTGATTTTTTGGACTGTACCAAAAATGATTCAAAATGTCAATTGGATCATGCCTCATGTTGAATAACCACTTTTTAAACCCTCACAGTGACCAAAATTGCCATTTTTACAGAGTTTTGCTTACTCAAAAGCTTCAATTCTGACCGGTTTCAGGCACAGAAATGACTTTAAACACACTTATTTTAGTTGACAAAGTCCTAATTCACATCCAACAGTAATTTAGAGTCAAAAGATTAAATGTTAAAATTTCATCATTATAGACCATTTTGGGATCGCTCGACAGGTCCGGAGTCATCGTTTTTCATCCAAAAATTGATTTTTTGGACTGTACCAAAAATGATTCAAAATGTCAATTGGATCATGCCTCATGTTGAATAACCACTTTTTAAACCCTCACAGTGACCAAAATTGCCATTTTTACAGAGTTTTGCTTACTCAAAAGCTTCAATTCTGATGCGTTTCAGGCACAGAAATGACTTTAAACACACTTATTTTAGTTGACAAAGTCCAAATTCACATCCAACAGTAATTTAGAGTCAAAAGATTAAATGTTAAAATTTCATCATTATAGACCATTTTGGGATCGTTCGACAGGTCCGGAGTCATTGTTTTTCATCCGAAAATTGATTTTTTGGACTGTACCAAAAATGATTCAAAATGTCAATTGGATCATGCCTCATGTTGAATAACCACTTTTTAAACCCTCACAGTGACCAAAATTGCCATTTTTACAGAGTTTTGCTTACTCAAAGCTTCCATTTTGACCCGTTTCAGGCACAGAAATGACTTTAAACACACTTATTCTAGTTGACAAAGTCATAATTCACATCCAACAGTCATTTAGAGTCAAAAGATTAAATGTTGAAATTTCATCATTATAGACCATTTTGGGATCGTTCGACAGGTCCGGAGTCATCGTTTTTCATCCAAAAATTGATTTTTTGGACTGTACCAAAAATGATTCAAAATGTCAATTGGATCATGCCTCATGTTGAATAACCACTTTTTAAACCCTCACAGTGACCAAAATTGCAATTTTTACAGAGTTTTGCTTACTCAAAAGCTTCCATTTTGACCCGTTTCAGGCACAGAAATGACTTTAAACACACTTATTCTAGTTGACAAAGTCATAATTCACATCCAACAGTCATTTAGAGTCAAAAGATTAAATGTTGAAATTTCATCATTATAGACCATTTTGGGATCGTTCGACAGGTCCGGAGTCATCGTTTTTCATCCGAAAATTGATTTTTTGGACTGTACCAAAAATGATTCAAAATGTCAATTGGATCATGCCTCATGTTGAATAACCACTTTTTAAACCCTCACAGTGACCAAAATTGCCATTTTTACAGAGTTTTGCTTACTCAAAAGCTTCCATTTTGACCCGTTTCAGGAACAGAAATGACTTTAAACACACTTATTCTAGTTGACAAAGTCATAATTCACATCCAACAGTCATTTAGAGTCAAAAGATTAAATGTTGAAATTTCATCCATATTGACCATTTTGGGATCGTTCGACAGGTCCGGAGTCATCGTTTTTCATCCGAAAATTGATTTTTTGGACTGTACCAAAAATGATTCAAAATGTCAATTGGATCATGCCTCATGTTGAATAACCACTTTTTAAACCATCACAGTGACCAAAATTGCCATTTTTACAGAGTTTTGCTTACTCAAAAGCTTCCATTTTGACCCGTTTCATGCACAGAAATGACTTTAAACACACTTATTCTAGTTGACAAAGTCATAATTAGGGCTCCCGGTTTTCCGTTTTTACGGATAAATACACATAAATACAGACGGAAAACTATTTTTTCCATTGTCTGTATTTATATTTAGAAACGGAAAAATACAAGTAAAATTGTGCATGGATTAGGTCACCTTCTGGCATGTGCTAATCAGCAGTGAGGAAGCACACCTCGGGCGGCGCTCGTTAAGCTCCTCTGCTACAATCTACTGGCGCCAAGTGAGTCAATCGCCTCAAAGACACACACTTGCACACTTGCAGTGCACAATATGTTAAATGCAGATGGCCCATTGTCATTCTAAATGTGATAATCATCTGCAGTCAGAATGACAATGGGCTGTCCACAGCCTGTGCGAGGGTAACTAAGCACTTCAACACTTTCAGGTCGAGTTCGCCCTATATATAACTGTTTCTCAACTAACAATTTATCCTCTCATTAATATTCTAATAGCGCCACCGAGCTCCATACGAAGGTGGTGTGCTGAGAGGGGCTGTGTGGGATTGGGTTTGCAGATGTACATAACATATGCTTTTTGTACCAACACTTCAGATTTCAGTGGGACAGGAGATGGGGAGGCCGTCGTGAGGAGCAGCCTTTCCCATTCATTCCCCTCTAATCCCTTATTAAACAGTACTTTGCCGCCTGCAGCGCCTTGTGTTCTGGCAAAGGCTGCCCGAGGCGTCACACAAGAGCTAACTTCCCATTTTTTGTGTGGGGGATGGTGGGTGGGGGCGGGTGTCGGAGTTGAAGGGAGCTGGTGAAGTGAAAAGGTGAATTGCTTGAAAACGTGAACGAAATACATTCGGCTCAACACAGACAAATGTCCTTCCAAGGCAAAGCGCGCAAGTTTCCAACCTTTTTAGGAGTGAGAATTAATTAGTATGTGAGATGACGTCACACGAACGGTTGGGAGAGAGGCAAGGGTATAACTCGATGGACTTGGGAAAGACCCCTCGGCCTTCGAGCGCTCTAAGTTACACTGGATCTCAGCTGCCTGCACTGGGGCAAAGGTAGCGCAGTGGGTTGAGTCCTTGCTGCCCAGAACTGCGTGTAACATGCAAAACACGGCCTGGCTGACTCAGTGTATCACCCTTTTCCGATTTAGGAAATGAGTCGATTAATGGTGCATACTGAAAGTGCCAAGAACCAACTGGTGTGTGCCTTACACGTGTCTCACAAACATCGGAATCAATGACAGCACCAGAAGTGATATCAGGGGAATTAAAAAGGCACATTACATGTAAAACGAACACCTGCACACTCACTAAATGTGTATGGAGCAGTACTCAGAGGTGAAGAGAGAGTCTCCTCCCACCATCTTAAGCAGTCTGTAGTCCTTCTTCTACAAGGGGGTGCTTCCCAGAAGCTGTTCATGGCAGAGAAGAGCTCTGAATTGAGTGACATTTAGTTAAGCTTCTAGTCCTCCTTCTCAGCAGGCGTGATGATGTGACCAGTGTCGCTGGAGATATTGGTGCAAGAGATGCAGCAGCACCCAAAACTTGAAAGAATGTAGATGGAGAGTATGTTCAACAAATACCTACGTAAAGTATTGGACTTCTGTGATCATGTATATGTATATTCAGTGGGTGGCATGGACTCGGTGATGGCCTCCTCCCTCATTTTGGGTCCCACCCATCCTATTTCTCTCTAGATTTTGTTACCAGTTTTATTGTTTTTTTTCTTGACCTCTTGTAAAGCGCTCTGATACCCTCTTGGGTCATGTTCGCGCTATATAAAACTTTATAAATAAAATAAAGTAACAGATTGCGTTGGGATAACCCGGTTGTCGTGTAGAGTTATTGTAAAAGACTGGGCGCTTTGTCGGTGTTGGTCCTAAGGGTTTAAGTATGCAGTGTTTTTTTGATGAGTTGAAATGATAGGTTACACTGTAGGGAAGGAGTGTGTGGGGTTTCTTTGACTAACAGCCTAACTACTGAGAACAGTGGGCAGTACTGTGTGGGTGGTTTTCGAGGCGTTTGGTAGGAGTACGTGCAGTGTATTTGATGCTCTTGGTGACATTAATAGTGTAGGTGTTATGTGCAGAGGTTGTGAGATGGGAAGCAATATATGCTTTCTATAGGCGGTGGCAATTTTTATGTGGTTTTCTGTGCGATGTTTTGGGTCTGATATGCAGGCCAGTGTTAATTAGTGAATACATTTCGGTGTATGTATGGGGAAGCGTTTCACACACTGGCATCCAAGCAAGGAAGAACACACACAAGGAGGGAGTGAGAGCACATAGACATATTTTAATTGAAAGGGAGACGCATGCAAACTGTAAGCCGTATTGTAAAGTAGAATCAGAGAATTGTTCACATTAATCCAAACGGCAAGGACAAGCAGGGCAGCTTCAAACTGATCCAGCGTGGAAATGCTAGCAACAGTGTGAATTTGGGTAGAGTAGACACAGTGTATTCAGAATCGTAAGGAGACATTCAAGCGAATAGAGTACGATGTTCAGGAATCTCTTCAGGTGTCTTTAAAAGGGAATGTGGGCAAGTAGAATTAAGCAGAAACTCAGTGGGTCCAGGGAAACCATAACCTGAATCAAAGGGACACAGACATTTTTACCTTCCTCCTGAGGTTAATGCTGGCAACACAGGAAAAACAGTCACAGGGGTAACAAGCGCTATATAAATACAAACTTTTTTCCTCCTCTATCCTTCTGCTATCATTCTAAATAACTGACTAACCTATCCACCACTTAAAATGTACTTGCATGTTTCAATATACAAATTCAACACTAATCCTCTATGGGTGCCGGAGTAGCGGGCTACTCGGCAAAAAAGCGCTTTGACGCCTAGTCAGGGGTGGTAAGCGCAATATAAATGATATTACAATGCAATACAATAAACACTGAACAAAGCACAGGCCTTGAGAAAGCTGACACCTGCCCATTTAGCCTGCTGCCACCAGGCCCTGGTGCGAGGGCGGGGGGGGGGGGGTGCCAGGAGCTGTTTACACAGGAGGGAGGCTTGGACTTACTCAAATCCAGAGCAAGAGAGGGGCATGCAATGAATTTCTTGTATATTCTAGAAGTAGTGCAACACTAAGTATCAATGCCTTCAACTTCAAGCGTAGAAAGGCATTTTATGTTCGCTGTGTTTTCAATTTAAATAAATGTGGAAAAATACTAGCTGTAGCGTCGTCTTTTGCGTGTGGCAAAAATAAATGTGGAAAAATACAGAAAAAAGGCCCAAAAAATAAATACAGATAAATACAGACGGAAATGGCAAAAAAATAAATACCATAAAACCGGGAGCCCTAGTCATAATTCACATCCAACAGTAATTTAGATTCAAAAGATTAAATGTTGAAATTTCATCCATATTGACCATTTTGGGATCGTTCGACAGGTCCGGAGTCATCGTTTTTCATCCGAAAATTGATTTTTTGGACTGTACCAAAAATGATTCAAAATGTCAATTGGATCATGCCTCATGTTGAATAACCACTTTTTAAACCCTCACAGTGACCAAAATTGCCATTTTTACAGAGTTTTGCTTACTCAAAAGCTTCCATTTTGACCCGTTTCAGACACAGAAATGACTTTAAACACACTTATTCTAGTTGACAAAGTCATAATTCACATCCAACAGTCATTTAGAGTCAAAAGATTAAATAATGAACGTTCATCATTATAGACCATTTTGGGATCGTTCGACAGGTCCGGAGTCATCGTTTTTCATCCGAAAATTGATTTTTTGGACTGTACCAAAAATGATTGAAAATGTCAATTGGATCATGCCTCATGTTGAATAACCACTTTTTAAACCCTGACAATGACCAAAATTGCCATTTTTACAGAGTTTTGCTTACTCAAAAGCTTCCATTTTGACCCGTTTCAGGCACAGAAATGACTTTAAACACACTTATTCTAGTTGACAAAGTCATAATTCACATCCAACAGTCATTTAGAGTCAAAAGATTAAATGTTGAAATTTCATCATTATAGACCATTTTGGGATCGTTCGACAAGTCCGGAGTCATCGTTTTTCATCCGAAAATTGATTTGTTGGACTGTACCAAAAATTATTCAAAATGTCAATTGGATCATGCCTCATGTTGAATAACCACTTTTTAAACCCTCACAGTGACCAAAATTGCAATTTTTACAGAGTTTTGCTTACTCAAAAGCTTCCATTTTGACCCGTTTCAGGCACAGAAATGACTTTAAACACACTTATTCTAGTTGACAAAGTCATAATTCACATCCAACAGTAATTTAGAGTCAAAAGATTAAATGTTAACATTTCATCATTATAGACCATTTTGGGATCGTTCGACAGGTCCGGAGTCATCGTTTTTCATCCGAAAATTGATTTTTTGGACTGTACCAAAAATGATTCAAAATGTCAATTGGATCATGCCTCATGTTGAATAACCACTTTTTAAACCCTCACAGTGACCAAAATTGCCATTTTTACAGAGTTTTGCTTACTCAAAAGCTTCCATTTTGACCCGTTTCATGCACAGAAATGACTTTAAACACACTTATTCTAGTTGACAAAGTCATAATTCACATCCAACAGTAATTTAGATTCAAAAGAATAAATGTTGAAATTTCATCCATATTGACCATTTTGGGATCGTTCGACAGGTCCGGAGTCATCGTTTTTCATCCGAAAATTGATTTTTTGGACTGTACCAAAAATGATTCAAAATGTCAATTGGATCATGCCTCATGTTGAACAACCACTTTTTAAACCCTCACACTGACCAAAATTGCCATTTTTACAGAGTTTTGCTAGCTCAAAAGCTTCTATTTTGACCCGTTTCAGGCACAGAAATGAATTTAAACACACTTATTCTAGTTGACAAAGTCATAATTCACATCCAACAGTAATTTAGAGTCAAAAGATTAAATGTTGAAATTTCATCATTATAGACCATTTTGGGATCGTTCGACAGGTCCGGAGTCATCGTTTTTCATCTGAAAATTGATTTTTTGGACTGTACCAAAAATGATTCAAAATGTCAATTGGATCATGCCTCATGTTGAATACCACTTTTTAAACTCTCACAGTGACAAAAATTGCCATTTTTACAGAGTTTTGCTTACACAAAAGCTTCCATTTTGACCCGTTTCAGGCACAGAAATGACTTTAAACACACTTATTTCAGTTGACAAAGTCATAATTCACATCCAACAGTAATTTAGAGTCAAAAGATTACATGTTAAAATTTCATCATTATAGACCATTTTGGGATCGTTCGACAGGTCCGGAGTCATCGTTTTTCTTCCGAAAATTGATTTTTTGGACTGTACCAAAAATGATTCAAAATGTCAATTGGATCATGCCTCATGTTGAATAACCACTTTTTAAACCCTCACAGTGACCAAAATTGCAATTTTTACAGAGTTTTGCTTACTCAAAAGCTTCCATTTTGACCCGTTTCAGGCACAGAAATGAGTTTAAACACACTTATTCTAGTTGACAAAGTCATAATTCACATCCAACAGTAATTTAGAGTCAAAAGATTAAATGTTGAAATTTCATCATTATAGACGATTTTATGATCTTTCGACTGGTCCGGAGTCATCGTTTTTCATCCGAAAATTGATTTTTTGGACTGTACCAAAAATGATTCAAAATGTCAATTGGATCATGCCTCATGTTTAATAACCACTTTTAAAACCCTCACAGTGACCAAACTGCCATTTTTACAGAGTTTTGCTTACTCAAAAGCTTCCATTTAACCCGTTTCAGGGACAGAAATGACTTTAAACACACTTATTCTAGTTGACAAAGTCATAATTCACATCCAACAGTAATTTAGAGTCAAAAGATTAAATGTTAAAATTTCATCATTATAGACCATTTTGGGATCGTTCGACAGGTCCGGAGTCATCGTTTTTCTTCCGAAAATTGATTTTTTGGACTGTACCAAAAATGATTCAAAATGTCAATTGGATCATGCCTCATGTTGAATAACCACTTTTTAAACCCTCACAGTGACCAAAATTGCTATTTTTACAGAGTTTTGCTTACTCAAAAGCTTCCATTTTGACCCATTTCATGCACAGAAATGACTTTAAACACACTTATTCTAGTTGACAAAGTCATAATTCACATCCAACAGTCATTTAGAGTCAAAAGATTAAATGTTGAAATTTCATCATTATGGACCATGTTGGGATCGTTCAACAGGTCCGGAGTCATCGTTTTTCATCCGAAAATTGATTTTTTGGACTGTACCAAAAATGATTCAAACTGTCAATTGGATCATGCCTCATGTTGAATAACCACTTTTTAAACCCTCACAATGACCAAAATTGCCATTTTTACAGAGTTTTGCTTACTCAAAAGCTTCCATTTTGACCCGTTTCAGGCACAGAAATGACTTTAAACACACTTATTCTAGTTGACAAAGTCATAATTCACATCCAACAGTCATTTAGAGTCAAAAGATTAAATGTTGAAATTTCATCATTATGGACCATTTTGGGATCGTTCAACAGGTCCGGAGTCATCGTTTTTCATCCGAAAATTGATTTTTTGGACTGTACCAAAAATGATTCAAAATGTCAATTGGATCATGCCTCATGTTGAATAACCACTTTTTAAACCCTCACAGTGACCAAAATTGCAATTTTTACAGAGTTTTGCTTGCTCAAAAGCTTCTATTTTGACCCATTTCAGGCACAGAAATGACTTTAAACACACTTATTCTAGTTGACAAAGTCATAATTCACATCCAACAGTCATTTAGAGTCAAAAGATTAAATGTTGAAATTTCATCCTTATGGACCATTTTGGGATCGTTCAACAGGTCCGGAGTCATCGTTTTTCATCCGAAAATTGATTTTTTGGACTGTACCAAAAATGATTCAAACTGTCAATTGGATCATGCCTCATGTTGAATAACCACTTTTTAAACCCTCACAGTGACCAAAATTGCAATTTTTACAGAGTTTTGCTTACTCAAAAGCTTCCATTTTGACCCGTTTCAGGCACAGAAATGAGTTTAAACACACTTATTCTAGTTGACAAAGTCATAATTCACATCCAACAGTCATTTAGAGTCAAAAGATTAAATGTTAAAATTTCATCATTATAGACCATTTTGGGATCGTTCGACAGGTCCGGAGTCATCGTTTTTCATCCGAAAATTGATTTTTTGGACTGTACCAAAAATGATTCAAAATGTCAATTGGATCATGCCTCATGTTGAATAACCACTTTTTAAACCCTCACAGTGACCAAAATTGCCATTTTTACAGAGTTTTGCTTACTCAAAAGCTTCCATTTTGACCCGTTTCAGACACAGAAATGACTTTAAACACACTTATTCTAGTTGACAAAGTCATAATTCACATCCAACAGTCATTTAGAGTCAAAAGATTAAATAATGAACGTTCATCATTATAGACCATTTTGGGATCGTTCGACAGGTCCGGAGTCATCGTTTTTCATCCGAAAATTGATTTTTTGGACTGTACCAAAAATGATTCAAAATGTCAATTGGATCATGCCTCATGTTGAATAACCACTTTTTAAACCCTGACAATGACCAAAATTGCCATTTTTACAGAGTTTTGCTTACTCAAAAGCTTCCATTTTGACCCGTTTCAGGCACAGAAATGACTTTAAACACACGTATTCTAGTTGACAAAGTCATAATTCACATCCAACAGTCATTTAGAGTCAAAAGATTAAATGTTGAAATTTCATCATTATAGACCATTTTGGGATCGTTCGACAAGTCCGGAGTCATCGTTTTTCATCCGAAAATTGATTTGTTGGACTGTACCAAAAATTATTCAAAATGTCAATTGGATCATGCCTCATGTTGAATAACCACTTTTTAAACCCTCACAGTGACCAAAATTGCAATTTTTACAGAGTTTTGCTTACTCAAAAGCTTCCATTTTGACCCGTTTCAGGCACAGAAATGACTTTAAACACACTTATTCTAGTTGACAAAGTCATAATTCACATCCAACAGTAATTTAGAGTCAAAAGATTAAATGTTAAAATTTCATCATTATAGACCATTTTGGGATCGTTCGACAGGTCCGGAGTCATCGTTTTTCATCCGAAAATTGATTTTTTGGACTGTACCAAAAATGATTCAAAATGTCAATTGGATCATGCCTCATGTTGAATAACCACTTTTTAAACCCTCACAGTGACCAAAATTGCCATTTTTACAGAGTTTTGCTTACTCAAAAGCTTCCATTTTGACCCGTTTCATGCACAGAAATGACTTTAAACACACTTATTCTAGTTGACAAAGTCATAATTCACATCCAACAGTAATTTAGATTCAAAAGAATAAATGTTGAAATTTCATCCATATTGACCATTTTGGGATCGTTCGACAGGTCCGGAGTCATCGTTTTTCATCCGAAAATTGATTTTTTGGACTGTACCAAAAATGATTCAAAATGTCAATTGGATCATGCCTCATGTTGAACAACCACTTTTTAAACCCTCACAGTGACCAAAATTGCCATTTTTACAGAGTTTTGCTAGCTCAAAAGCTTCTATTTTGACCCGTTTCAGGCACAGAAATGAATTTAAACACACTTATTCTAGTTGACAAAGTCATAATTCACATCCAACAGTAATTTAGAGTCAAAAGATTAAATGTTGAAATTTCATCATTATAGACCATTTTGGGATCGTTCGACAGGTCCGGAGTCATCGTTTTTCATCTGAAAATTGATTTTTTGGACTGTACCAAAAATGATTCAAAATGTCAATTGGATCATGCCTCATGTTGAATACCACTTTTTAAACTCTCACAGTGACAAAAATTGCCATTTTTACAGAGTTTTGCTTACACAAAAGCTTCCATTTTGACCCGTTTCAGGCACAGAAATGACTTTAAACACACTTATTTCAGTTGACAAAGTCATAATTCACATCCAACAGTAATTTAGAGTCAAAAGATTACATGTTAAAATTTCATCATTATAGACCATTTTGGGATCGTTCGACAGGTCCGGAGTCATCGTTTTTCTTCCGAAAATTGATTTTTTGGACTGTACCAAAAATGATTCAAAATGTCAATTGGATCATGCCTCATGTTGAATAACCACTTTTTAAACCCTCACAGTGACCAAAATTGCAATTTTTACAGAGTTTTGCTTACTCAAAAGCTTCCATTTTGACCCGTTTCAGGCACAGAAATGAGTTTAAACACACTTATTCTAGTTGACAAAGTCATAATTCACATCCAACAGTCATTTAGAGTCAAAAGATTAAATGTTAAAATTTCATCATTATAGACCATTTTGGGATCGTTCGACAGGTCCGGAGTCATCGTTTTTCATCCGAAAATTGATTTTTTGGACTGTACCAAAAATGATTCAAAATGTCAATTGGATCCTGCCTCATGTTGAATAACCACTTTTTAAACCCTCACAATGACCAAAATTGCCATTTTTACAGAGTTTTGCTTACTCAAAAGCTTCCATTTTGACCCGTTTCAGGCACAGAAATGACTTTAAACACACTTATTCTAGTTGACAAAGCCATAATTCACATCCAACAGTAATTTAGAGTCAAAAGATTAAATGTTGAAATTTCATCATTATAGACGATTTTATGATCTTTCGACTGGTCCGGAGTCATCGTTTTTCATCCGAAAATTGATTTTTTGGACTGTACCAAAAATGATTCAAAATGTCAATTGGATCATGCCTCATGTTTAATAACCACTTTTAAAACCCTCACAGTGACCAAACTGCCATTTTTACAGAGTTTTGCTTACTCAAAAGCTTCCATTTAACCCGTTTCAGGGACAGAAATGACTTTAAACACACTTATTCTAGTTGACAAAGTCATAATTCACATCCAACAGTAATTTAGAGTCAAAAGATTAAATGTTAAAATTTCATCATTATAGACCATTTTGGGATCGTTCGACAGGTCCGGAGTCATCGTTTTTCTTCCGAAAATTGATTTTTTGGACTGTACCAAAAATGATTCAAAATGTCAATTGGATCATGCCTCATGTTGAATAACCACTTTTTAAACCCTCGCAGTGACCAAAATTGCTATTTTTACAGAGTTTTGCTTACTCAAAAGCTTCCATTTTGACCCATTTCATGCACAGAAATGACTTTAAACACACTTATTCTAGTTGACAAAGTCATAATTCACATCCAACAGTCATTTAGAGTCAAAAGATTAAATGTTGAAATTTCATCATTATGGACCATTTTGGGATCGTTCAACAGGTCCGGAGTCATCGTTTTTCATCCGAAAATTGATTTTTTGGACTGTACCAAAAATGATTCAAACTGTCAATTGGATCATGCCTCATGTTGAATAACCACTTTTTAAACCCTCACAATGACCAAAATTGCCATTTTTACAGAGTTTTGCTTACTCAAAAGCTTCCATTTTGACCCGTTTCAGGCACAGAAATGACTTTAAACACACTTATTCAAGTTGACAAAGTCATAATTCACATCCAACAGTCATTTAGAGTCAAAAGATTAAATGTTGAAATTTCATCATTATGGACCATTTTGGGATCGTTCAACAGGTCCGGAGTCATCGTTTTTCATCCGAAAATTGATTTTTTGGACTGTACCAAAAATGATTCAAAATGTCAATTGGATCATGCCTCATGTTGAATAACCACTTTTTAAACCCTCACAGTGACCAAAATTGCCATTTTTACAGAGTTTTGCTTGCTCAAAAGCTTCTATTTTGACCCATTTCAGGCACAGAAATGACTTTAAACACACTTATTCTAGTTGACAAAGTCATAATTCACATCCAACAGTCATTTAGAGTCAAAAGATTAAATGTTGAAATTTCATCCTTATGGACCATTTTGGGATCGTTCAACAGGTCCGGAGTCATCGTTTTTCATCCGAAAATTGATTTTTTGGACTGTACCAAAAATGATTCAAACTGTCAATTGGATCATGCCTCATGTTGAATAACCACTTTTTAAACCCTCACAGTGACCAAAATTGCAATTTTTACAGAGTTTTGCTTACTCAAAAGCTTCCATTTTGACCCGTTTCAGGCACAGAAATGAGTTTAAACACACTTATTCTAGTTGACAAAGTCATAATTCACATCCAACAGTCATTTAGAGTCAAAAGATTAAATGTTAAAATTTCATCATTATAGACCATTTTGGGATCGTTCGACAGGTCCGGAGTCATCGTTTTTCATCCGAAAATTGATTTTTTGGACTGTACCAAAAATGATTCAAAATGTCAATTGGATCATGCCTCATGTTGAATAACCACTTTTTAAACCCTCACAGTGACCAAAATTGCCATTTTTACAGAGTTTTGCTTACTCAAAAGCTTCCATTTTGACCCGTTTCAGGCACAGAAATGAGTTTAAACACACTTATTCTAGTTGACAAAGTCATAATTCACATCCAACAGTCATTTAGAGTCAAAAGATTAAATGTTAAAATTTCATCATTATAGACCATTTTGGGATCGTTCGACAGGTCCGGAGTCATCGTTTTTCATCCGAAAATTGATTTTTTGGACTGTACCAAAAATGATTCAAAATGTCAATTGGATCATGCCTCATGTTGAATAACCACTTTTTAAACCCTCACAGTGACCAAAATTGCCATTTTTACAGAGTTTTGCTTACTCAAAAGCTTCAATTCTGACCGGTTTCAGGCACAGAAATGACTTTAAACACACTTATTTTAGTTGACAAAGTCCTAATTCACATCCAACAGTAATTTAGAGTCAAAAGATTAAATGTTAAAATTTCATCATTATAGACCATTTTGGGATCGTTCGACAGGTCCGGAGTCATCGTTTTTCATCCAAAAATTGATTTTTTGGACTGTACCAAAAATGATTCAAAATGTCAATTGGATCATGCCTCATGTTGAATAACCACTTTTTAAACCCTCACAGTGACCAAAATTGCCATTTTTACAGAGTTTTGCTTACTCAAAAGCTTCAATTCTGACGCGTTTCAGGCACAGAAATGACTTTAAACACACTTATTTTAGTTGACAAAGTCCTAATTCACATCCAACAGTAATTTAGAGTCAAAAGATTAAATGTTAAAATTTCATCATTATAGACCATTTTGGGATCGTTCGACAGGTCCGGAGTCATCGTTTTTCATCCGAAAATTGATTTTTTGGACTGTACCAAAAATGATTCAAAATGTCAATTGGATCATGCCTCATGTTGAATAACCACTTTTTAAACCCTCACAGTGACCAAAATTGCCATTTTTACAGAGTTTTGCTTACTCAAAGCTTCCATTTTGACCCGTTTCAGGCACAGAAATGACTTTAAACACACTTATTCTAGTTGACAAAGTCATAATTCACATCCAACAGTCATTTAGAGTCAAAAGATTAAATGTTGAAATTTCATCATTATAGACCATTTTGGGATCGTTCGACAGGTCCGGAGTCATCGTTTTTCATCCAAAAATTGATTTTTTGGACTGTACCGAAAATGATTCAAAATGTCAATTGGATCATGCCTCATGTTGAATAACCACTTTTTAAACCCTCACAGTGACCAAAATTGCAATTTTTACAGAGTTTTGCTTACTCAAAAGCTTCCATTTTGACCCGTTTCAGGCACAGAAATGACTTTAAACACACTTATTCTAGTTGACAAAGTCATAATTCACATCCAACAGTCATTTAGAGTCAAAAGATTAAATGTTGAAATTTCATCATTATAGACCATTTTGGGATCGTTCGACAGGTCCGGAGTCATCGTTTTTCATCCGAAAATTGATTTTTTGGACTGTACCAAAAATGATTCAAAATGTCAATTGGATCATGCCTCATGTTGAATAACCACTTTTTAAACCCTCACAGTGACCAAAATTGCCATTTTTACAGAGTTTTGCTTACTCAAAAGCTTCCATTTTGACCCGTTTCAGGAACAGAAATGACTTTAAACACACTTATTCTAGTTGACAAAGTCATAATTCACATCCAACAGTCATTTAGAGTCAAAAGATTAAATGTTGAAATTTCATCCATATTGACCATTTTGGGATCGTTCGACAGGTCCGGAGTCATCGTTTTTCATCCGAAAATTGATTTTTTGGACTGTACCAAAAATGATTCAAAATGTCAATTGGATCATGCCTCATGTTGAATAACCACTTTTTAAACCATCACAGTGACCAAAATTGCCATTTTTACAGAGTTTTGCTTACTCAAAAGCTTCCATTTTGACCCGTTTCATGCACAGAAATGACTTTAAACACACTTATTCTAGTTGACAAAGTCATAATTAGGGCTCCCGGTTTTCCGTTTTTACGGATAAATACACATAAATACAGACGGAAAACTATTTTTTCCATTGTCTGTATTTATATTTAGAAACGGAAAAATACAAGTAAAATTGTGCATGGATTAGGTCACCTTCTGGCATGTGCTAATCAGCAGTGAGGAAGCACACCTCGGGCGGCGCTCGTTAAGCTCCTCTGCTACAATCTACTGGCGCCAAGTGAGTCAATCGCCTCAAAGACACACACTTGCACACTTGCAGTGCACAATATGTTAAATGCAGATGGCCCATTGTCATTCTAAATGTGATAATCATCTGCAGTCAGAATGACAATGGGCTGTCCACAGCCTGTGCGAGGGTAACTAAGCACTTCAACACTTTCAGGTCGAGTTCGCCCTATATATAACTGTTTCTCAACTAACAATTTATCCTCTCATTAATATTCTAATAGCGCCACCGAGCTCCATACGAAGGTGGTGTGCTGAGAGGGGCTGTGTGGGATTGGGTTTGCAGATGTACATAACATATGCTTTTTGTACCAACACTTCAGATTTCAGTGGGACAGGAGATGGGGAGGCCGTCGTGAGGAGCAGCCTTTCCCATTCATTCCCCTCTAATCCCTTATTAAACAGTACTTTGCCGCCTGCAGCGCCTTGTGTTCTGGCAAAGGCTGCCCGAGGCGTCACACAAGAGCTAACTTCCCATTTTTTGTGTGGGGGATGGTGGGTGGGGGCGGGTGTCGGAGTTGAAGGGAGCTGGTGAAGTGAAAAGGTGAATTGCTTGAAAACGTGAACGAAATACATTCGGCTCAACACAGACAAATGTCCTTCCAAGGCAAAGCGCGCAAGTTTCCAACCTTTTTAGGAGTGAGAATTAATTAGTATGTGAGATGACGTCACACGAACGGTTGGGAGAGAGGCAAGGGTATAACTCGATGGACTTGGGAAAGACCCCTCGGCCTTCGAGCGCTCTAAGTTACACTGGATCTCAGCTGCCTGCACTGGGGCAAAGGTAGCGCAGTGGGTTGAGTCCTTGCTGCCCAGAACTGCGTGTAACATGCAAAACACGGCCTGGCTGACTCAGTGTATCACCCTTTTCCGATTTAGGAAATGAGTCGATTAATGGTGCATACTGAAAGTGCCAAGAACCAACTGGTGTGTGCCTTACACGTGTCTCACAAACATCGGAATCAATGACAGCACCAGAAGTGATATCAGGGGAATTAAAAAGGCACATTACATGTAAAACGAACACCTGCACACTCACTAAATGTGTATGGAGCAGTACTCAGAGGTGAAGAGAGAGTCTCCTCCCACCATCTTAAGCAGTCTGTAGTCCTTCTTCTACAAGGGGGTGCTTCCCAGAAGCTGTTCATGGCAGAGAAGAGCTCTGAATCGAGTGACATTTAGTTAAGCTTCTAGTCCTCCTTCTCAGCAGGCGTGATGATGTGACCAGTGTCGCTGGAGATATTGGTGCAAGAGATGCAGCAGCACCCAAAACTTGAAAGAATGTAGATGGAGAGTATGTTCAACAAATACCTACGTAAAGTATTGGACTTCTGTGATCATGTATATGTATATTCAGTGGGTGGCATGGACTCGGTGATGGCCTCCTCCCTCATTTTGGGTCCCACCCATCCTATTTCTCTCTAGATTTTGTTACCAGTTTTATTGTTTTTTTTCTTGACCTCTTGTAAAGCGCTCTGATACCCTCTTGGGTCATGTTCGCGCTATATAAAACTTTATAAATAAAATAAAGTAACAGATTGCGTTGGGATAACCCGGTTGTCGTGTAGAGTTATTGTAAAAGACTGGGCGCTTTGTCGGTGTTGGTCCTAAGGGTTTAAGTATGCAGTGTTTTTTTGATGAGTTGAAATGATAGGTTACACTGTAGGGAAGGAGTGTGTGGGGTTTCTTTGACTAACAGCCTAACTACTGAGAACAGTGGGCAGTACTGTGTGGGTGGTTTTCGAGGCGTTTGGTAGGAGTACGTGCAGTGTATTTGATGCTCTTGGTGACATTAATAGTGTAGGTGTTATGTGCAGAGGTTGTGAGATGGGAAGCAATATATGCTTTCTATAGGCGGTGGCAATTTTTATGTGGTTTTCTGTGCGATGTTTTGGGTCTGATATGCAGGCCAGTGTTAATTAGTGAATACATTTCGGTGTATGTATGGGGAAGCGTTTCACACACTGGCATCCAAGCAAGGAAGAACACACACAAGGAGGGAGTGAGAGCACATAGACATATTTTAATTGAAAGGGAGACGCATGCAAACTGTAAGCCGTATTGTAAAGTAGAATCAGAGAATTGTTCACATTAATCCAAACGGCAAGGACAAGCAGGGCAGCTTCAAACTGATCCAGCGTGGAAATGCTAGCAACAGTGTGAATTTGGGTAGAGTAGACACAGTGTATTCAGAATCGTAAGGAGACATTCAAGCGAATAGAGTACGATGTTCAGGAATCTCTTCAGGTGTCTTTAAAAGGGAATGTGGGCAAGTAGAATTAAGCAGAAACTCAGTGGGTCCAGGGAAACTATAACCTGAATCAAAGGGACACAGACATTTTTACCTTCCTCCTGAGGTTAATGCTGGCAACACAGGAAAAACAGTCACAGGGGTAACAAGCGCTATATAAATACAAACTTTTTTCCTCCTCTATCCTTCTGCTATCATTCTAAATAACTGACTAACCTATCCACCACTTAAAATGTACTTGCATGTTTCAATATACAAATTCAACACTAATCCTCTATGGGTGCCGGAGTAGCGGGCTACTCGGCAAAAAAGCGCTTTGACGCCTAGTCAGGGGTGGTAAGCGCTATATAAATGATATTACAATGCAATACAATAAACACTGAACAAAGCACAGGCCTTGAGAAAGCTGACACCTGCCCATTTAGCCTGCTGCCACCAGGCCCTGGTGCGAGGGCGGGGGGGGGGGGGTGCCAGGAGCTGTTTACACAGGAGGGAGGCTTGGACTTACTCAAATCCAGAGCAAGAGAGGGGCATGCAATGAATTTCTTGTATATTCTAGAAGTAGTGCAACACTAAGTATCAATGCCTTCAACTTCAAGCGTAGAAAGGCATTTTATGTTCGCTGTGTTTTCAATTTAAATAAATGTGGAAAAATACTAGCTGTAGCGTCGTCTTTTGCGTGTGGCAAAAATAAATGTGGAAAAATACAGAAAAAAGGCCCAAAAAATAAATACAGATCAATACAGACGGAAATGGCAAAAAAATAAATACCATAAAACCGGGAGCCCTAGTCATAATTCACATCCAACAGTAATTTAGATTCAAAAGATTAAATGTTGAAATTTCATCCATATTGACCATTTTGGGATCGTTCGACAGGTCCGGAGTCATCGTTTTTCATCCGAAAATTGATTTTTTGGACTGTACCAAAAATGATTCAAAATGTCAATTGGATCATGCCTCATGTTGAATAACCACTTTTTAAACCCTCACAGTGACCAAAATTGCCATTTTTACAGAGTTTTGCTTACTCAAAAGCTTCCATTTTGACCCGTTTCAGACACAGAAATGACTTTAAACACACTTATTCTAGTTGACAAAGTCATAATTCACATCCAACAGTCATTTAGAGTCAAAAGATTAAATAATGAACGTTCATCATTATAGACCATTTTGGGATCGTTCGACAGGTCCGGAGTCATCGTTTTTCATCCGAAAATTGATTTTTTGGACTGTACAAAAAATGATTCAAAATGTCAATTGGATCATGCCTCATGTTGAATAACCACTTTTTAAACCCTGACAATGACCAAAATTGCCATTTTTACAGAGTTTTGCTTACTCAAAAGCTTCCATTTTGACCCGTTTCAGGCACAGAAATGACTTTAAACACACTTATTCTAGTTGACAAAGTCATAATTCACATCCAACAGTAATTTAGAGTCAAAAGATTAAATGTTAAAATTTCATCATTATAGACCATTTTGGGATCGTTCGACAGGTCCGGAGTCATCGTTTTTCATCCGAAAATTGATTTTTTGGACTGTACCAAAAATGATTCAAAATGTCAATTGGATCATGCCTCATGTTGAATAACCACTTTTTAAACCCTCACAGTGACCAAAATGGCCATTTTTACAGAGTTTTGCTTACTCAAAAGCTTCAATTCTGACCCGTTTCAGGCACAGAAATGACTTTAAACACACTTATTTTAGTTGACAAAGTCCTAATTCACATCCAACAGTAATTTAGAGTCAAAAGATTAAATGTTAAAATTTCATCATTATAGACCATTTTGGGATCGTTCGACAGGTCCGGAGTCATCGTTTTTCATCCGAAAATTGATTTTTTGGACTGTACCAAAAATGATTCAAAATGTCAATTGGATCATGCCTCATGTTGAATAACCACTTTTTAAACCCTCACAGTGACCAAAATTGCCATTTTTACAGAGTTTTGCTTACTCAAAAGCTTCAATTTTGACCCGTTTCAGGCACAGAAATGACTTTAAACACACTTATTTTAGTTGACAAAGTCATAATTCACATCCAACAGTCATTTAGAGTCAAAAGATTAAATGTTGAAATTTTATCATTATAGACCATTTTGGGATCGTTCGACAGGTCCGGAGTCATCGTTTTTCATCCGAAAATTGATTTTTTTGGACTGTACCAAAAATAATTCAAAATGTCAATTGGATCATGCCTCATGTTGAATAACCACTTTTTAAACCCTCACACTGACCAAAATTGCCATTTTTACAGAGTTTTGCTTACTCAAAAGCTTCCATTTTGACCCGTTTCAGGCACAGAAATGACTTTAAACACACTTATTCTAGTTGACAAAGTCATAATTCACATCCAACAGTAATTTAGAGTCAAAAGATTAAATGTTGAAATTTCATCCATATTGACCATTTTGGGATCGTTCGACAGGTCCGGAGTCATCGTTTTTCATCCGAAAATTGATTTTTTGGACTGTACCAAAAATGATTCAAAATGTCAATTGGATCATGCCTCATGTTGAATAACCACTTTTTAAACCCTCACAGTGACCAAAATTGCCATTTTTACAGAGTTTTGCTTACTCAAAGCTTCTATTTTGACCCGTTTCAGGCACAGAAATGACTTTAAACACACTTATTGTAGTTGACAAAGTCATAATTCACATCCAACAGTCATTTAGAGTCAAAAGATTAAATGTTGAAATTTCATCATTATAGACCATTTTGGGATCGTTCGACAGGTCCGGAGTCATCGTTTTTCCTCCAAAAATTGATTTTTTGGACTGTACCAAAAATTATTCAAAATGTCAATTGGATCATGCCTCATGTTGAATAACCACTTTTTAAACCCTCACAGTGACCAAAATTGCCATTTTTACAGAGTTTTGCTTACTCAAAAGCTTCCATTTTGACCCGTTTCAGGCACAGAAATGACTTTAAACACACTTATTCTAGTTGACAAAGTCATAATTCACATCCAACAGTCATTTAGAGTCAAAAGATTAAATGTTGAAATTTCATCATTATAGACCATTTTGGGATCGTTCGACAAGTCCGGAGTCATCGTTTTTCATCCGAAAATTGATTTGTTGGACTGTACCAAAAATTATTCAAAATGTCAATTGGATCATGCCTCATGTTGAATAACCACTTTTTAAACCCTCACAGTGACCAAAATTGCAATTTATTACAGAGTTTTGCTTACTCAAAAGCTTCCATTTTGACCCGTTTCAGGCACAGAAATGACTTTAAACACACTTATTCTAGTTGACAAAGTCATAATTCACATCCAACAGTAATTTAGAGTCAAAAGATTAAATGTTAAAATTTCATCATTATAGACCATTTTGGGATCGTTCGACAGGTCCGGAGTCATCGTTTTTCATCCGAAAATTGATTTTTTGGACTGTACCAAAAATGATTCAAAATGTCAATTGGATCATGCCTCATGTTGAATAACCACTTTTTAAACCCTCACAGTGACCAAAATTGCCATTTTTACAGAGTTTTGCTTACTCAAAAGCTTCCATTTTGACCCGTTTCATGCACAGAAATGACTTTAAACACACTTATTCTAGTTGACAAAGTCATAATTCACATCCAACAGTAATTTAGATTCAAAAGAATAAATGTTGAAATTTCATCCATATTGACCATTTTGGGATCGTTCGACAGGTCCGGAGTCATCGTTTTTCATCCGAAAATTGATTTTTTGGACTGTACCAAAAATGATTCAAAATGTCAATTGGATCATGCCTCATGTTGAACAACCACTTTTTAAACCCTCACAGTGACCAAAATTGCCATTTTTACAGAGTTTTGCTAGCTCAAAAGCTTCTATTTTGACCCGTTTCAGGCACAGAAATGAATTTAAACACACTTATTCTAGTTGACAAAGTCATAATTCACATCCAACAGTAATTTAGAGTCAAAAGATTAAATGTTGAAATTTCATCATTATAGACCATTTTGGGATCGTTCGACAGGTCCGGAGTCATCGTTTTTCATCTGAAAATTGATTTTTTGGACTGTACCAAAAATGATTCAAAATGTCAATTGGATCATGCCTCATGTTGAATACCACTTTTTAAACTCTCACAGTGACAAAAATTGCCATTTTTACAGAGTTTTGCTTACACAAAAGCTTCCATTTTGACCCGTTTCAGGCACAGAAATGACTTTAAACACACTTATTTCAGTTGACAAAGTCATAATTCACATCCAACAGTAATTTAGAGTCAAAAGATTACATGTTAAAATTTCATCATTATAGACCATTTTGGGATCGTTCGACAGGTCCGGAGTCATCGTTTTTCTTCCGAAAATTGATTTTTTGGACTGTACCAAAAATGATTCAAAATGTCAATTGGATCATGCCTCATGTTGAATAACCACTTTTTAAACCCTCACAGTGACCAAAATTGCAATTTTTACAGAGTTTTGCTTACTCAAGAGCTTCCATTTTGACCCGTTTCAGGCACAGAAATGAGTTTAAACACACTTATTCTAGTTGACAAAGTCATAATTCACATCCAACAGTCATTTAGAGTCAAAAGATTAAATGTTAAAATTTCATCATTATAGACCATTTTGGGATCGTTCGACAGGTCCGAAGTCATCGTTTTTCATCCGAAAATTGATTTTTTGGACTGTACCAAAAATGATTCAAAATGTCAATTGGATCCTGCCTCATGTTGAATAACCACTTTTTAAACCCTCACAATGACCAAAATTGCCATTTTTACAGAGTTTTGCTTACTCAAAAGCTTCCATTTTGACCCGTTTCAGGCACAGAAATGACTTTAAACACACTTATTCTAGTTGACAAAGCCATAATTCACATCCAACAGTAATTTAGAGTCAAAAGATTAAATGTTGAAATTTCATCATTATAGACGATTTTATGATCTTTCGACTGGTCCGGAGTCATCGTTTTTCATCCGAAAATTGATTTTTTGGACTGTACCAAAAATGATTCAAAATGTCAATTGGATCATGCCTCATGTTTAATAACCACTTTTAAAACCCTCACAGTGACCAAACTGCCATTTTTACAGAGTTTTGCTTACTCAAAAGCTTCCATTTAACCCGTTTCAGGGACAGAAATGACTTTAAACACACTTATTCTAGTTGACAAAGTCATAATTCACATCCAACAGTAATTTAGAGTCAAAAGATTAAATGTTAAAATTTCATCATTATAGACCATTTTGGGATCGTTCGACAGGTCCGGAGTCATCGTTTTTCTTCCGAAAATTGATTTTTTGGACTGTACCAAAAATGATTCAAAATGTCAATTGGATCATGCCTCATGTTGAATAACCACTTTTTAAACCCTCACAGTGACCAAAATTGCTATTTTTACAGAGTTTTGCTTACTCAGAAGCTTCCATTTTGACCCATTTCATGCACAGAAATGACTTTAAACACACTTATTCTAGTTGACAAAGTCATAATTCACATCCAACAGTCATTTAGAGTCAAAAAATTAAATGTTGAAATTTCATCATTATGGACCATTTTGGGATTGTTCAACAGGTCCGGAGTCATCGTTTTTCATCCGAAAATTGATTTTTTGGACTGTACCAAAAATGATTCAAACTGTCAATTGGATCATGCCTCATGTTGAATAACCACTTTTTAAACCCTCACAATGACCAAAATTGCCATTTTTACAGAGTTTTGCTTACTCAAAAGCTTCCATTTTGACCCGTTTCAGGCACAGAAATGACTTTAAACACACTTATTCTAGTTGACAAAGTCATAATTCACATCCAACAGTCATTTAGAGTCAAAAGATTAAATGTTGAAATTTCATCATTATGGACCATTTTGGGATCGTTCAACAGGTCCGGAGTCATCGTTTTTCATCCGAAAATTGATTTTTTGGACTGTACCAAAAATGATTCAAAATGTCAATTGGATCATGCCTCATGTTGAATAACCACTTTTTAAACCCTCACAGTGACCAAAATTGCCATTTTTACAGAGTTTTGCTTGCTCAAAAGCTTCTATTTTGACCCATTTCAGGCACAGAAATGACTTTAAACACACTTATTCTAGTTGACAAAGTCATAATTCACATCCAACAGTCATTTAGAGTCAAAAGATTAAATGTTGAAATTTCATCCTTATGGACCATTTTGGGATCGTTCAACAGGTCCGGAGTCATCGTTTTTCATCCGAAAATTGATTTTTTGGACTGTACCAAAAATGATTCAAACTGTCAATTGGATCATGCCTCATGTTGAATAACCACTTTTTAAACCCTCACAGTGACCAAAATTGCAATTTTTACAAAGTTTTGCTTACTCAAAAGCTTCCATTTTGACCCGTTTCAGGCACAGAAATGAGTTTAAACACACTTATTCTAGTTGACAAAGTCATAATTCACATCCAACAGTCATTTAGAGTCAAAAGATTAAATGTTAAAATTTCATCATTATAGACCATTTTGGGATCGTTCGACAGGTCCGGAGTCATCGTTTTTCATCCGAAAATTGATTTTTTGGACTGTACCAAAAATGATTCAAAATGTCAATTGGATCATGCCTCATGTTGAATAACCACTTTTTAAACCCTCACAGTGACCAAAATTGCCATTTTTACAGAGTTTTGCTTACTCAAAAGCTTCCATTTTGACCCGTTTCAGGCACAGAAATGAGTTTAAACACACTTATTCTAGTTGACAAAGTCATAATTCACATCCAACAGTCATTTAGAGTCAAAAGATTAAATGTTAAAATTTCATCATTATAGACCATTTTGGGATCGTTCGACAGGTCCGGAGTCATCGTTTTTCATCCGAAAATTGATTTTTTGGACTGTACCAAAAATGATTCAAAATGTCAATTGGATCATGCCTCATGTTGAATAACCACTTTTTAAACCCTCACAGTGACCAAAATTGCCATTTTTACAGAGTTTTGCTTTCTCAAAAGCTTCTATTTTGACCCGTTTCAGGCACAGAAATGAATTTAAACACACTTATTCTAGTTGACAAAGTCATAATTCACATCCAACAGTAATTTAGAGTCAAAAGATTAAATGTTGAAATTTCATCATTATAGACCATTTTGGGATCATTCGACAGGTCCGGAGTCATCGTTTTTCATCTGAAAATTGATTTTTTGGACTGTACCAAAAATGATTCAAAATGTCAATTGGATCTTGCCTCATGTTGAATACCACTTTTTAAACTCTCACAGTGACCAAAATTGCCATTTTTACAGAGTTTTGCTTACACAAAAGCTTCCATTTTGACCCGTTTCAGGCACAGAAATGACTTTAAACACACTTATTACAGTTGACAAAGTCATAATTCACATCCAACAGTAATTTAGAGTCAAAAGATTACATGTTAAAATTTCATCATTATAGACCATTTTGGGATCGTTCGACAGGTCCGGAGTCATCGTTTTTCTTCCGAAAATTGATTTTTTGGACTGTACCAAAAATGATTCAAAATGTCAATTGGATCATGCCTCATGTTGAATAACCACTTTTTAAACCCTCACAGTGACCAAAATTGCAATTTTTACAGAGTTTTGCTTACTCAAAAGCTTCCATTTTGACCCGTTTCAGGCACAGAAATGAGTTTAAACACACTTATTCTAGTTGACAAAGTCATAATTCACATCCAACAGTCATTTAGAGTCAAAAGATTAAATGTTAAAATTTCATCATTATAGACCATTTTGGGATCGTTCGACAGGTCCGGAGTCATCGTTTTTCATCCGAAAATTGATTTTTTGGACTGTACCAAAAATGATTCAAAATGTCAATTGGATCATGCCTCATGTTGAATAACCACTTTTTAAACCCTCACAGTGACCAAAATTGCCATTTTTACAGAGTTTTGCTTATTCAAAAGCTTCCATTTTGACCCGTTTCAGGCACAGAAATGAGTTTAAACACACTTATTCTAGTTGACAAAGTCATAATTCACATCCAACAGTCATTTAGAGTCAAAAGATTAAATGTTAAAATTTCATCATTATAGAACATTTTGGGATCGTTCGACAGGTCCGGAGTCATCGTTTTTCATCCGAAAATTGATTTTTTGGACTGTACCAAAAATGATTCAAAATGTCAATTGGATCATGCCTCATGTTGAATAACCACTTTTTAAACCCTCACAGTGACCAAAATTGCCATTTTTACAGAGTTTTGCTTACTCAAAAGCTTCCATTTAACCCGTTTCAGGGATAGAAATGACTTTAAACACACTTATTCTAGTTGACAAAGTCATAATTCACATCCAACAGTAATTTAGAGTCAAAAGATTAAATGTTAAAATTTCATCATTATAGACCATTTTGGGATCGTTCGACAGGTCCGGAGTCATCGTTTTTCTTCCGAAAATTGATTTTTTGGACTGTACCAAAAATGATTCAAAATGTCAATTGGATCATGCCTCATGTTGAATAACCACTTTTTAAACCCTCACAGTGACCAAAATTGCCATTTTTACAGAGTTTTGCTTGCTCAAAAGCTTCTATTTTGACCCGTTTCAGGCACAGAAATGAATTTAAACACACTTATTCTAGTTGACAAAGTCATAATTCACATCCAACAGTAATTTAGAGTCAAAAGATTAAATGTTGAAATTTCATCATTATAGACCATTTTGGTATCGTTCGACAGGTCCGGAGTCAATCTTTTTCATCCGAAAATTGATTTTTTGGACTGTACCAAAAATGATTCAAAATGTCAATTGGATCATGCCTCATTTTGAATAACCACTTTTTGAACCCTCACAGTGACCAAAATTGCCATTTTTACAGAGTTTTGCTTACTCAAAAGCTTCCATTTTGACCCGTTTCAGGCACAGAAATGACTTTAAACACACTTATTCTAGTTGACAAAGTCGTAATTCACATCCAACAGTAATTTAGAGTCAAAAGATTAAATGTTGAAATTTCATCATCATAGACCATTTTATGATCTTTCGACAGGTCCGGAGTCATCGTTTTTCATCCGAAAATTGATTTTTTGGACTGTACCAAAAATGATTCAAAATGTCAATTGGATCATGCCTCATGTTTAATAACCACTTTTTAAACCCTCACAGTGACCAAAATTGCCATTTTTACAGAGTTTTGCTTACTCAAAAGCTTCCATTTTTACCCGGTTCAGGCACAGAAATGAATTTAAACACATTTATTCTAGTTGACAAAGTCATAATTCACATCCAACAGTAATTTAGAGTCAAAAGATTAAATGTTCAAATTTCATCATTATAGACCATTTTATGATCGTTCGACAGGTCCGGAGTCATCGTTTTTCATCCGAAAATTGATTTTTTGGACTGTACCAAAAATGATTCAAAATGTCAATTGGATCATGCCTCATGTTGAATAACCACTTTTTAAACCTTCACAGTGACCAAAATTGCCATTTTTACAGAGTTTTGCTTACTCAAAAGCTTCCATTTAACCCGTTTCAGGGACAGAAATGACTTTAAACACACTTATTCTAGTTGACAAAGTCATAATTCACATCCAACAGTCATTTAGAGTCAAAAGATTAAATGTTAAAATTTCATCATTATAGAGCATTTTGGGATCGTTCGACAGGTTCGGAGTCATCGTTTTTCATCCGAAAATTGATTTTTTGGACTGTACCAAAAATGATTCAAAATGTCAATTGGATCATGCCTCATGTTGAATAACCACTTTTGAAACCCTCACAGTGACCAAAATTGCCATTTTTACAGAGTTTTGCTTGCTCAAAAGCTTCTATTTTTACCCGGTTCAGGCACAGAAATGAATTTAAACACATTTATTCTAGTTGACAAAGTCATAATTCACATCCAACAGTAATTTAGAGTCAAAAGATTAAATGTTGAAATTTCATCATTATAGACCATTTTGGTATCGTTCGACAGGTCCGGAGTCATCGTTTTTCATCCGAAAATTTATTTTTTTGGACTGTACCAAAAATGATTCAAAATGTCAATTGGATCATTCCTCATGTTGAATAACCACTTTTGAAACCCTCACAGTGACCAAAATTGCCATTTTTACAGAGTTTTGCTTGCTCAAAAGCTTCTATTTTTACCCGGTTCAGGCACAGAAATGAATTTAAACAAATTTATTCTAGTTGACAAAGTCATAATTCACATCCAACAGTAATTTAGAGTCAAAAGATTAAATGTTGAAATTTCATCATTATAGACCATTTTGGGATCGTTCGACAGGTCCGGAGTCATCGTTTTTCATCCGAAAATTTATTTTTTTGGACTGTACCAAAAATGATTCAAAATGTCAATTGGATCATTCCTCATGTTGAATAACCACTTTTTAAACCCTTACAGTGACCAAAATTGCCATTTTTACAGAGTTTTGCTTACTCAAAAGGTTCAATTTTGACCCGTTTCAGGCACAGAAATGACTTTAAACACACTTATTTTAGTTGACAAAGTCATAATTCACATCCAACAGTAATTTAGAGTCAAAAGATTAAATGTTGAAATTTCATCCATATTGACCATTTTGGGATCGTTCGACAGGTCGGGAGTCATCGTTTTTCATCCGAAAATTGATTTTTTGGACTGTACCAAAAATGATTCAAAATGTCAATTGGATCATGCCTCATGTTGAATAACCACTTTTTAAACCCTCACAGTGACCAAAATTGCCATTTTTACAGAGTTTTGCTAGCTCAAAAGCTTCTATTTTGACCCGTTTCAGGCACAGAAATGAATTTAAACACACTTATTCTAGTTGACAAAGTCATAATTCACATCCAACAGTAATTTAGAGTCAAAAGATTAAATGTTGAAATTTCATCATTATAGACCATTTTGGGATCGTTCGACAGGTCCGGAGTCATCGTTTTTCATCTGAAAATTGATTTTTTGGACTGTACCAAAAATGATTCAAAATGTCAATTGGATCATGCCTCATGTTGAATACCACTTTTTAAACTCTCACAGTGACCAAAATTGCCATTTTTACAGAGTTTTGCTTACACAAAAGCTTCCATTTTGACCCGTTTCAGGCACAGAAATGACTTTAAACACACTTATTTCAGTTGACAAAGTCATAATTCACATCCAACAGTAATTTAGAGTCAAAAGATTACATGTTAAAATTTCATCATTATAGACCATTTTGGGATTGTTCGACAGGTCCGGAGTCATCGTTTTTCTTTCTGAAAATTGATTTTTTGGACTGTACCAAAAATGATTCAAAATGTCAATTGGATCATGCCTCATGTTGAATAACCACTTTTTAAACCCTCACAGTGACCAAAATTGCAATTTTTACAGAGTTTTGCTTACTCAAAAGCTTCCATTTTGACCCGTTTCAGGCACAGAAATGAGTTTAAACACACTTATTCTAGTTGACAAAGTCATAATTCACATCCAACAGTCATTTAGAGTTAAAAGATGAAATGTTAAAATTTCATCATTATAGACCATTTTGGGATCGTTCGACAGGTCCGGAGTCATCGTTTTTCATCCGAAAATTGATTTTTTGGACTGTACCAAAAATGATTCAAAATGTCAATTGGATCATGCCTCATGTTGAATAACCACTTTTTAAACCCTCACAGTGACCAAAATTGCCATTTTTACAGAGTTTTGCTTACTCAAAAGCTTCCATTTTGACCCGTTTCAGGCACAGAAATGACTTTAAACACACTTATTCTAGTTGACAAAGTCATAATTCACATCCAACAGTCATTTAGAGTCAAAAGATTAAATGTTGAAATTTCATCATTATAGACCATTTTGGGATCGTTCAACAGGTCTGGAGTCATCGTTTTTCATCCGAAAATTGATTTTTTGGACTGTACTAAAAATGATTCAAAATGTCAATTGGATCATGCCTCATGTTGAATAACCACTTTTTAAACCCTCACAATGACCAAAATTGCCATTTTTACAGAGTTTTGCTTACTCAAAAGCTTCCATTTTGACCCGTTTCAGGCACAGAAATGACTTTAAACACACTTATTCTAGTTGACAAAGCCATAATTCACATCCAACAGTAATTTAGAGTCAAAAGATTAAATGTTGAAATTTCATCCATATTGACCATTTTGGGATCGTTCGACAGGTCCGGAGTCATCGTTTTTCATCCGAAAATTGATTTTTTTGGACTGTACCAAAAATGATTCAAAATGTCAATTGGATCATGCCTCATGTTGAATAACCACTTTTTAAACCCTCACAGTGACCAAAATTGCCATTTTTACAGAGTTTTGCTTGCTCAAAAGCTTCTATTTTGACCCGTTTCAGGCACAGAAATGAATTTAAACACACTTATTCTAGTTGACAAAGTCATAATTCACATCCAACAGTAATTTAGAGTCAAAAGATTAAATGTTGAAATTTCATCATTATAGACCATTTTGGTATCGTTCGACAGGTCCGGAGTCAATCTTTTTCATCCGAAAATTGATTTTTTGGACTGTACCAAAAATGATTCAAAATGTCAATTGGATCATGCCTCATTTTGAATAACCACTTTTTGAACCCTCACAGTGACCAAAATTGCCATTTTTACAGAGTTTTGCTTACTCAAAAGCTTCCATTTTGACCCGTTTCAGGCACAGAAATGACTTTAAACACACTTATTCTAGTTGACAAAGTCGTAATTCACATCCAACAGTAATTTAGAGTCAAAAGATTAAATGTTGAAATTTCATCATTATAGACCATTTTATGATCTTTCGACAGGTCCGGAGTCATCGTTTTTCATCCGAAAATGGATTTTTTGGACTGTACCAAAAATGATTCAAAATGTCAATTGGATCATGCCTCATGTTTAATAACCACTTTTTAAACCCTCACAGTGACCAAAATTGCCATTTTTACAGAGTTTTGCTTACTCAAAAGCTTCCATTTAACCCGTTTCAGGGACAGAAATGACTTTAAACACACTTATTCTAGTTGACAAAGTCATAATTCACATCCAACAGTAATTTAGAGTCAAAAGATTAAATGTTAAAATTTCATCATTATAGACCATTTTGGGATCGTTCGACAGGTCCGGAGTCATCGTTTTTCTTCCGAAAATTGATTTTTTGGACTGTACCAAAAATGATTCAAAATGTCAATTGGATCATGCCTCATGTTGAATAACCACTTTTTAAACCCTCACAGTGACCAAAATTGCCATTTTTACAGAGTTTTGCTTACTCAAAAGCTTCCATTTTGACCCGTTTCAGGCACAGAAATGAGTTTAAACACACTTATTCTAGTTGACAAAGTCATAATTCACATCCAACAGTCATTTAGAGTCAAAAGATTAAATGTTAAAATTTCATCATTATAGACCATTTTGGGATCGTTCGACAGGTCCGGAGTCATTGTTTTTCATCCGAAAATTGATTTTTTGGACTGTACCAAAAATGATTCAAAATGTCAATTGGATCATGCCTCATGTTGAATAACCACTTTTTAAACCCTCACAGTGACCAAAATTGCTATTTTTACAGAGTTTTGCTTACTCAAAAGCTTCCCTTTTGACCCATTTCAGGCACAGAAATGACTTTAAACACACTTATTCTAGTTGACAAAGTCATAATTCACATCCAACAGTCATTTAGAGTCAAAAGATTAAATGTTGAAATTTCATCATTATGGACCATTTTGGGATCGTTCAACAGGTCCGGAGTCATCGTTTTTCATCCGAAAATTGATTTTTTGGACTGTACCAAAAATGATTCAAAATGTCAATTGGATCATGCCTCATGTTGAATAACCACTTTTTAAACCCTCACAGTGACCAAAATTGCCATTTTTACAGAGTTTTGCTTGCTCAAAAGCTTCTATTTTGACCCGTTTCAGGCACAGAAATGAATTTAAACACACTTATTCTAGTTGACAAAGTCATAATTCACATCCAATAGTAATTTAGAGTCAAAAGATTAAATGTTGAAATTTTATCATTATAGACCATTTTGGGATCGTTCGACAGGTCCTGAGTCATCGTTTTTCATCTGAAAATTGATTTTTTGGACTGTACCAAAAATGATTCAAAATGTCAATTGGATCATGCCTCATGTTGAATACCACTTTTTAAACTCTCACAGTGACCAAAATTGCCATTTTTACAGAGTTTTGCTTACACAAAAGCTTCCATTTTGACCCGTTTCAGGCACAGAAATGACTTTAAACACACTTATTTCAGTTGACAAAGTCATAATTCACATCCAACAGTAATTTAGAGTCAAAAGATTACATGTTAAAATTTCATCATTATAGACCATTTTGGGAGAGTCATCGTTTTTCTTCCGAAAATTGATTTTTTGGACTGTACCAAAAATGATTCAAAATGTCCATTGGATCATGCCTCATGTTGAATAACCACTTTTTAAACCCTCACAGTGACCAAAATTGCAATTTTTACAGAGTTTTGCTTACTCAAAAGCTTCCATTTTGACCCGTTTCAGGCACAGAAATGAGTTTAAACACACTTATTCTAGTTGACAAAGTCATAATTCACATCCAACAGTCATTTAGAGTCAAAAGATTAAATGTTAAAATTTCATCATTATAGACCATTTTGGGATCGTTCGACAGGTCCGGAGTCATCGTTTTTCATCCGAAAATTGATTTTTTGGACTGTACCAAAAATGATTCAAAATGTCAATTGGATCATGCCTCATGTTGAATAACCACTTTTTAAACCCTCACAGTGACCAAAATTGCCATTTTTACAGAGTTTTGCTTACTCAAAAGCTTCCATTTTGACCCGTTTCAGGCACAGAAATGAGTTTAAACACACTTATTCTAGTTGACAAAGTCATAATTCACATCCAACAGTCATTTAGAGTCAAAAGATTAAATGTTAAAATTTCATCATTATAGACCATTTTGGGATCGTTCGACAGGTCCGGAGTCATCGTTTTTCATCCGAAAATTGATTTTTTGGACTGTACCAAAAATGATTCAAAATGTCAATTGGATCATGCCTCATGTTGAATAACCACTTTTTAAACCCTCACAGTGACCAAAATTGCTATTTTTACAGAGTTTTGCTTACTCAAAAGCTTCCATTTTGACCCGTTTCAGGCACAGAAATGAGTTTAAACACACTTATTCTAGTTGACAAAGTCATAATTCACATCCAACAGTCATTTAGAGTCAAAAGATTAAATGTTAAAATTTCATCATTATAGACCATTTTGGGATCGTTCGACAGGTCCGGAGTCATCGTTTTTCATCCGAAAATTGATTTTTTGGACTGTACCAAAAATGATTCAAAATGTCAATTGGATCATGCCTCATGTTGAATAACCACTTTTTAAACCCTCACAATGACCAAAATTGCCATTTTTACAGAGTTTTGCTTACTCAAAAGCTTCCATTTTGACCCGTTTCAGGCACAGAAATGACTTTAAACACACTTATTCTAGTTGACAAAGTCATAATTCACATCCAACAGTAATTTAGAGTCAAAAGATTAAATGTTGAAATTTCATCCATATTGACCATTTTGGGATCGTTCGACAGGTCCGGAGTCATCGTTTTTCATCCGAAAATTGATTTTTTGGACTGTACCAAAAATGATTCAAAATGTCAATTGGATCATGCCTCATGTTGAATAACCACTTTTTAAACCCTCACAGTGACCAAAATTGCAATTTTTACAGAGTTTTGCTTACTCAAAAGCTTCCATTTTGACCCGTTTCAGGCACAGAAATGAGTTTAAACACACTTATTCTAGTTGACAAAGTCATAATTCACATCCAACAGTCATTTAGAGTCAAAAGATTAAATGTTAAAATTTCATCATTATAGACCATTTTGGGATCGTTCGACAGGTCCGGAGTCATCGTTTTTCATCCGAAAATTGATTTTTTGGACTGTACCAAAAATGATTCAAAATGTCAATTGGATCATGCCTCATGTTGAATAACCACTTTTTAAACCCTCACAGTGACCAAAATTGCCATTTTTACAGAGTTTTGCTTACTCAAAAGCTTCCATTTTGACCCGTTTCAGGCACAGAAATGACTTTAAACACACTTATTCTAGTTGACAAAGTCATAATTCACATCCAACAGTCATTTAGAGTCAAAAGATTAAATGTTGAAATTTCATCATTATAGACCATTTTGGGATCGTTCAACAGGTCCGGAGTCATCGTTTTTCATCCGAAAATTGATTTTTTGGACTGTACTAAAAATGATTCAAAATGTCAATTGGATCATGCCTCATGTTGAATAACCACTTTTTAAACCCTCACAATGACCAAAATTGCCATTTTTACAGAGTTTTGCTTACTCAAAAGCTTCCATTTTGACCCGTTTCAGGCACAGAAATGACTTTAAACACACTTATTCTAGTTGACAAAGCCATAATTCACATCCAACAGTAATTTAGAGTCAAAAGATTAAATGTTGAAATTTCATCCATATTGACCATTTTGGGATCGTTCGACAGGTCCGGAGTCATCGTTTTTTATCCGAAAATTGATTTTTTTGGACTGTACCAAAAATGATTCAAAATGTCAATTGGATCATGCCTCATGTTGAATAACCACTTTTTAAACCCTCACAGTGACCAACATTGCCATTTTTACAGAGTTTTGCTTGCTCAAAAGCTTCTATTTTGACCCGTTTCAGGCACAGAAATGAATTTAAACACACTTATTCTAGTTGACAAAGTCATAATTCACATCCAACAGTAATTTAGAGTCGAAAGATTAAATGTTGAAATTTCATCATTATAGACCATTTTGCTATCGTTCGACAGGTCCGGAGTCAATCTTTTTCATCCGAAAATTGATTTTTTGGACTGTACCAAAAATGATTCAAAATGTCAATTGGATCATGCCTCATTTTGAATAACCACTTTTTGAACCCTCACAGTGACCAAAATTGCCATTTTTACAGAGTTTTGCTTACTCAAAAGCTTCCATTTTGACCCGTTTCAGGCACAGAAATGACTTTAAACACACTTATTCTAGTTGACAAAGTCGTAATTCACATCCAACAGTAATTTAGAGTCAAAAGATTAAATGTTGAAATTTCATCATTAACCTCTTCGCCGCTAATGACAAGGGTAACTCGTCATGGACTTTCCATTGATTTCAATGGAAAATCAATGAAAAGTAAAATATTGCCTTAGCAGCCAAGTGGTTATAGACCATTTTATGATCTTTCGACAGGTCCGGAGTCATCGTTTTTCATCCGAAAATTGATTTTTTGGACTGTACCAAAAATGATTCAAAATGTCAATTGGATCATGCCTCATGTTTAATAACCACTTTTTAAACCCTCACAGTGACCAAAATTGCCATTTTTACAGAGTTTTGCTTACTCAAAAGCTTCCATTTTGACCCGTTTCAGGCACAGAAATGACTTTAAACACACTTATTCTAGTTGACAAAGTCATAATCCACATCTAACAGTAATTTAGAGTCAAAAGATTAAATGTTGAAATTTCATCCATATTGACCATTTTGGGATCGTTCGACAGGTCCGGAGTCATCGTTTTTCATCCGAAAATTGATTTTTTGGACTGTACCAAAAATGATTCAAAATGTCAATTGGATCATGCCTCATGTTGAATAACCACTTTTTAAACCCTCACAGTGACCAAAATTGCCATTTTTACAGAGTTTTGCTTACTCAAAGCTTCCATTTTGACCCGTTTCAGGCACAGAAATGACTTTAAACACACTTATTCTAGTTGACAAAGTCATAATTCACATCCAACAGTCATTTAGAGTCAAAAGATTAAATGTTGAAATGTCATCATTATAGACCATTTTGGGATCGTTCGACAGGTCCGGAGTCATCGTTTTTCATCCAAAAATTGATTTTTTGGACTGTACCAAAAATGATTCAAAATGTCAATTGGATCATGCCTCATGTTGAATAACCACTTTTTAAACCCTCACAGTGACCAAAATTGCCATTTTTACAGAGTTTTGCTTACTCAAAAGCTTCAATTTTGACCCGTTTCAGGCACAGAAATGACTTTAAACACACTTATTTTAGTTGACAAAGTCATAATTCACATCCAACAGTCATTTAGAGTCAAAAGATTAAATGTTGAAATTTTATCATTATAGACCATTTTGGGATCGTTCGACAGGTCCGGAGTCATCGTTTTTCATCCGAAAATTGATTTTTTTGGACTGTACCAAAAATAATTCAAAATGTCAATTGGATCATGCCTCATGTTGAATAACCACTTTTTAAACCCTCACACTGACCAAAATTGCCATTTTTACAGAGTTTTGCTTACTCAAAAGCTTCCATTTTGACCCGTTTCAGGCACAGAAATGACTTTAAACACACTTATTCTAGTTGACAAAGTCATAATTCACATCTAACAGTAATTTAGAGTCAAAAGATTAAATGTTGAAATTTCATCCATATTGACCATTTTGGGATCGTTCGACAGGTCCGGAGTCATCGTTTTTCATCCGAAAATTGATTTTTTGGACTGTACCAAAAATGATTCAAAATGTCAATTGGATCATGCCTCATGTTGAATAACCACTTTTTAAACCCTCACAGTGACCAAAATTGCCATTTTTACAGAGTTTTGCTTCCTCAAAGCTTCTATTTTGACCCGTTTCAGGCACAGAAATGACTTTAAACACACTTATTCTAGTTGACAAAGTCATAATTCACATCCAACAGTCATTTAGAGTCAAAAGATTAAATGTTGAAATTTCATCATTATAGACCATTTTGGGATCGTTCGACAGGTCCGGACTCATCGTTTTTCATCCAAAAATTGATTTTTTGGACTGTACCAAAAATGATTCAAAATGTCAATTGGATCATGCCTCATGTTGAATAACCACTTTTTAAACCCTCACAGTGACCAAAATTGCCATTTTTACAGAGTTTTGCTTACTCAAAAGCTTCCATTTTGACCCGTTTCAGGCACAGAAATGACTTTAAACACACTTATTCTAGTTGACAAAGTCATAATTCACATCCAACAGTCATTTAGAGTCAAAAGATTAAATGTTGAAATTTCATCATTATAGACCATTTTGGGATCGTTCGACAAGTCCGGAGTCATCGTTTTTCATCCGAAAATTGATTTGTTGGACTGTACCAAAAATTATTCAAAATGTCAATTGGATCATGCCTCATGTTGAATAACCACTTTTTAAACCCTCACAGTGACCAAAATTGCAATTTTTACAGAGTTTTGCTTACTCAAAAGCTTCCATTTTGACCCGTTTAAGGCACAGAAATGACTTTAAACACACTTATTTTAGTTGACAAAGTCATAATTCACATCTAACAGTAATTTAGAGTCAAAAGATTAAATGTTGAAATTTCATCCATATTGACCATTTTGGGATCGTTCGACAGGTCCGGAGTCATCGTTTTTCATCCGAAAATTGATTTTTTGGACTGTGCCAAAAATGATTCAAAATGTCAATTGGATCATGCCTCATGTTGAATAACCACTTTTTAAACCCTCACAGTGACCAAAATTGCCATTTTTACAGAGTTTTGCTTACTCAAAAGCTTCCATTTTGACCCGTTTCAGGCACAGAAATGACTTTAAACACACTTATTCTAGTTGACAAAGTCATAATTCACATCCAACAGTCATTTAGAGTCAAAAGATTAAATGTTGAAATTTCATCATTATAGACCATTTTGGGATCGTTCGACAGGTCCGGAGTCATCGTTTTTCATCCAAAAATTGATTTTTTGGACTGTACCAAAAATGATTCAAAATGTCAATTGGATCATGCCTCATGTTGAATAACCACTTTTTAAACCCTCAAAGTGACCAAAATTGCCATTTTTACAGAGTTTTGCTTACTCAAAAGCTTCCATTTTGACCCGTTTCAGGAACAGAAATGACTTTAAACACACTTATTCTAGTTGACAAAGTCATATTTCACATCCAACAGTCATTTAGAGTCAAAAGATTAAATGTTGAAATTTCATCATTATAGACCATTTGGGAATCGTTCGACAGGTCCGGAGTCATTGTTTTTCATCCGAAATTGATTTTTTGGACTGTACCAAAAATGATTCAAAATGTCAATTGGATCATGCCTCATGTTGAATAACCACTTTTTAAACCCTCACAATGACCAAAATTGCAATTTTTACAGAGTTTTGCTTACTCAAAAGCTTCCATTTTGACCCGTTTCAGGCACAGAAATGACTTTAAACACACTTATTCTAGTTGACAAAGTCATAATTCACATCCAACAGTAATTTAGAGTCAAAAGATTAAATGTTAAAATTTCATCATTATAGACCATTTTGGTATCGTTCGACAGGTCCGGAGTCATCGTTTTTCATCCGAAAATTGATTTTTTGGACTGTACCAAAAATGATTCAAAATGTCAATTGGATCATGCCTCATGTTGAATAACCACTTTTTAAACCCTCACAGTGACCAAAATTGCCATTTTTACAGAGTTTTGCTTACTCAAAAGCTTCCATTTTGACCCGTTTCATGCACAGAAATGACTTTAAACACACTTATTCTAGTTGACAAAGTCATAATTCACATCCAACAGTAATTTAGATTCAAAAGAATAAATGTTGAAATTTCATCCATATTGACCATTTTGGGATCGTTCGACAGGTCCGGAGTCATCGTTTTTCATCCGAAAATTGATTTTTTGGACTGTACCAAAAATGATTCAAAATGTCAATTGGATCATGCCTCATGTTGAATAACCACTTTTTAAACCCTCACAGTGACCAAAATTGCCATTTTTACAGAGTTTTGCTTACTCAAAAGCTTCCATTTTGACCCGTTTCACACACAGAAATGACTTTAAACACACTTATTCTAGTTGACAAAGTCATAATTCACATCCAACAGTAATTTAGAGTCAAAAGATTAAATGTTAACATTTCATCATTGTAGACCATTTTGGGATCGTTCGACAGGTCCGGAGTCATCGTTTTTCATCCGAAAATTGATTTTTTGGACTGTACCAAAAATGATTCAAAATGTCAATTGGATCATGCCTCATGTTGAATAACCACTTTTTAAACCCTCACAGTGACCAAAATTGCCATTTTTACAGAGTTTTGCTTACTCAAAAGCTTCAATTCTGACCCGTTTCAGGCACAGAAATGACTTTAAACACACTTATTTTAGTTGACAAAGTCCTAATTCACATCCAACAGTAATTTAGAGTCAAAAGATTAAATGTTAAAATTTCATCATTATAGACCATTTTGGGATCGTTCGACAGGTCCGGAGTCATCGTTTTTCATCCGAAAATTGATTTTTTGGACTGTACCAAAAATGATTCAAAATGTCAATTGGATCATGCCTCATGTTGAATAACCACTTTTTAAACCCTCACAGTGACCAAAATTGCCATTTTTACAGAGTTTTGCTTACTCAAAAGCTTCCATTTTGACCCGTTTCAGACACAGAAATGACTTTAAACACACGTATTCTAGTTGACAAAGTCATAATTCACATCCAACAGTCATTTAGAGTCAAAAGATTAAATGTTGAAATTTCATCATTATAGACCATTTTGGGATCGTTCGACAGGTCCGGAGTCATCGTTTTTCATCCGAAAATTGATTTTTTGGACTGTACCAAAAATGATTCAAAATGTCAATTGGATCATGCCTCATGTTGAATAACCACTTTTTAAACCCTCACAGTGACCAAAATTGCCATTTTTACAGAGTTTTGCTTACTCAAAAGCTTCAATTCTGACCGGTTTCAGGCACAGAAATGACTTTAAACACACTTATTTTAGTTGACAAAGTCCTAATTCACATCCAACAGTAATTTAGAGTCAAAAGATTAAATGTTAAAATTTCATCATTATAGACCATTTTGGGATCGTTCGACAGGTCCGGAGTCATCGTTTTTCATCCAAAAATTGATTTTTTGGACTGTACCAAAAATGATTCAAAATGTCAATTGGATCATGCCTCATGTTGAATAACCACTTTTTAAACCCTCACAGTGACCAAAATTGCCATTTTTACAGAGTTTTGCTTACTCAAAAGCTTCAATTCTGACGCGTTTCAGGCACAGAAATGACTTTAAACACACTTATTTTAGTTGACAAAGTCCTAATTCACATCCAACAGTAATTTGGAGTCAAAAGATTAAATGTTAAAATTTCATCATTATAGACCATTTTGGGATCGTTCGACAGGTCCGGAGTCATCGTTTTTCATCCGAAAATTGATTTTTTTGGACTGTACCAAAAATAATTCAAAATGTCAATTGGATCATGCCTCATGTTGAATAACCACTTTTTAAACCCTCACACTGACCAAAATTGCCATTTTTACAGAGTTTTGCTTACTCAAAAGCTTCCATTTTGACCCGTTTCAGGCACAGAAATGACTTTAAACACACTTATTCTAGTTGACAAAGTCATAATTCACATCTAACAGTAATTTAGAGTCAAAAGATTAAATGTTGAAATTTCATCCATATTGACCATTTTGGGATCGTTCGACAGGTCCGGAGTCATCGTTTTTCATCCGAAAATTGATTTTTTGGACTGTACCAAAAATGATTCAAAATGTCAATTGGATCATGCCTCATGTTGAATAACCACTTTTTAAACCCTCACAGTGACCAAAATTGCCATTTTTACAGAGTTTTGCTTACTCAAAGCTTCTATTTTGACCCGTTTCAGGCACAGAAATGACTTTAAACACACTTATTCTAGTTGACAAAGTCATAATTCACATCCAACAGTCATTTAGAGTCAAAAGATTAAATGTTGAAATTTCATCATTATAGACCATTTTGGGATCGTTCGACAGGTCCGGAGTCATCGTTTTTCATCCAAAAATTGATTTTTTGGACTGTACCAAAAATGATTCAAAATGTCAATTGGATCATGCCTCATGTTGAATAACCACTTTTTAAACCCTCACAGTGACCAAAATTGCCATTTTTACAGAGTTTTGCTTACTCAAAAGCTTCCATTTAACCCGTTTCAGGGACAGAAATGACTTTAAACACACTTATTCTAGTTGACAAAGTCATAATTCACATCCAACAGTAATTTAGAGTCAAAAGATTAAATGTTAAAATTTCATCATTATAGACCATTTTGGGATCGTTCGACAGGTCCGGAGTCATCGTTTTTCTTCCGAAAATTGATTTTTTGGACTGTACCAAAAATGATTCAAAATGTCAATTGGATCATGCCTCATGTTGAATAACCACTTTTTAAACCCTCACAGTGACCAAAATTGCCATTTTTACAGAGTTTTGCTTACTCAAAAGCTTCCATTTTGACCCGTTTCAGGCACAGAAATGAGTTTAAACACACTTATTCTAGTTGACAAAGTCATAATTCACATCCAACAGTCATTTAGAGTCAAAAGATTAAATGTTAAAATTTCATCATTATAGACCATTTTGGGATCGTTCGACAGGTCCGGAGTCATCGTTTTTCATCCGAAAATTGATTTTTTGGACTGTACCAAAAATGATTCAAAATGTCAATTGGATCATGCCTCATGTTGAATAACCACTTTTTAAACCCTCACAATGACCAAAATTGCAATTTTTACAGAGTTTTGCTTACTCAAAAGCTTCCATTTTGACCCGTTTCAGGCACAGAAATGACTTTAAACACACTTATTCTAGTTGACAAAGTCATAATTCACATCCAACAGTAATTTAGAGTCAAAAGATTAAATGTTAAAATTTCATCATTATAGACCATTTTGGTATCGTTCGACAGGTCCGGAGTCATCGTTTTTCATCCGAAAATTGATTTTTTGGACTGTACCAAAAATGATTCAAAATGTCAATTGGATCATGCCTCATGTTGAATAACCACTTTTTAAACCCTCACAGTGACCAAAATTGCCATTTTTACAGAGTTTTGCTTACTCAAAAGCTTCCATTTTGACCCGTTTCATGCACAGAAATGACTTTAAACACACTTATTCTAGTTGACAAAGTCATAATTCACATCCAACAGTAATTTAGATTCAAAAGAATAAATGTTGAAATTTCATCCATATTGACCATTTTGGGATCGTTCGACAGGTCCGGAGTCATCGTTTTTCATCCGAAAATTGATTTTTTGGACTGTACCAAAAATGATTCAAAATGTCAATTGGATCATGCCTCATGTTGAATAACCACTTTTTAAACCCTCACAGTGACCAAAATTGCCATTTTTACAGAGTTTTGCTTACTCAAAAGCTTCCATTTTGACCCGTTTCACACACAGAAATGACTTTAAACACACTTATTCTAGTTGACAAAGTCATAATTCACATCCAACAGTAATTTAGAGTCAAAAGATTAAATGTTAACATTTCATCATTGTAGACCATTTTGGGATCGTTCGACAGGTCCGGAGTCATCGTTTTTCATCCGAAAATTGATTTTTTGGACTGTACCAAAAATGATTCAAAATGTCAATTGGATCATGCCTCATGTTGAATAACCACTTTTTAAACCCTCACAGTGACCAAAATTGCCATTTTTACAGAGTTTTGCTTACTCAAAAGCTTCAATTCTGACCCGTTTCAGGCACAGAAATGACTTTAAACACACTTATTTTAGTTGACAAAGTCCTAATTCACATCCAACAGTAATTTAGAGTCAAAAGATTAAATGTTAAAATTTCATCATTATAGACCATTTTGGGATCGTTCGACAGGTCCGGAGTCATCGTTTTTCATCCGAAAATTGATTTTTTGGACTGTACCAAAAATGATTCAAAATGTCAATTGGATCATGCCTCATGTTGAATAACCACTTTTTAAACCCTCACAGTGACCAAAATTGCCATTTTTACAGAGTTTTGCTTACTCAAAAGCTTCCATTTTGACCCGTTTCAGACACAGAAATGACTTTAAACACACGTATTCTAGTTGACAAAGTCATAATTCACATCCAACAGTCATTTAGAGTCAAAAGATTAAATGTTGAAATTTCATCATTATAGACCATTTTGGGATCGTTCGACAGGTCCGGAGTCATCGTTTTTCATCCGAAAATTGATTTTTTGGACTGTACCAAAAATGATTCAAAATGTCAATTGGATCATGCCTCATGTTGAATAACCACTTTTTAAACCCTCACAGTGACCAAAATTGCCATTTTTACAGAGTTTTGCTTACTCAAAAGCTTCAATTCTGACCGGTTTCAGGCACAGAAATGACTTTAAACACACTTATTTTAGTTGACAAAGTCCTAATTCACATCCAACAGTAATTTAGAGTCAAAAGATTAAATGTTAAAATTTCATCATTATAGACCATTTTGGGATCGTTCGACAGGTCCGGAGTCATCGTTTTTCATCCAAAAATTGATTTTTTGGACTGTACCAAAAATGATTCAAAATGTCAATTGGATCATGCCTCATGTTGAATAACCACTTTTTAAACCCTCACAGTGACCAAAATTGCCATTTTTACAGAGTTTTGCTTACTCAAAAGCTTCAATTCTGACGCGTTTCAGGCACAGAAATGACTTTAAACACACTTATTTTAGTTGACAAAGTCCTAATTCACATCCAACAGTAATTTGGAGTCAAAAGATTAAATGTTAAAATTTCATCATTATAGACCATTTTGGGATCGTTCGACAGGTCCGGAGTCATCGTTTTTCATCCGAAAATTGATTTTTTTGGACTGTACCAAAAATAATTCAAAATGTCAATTGGATCATGCCTCATGTTGAATAACCACTTTTTAAACCCTCACACTGACCAAAATTGCCATTTTTACAGAGTTTTGCTTACTCAAAAGCTTCCATTTTGACCCGTTTCAGGCACAGAAATGACTTTAAACACACTTATTCTAGTTGACAAAGTCATAATTCACATCTAACAGTAATTTAGAGTCAAAAGATTAAATGTTGAAATTTCATCCATATTGACCATTTTGGGATCGTTCGACAGGTCCGGAGTCATCGTTTTTCATCCGAAAATTGATTTTTTGGACTGTACCAAAAATGATTCAAAATGTCAATTGGATCATGCCTCATGTTGAATAACCACTTTTTAAACCCTCACAGTGACCAAAATTGCCATTTTTACAGAGTTTTGCTTACTCAAAGCTTCTATTTTGACCCGTTTCAGGCACAGAAATGACTTTAAACACACTTATTCTAGTTGACAAAGTCATAATTCACATCCAACAGTCATTTAGAGTCAAAAGATTAAATGTTGAAATTTCATCATTATAGACCATTTTGGGATCGTTCGACAGGTCCGGAGTCATCGTTTTTCATCCAAAAATTGATTTTTTGGACTGTACCAAAAATGATTCAAAATGTCAATTGGATCATGCCTCATGTTGAATAACCACTTTTTAAACCCTCACAGTGACCAAAATTGCCATTTTTACAGAGTTTTGCTTACTCAAAAGCTTCCATTTAACCCGTTTCAGGGACAGAAATGACTTTAAACACACTTATTCTAGTTGACAAAGTCATAATTCACATCCAACAGTAATTTAGAGTCAAAAGATTAAATGTTAAAATTTCATCATTATAGACCATTTTGGGATCGTTCGACAGGTCCGGAGTCATCGTTTTTCTTCCGAAAATTGATTTTTTGGACTGTACCAAAAATGATTCAAAATGTCAATTGGATCATGCCTCATGTTGAATAACCACTTTTTAAACCCTCACAGTGACCAAAATTGCCATTTTTACAGAGTTTTGCTTACTCAAAAGCTTCCATTTTGACCCGTTTCAGGCACAGAAATGAGTTTAAACACACTTATTCTAGTTGACAAAGTCATAATTCACATCCAACAGTCATTTAGAGTCAAAAGATTAAATGTTAAAATTTCATCATTATAGACCATTTTGGGATCGTTCGACAGGTCCGGAGTCATCGTTTTTCATCCGAAAATTGATTTTTTGGACTGTACCAAAAATGATTCAAAATGTCAATTGGATCATGCCTCATGTTGAATAACCACTTTTTAAACCCTCACAGTGACCAAAATTGCTATTTTTACAGAGTTTTGCTTACTCAAAAGCTTCCATTTTGACCCGTTTCAGGCACAGAAATGAGTTTAAACACACTTATTCTAGTTGACAAAGTCATAATTCACATCCAACAGTCATTTAGAGTCAAAAGATTAAATGTTAAAATTTCATCATTATAGACCATTTTGGGATCGTTCGACAGGTCCGGAGTCATCGTTTTTCATCCGAAAATTGATTTTTTGGACTGTACCAAAAATGATTCAAAATGTCAATTGGATCATGCCTCATGTTGAATAACCACTTTTTAAACCCTCACAATGACCAAAATTGCCATTTTTACAGAGTTTTGCTTACTCAAAAGCTTCCATTTTGACCCGTTTCAGGCACAGAAATGACTTTAAACACACTTATTCTAGTTGACAAAGTCATAATTCACATCCAACAGTAATTTAGAGTCAAAAGATTAAATGTTGAAATTTCATCCATATTGACCATTTTGGGATCGTTCGACAGGTCCGGAGTCATCGTTTTTCATCCGAAAATTGATTTTTTGGACTGTACCAAAAATGATTCAAAATGTCAATTGGATCATGCCTCATGTTGAATAACCACTTTTTAAACCCTCACAGTGACCAAAATTGCAATTTTTACAGAGTTTTGCTTACTCAAAAGCTTCCATTTTGACCCGTTTCAGGCACAGAAATGAGTTTAAACACACTTATTCTAGTTGACAAAGTCATAATTCACATCCAACAGTCATTTAGAGTCAAAAGATTAAATGTTAAAATTTCATCATTATAGACCATTTTGGGATCGTTCGACAGGTCCGGAGTCATCGTTTTTCATCCGAAAATTGATTTTTTGGACTGTACCAAAAATGATTCAAAATGTCAATTGGATCATGCCTCATGTTGAATAACCACTTTTTAAACCCTCACAGTGACCAAAATTGCCATTTTTACAGAGTTTTGCTTACTCAAAAGCTTCCATTTTGACCCGTTTCAGGCACAGAAATGAGTTTAAACACACTTATTCTAGTTGACAAAGTCATAATTCACATCCAACAGTCATTTAGAGTCAAAAGATTAAATGTTAAAATTTCATCATTATAGACCATTTTGGGATCGTTCGACAGGTCCGGAGTCATCGTTTTTCATCCGAAAATTGATTTTTTGGACTGTACCAAAAATGATTCAAAATGTCAATTGGATCATGCCTCATGTTGAATAACCACTTTTTAAACCCTCACAGTGACCAAAATTGCCATTTTTACAGAGTTTTGCTTACTCAAAAGCTTCAATTCTGACCCGTTTCAGGCACAGAAATGACTTTAAACACACTTATTTTAGTTGACAAAGTCCTAATTCACATCCAACAGTAATTTAGAGTCAAAAGATTAAATGTTAAAATTTCATCATTATAGACCATTTTGGGATCGTTCGACAGGTCCGGAGTCATCGTTTTTCATCCGAAAATTGATTTTTTGGACTGTACCAAAAATGATTCAAAATGTCAATTGGATCATGCCTCATGTTGAATAACCACTTTTTAAACCCTCACAGTGACCAAAATTGCCATTTTTACAGAGTTTTGCTTACTCAAAAGCTTCCATTTTGACCCGTTTCAGACACAGAAATGACTTTAAACACACGTATTCTAGTTGACAAAGTCATAATTCACATCCAACAGTCATTTAGAGTCAAAAGATTAAATGTTGAAATTTCATCATTATAGACCATTTTGGGATCGTTCGACAGGTCCGGAGTCATCGTTTTTCATCCGAAAATTGATTTTTTGGACTGTACCAAAAATGATTCAAAATGTCAATTGGATCATGCCTCATGTTGAATAACCACTTTTTAAACCCTCACAGTGACCAAAATTGCCATTTTTACAGAGTTTTGCTTACTCAAAAGCTTCAATTCTGACCGGTTTCAGGCACAGAAATGACTTTAAACACACTTATTTTAGTTGACAAAGTCCTAATTCACATCCAACAGTAATTTAGAGTCAAAAGATTAAATGTTAAAATTTCATCATTATAGACCATTTTGGGATCGTTCGACAGGTCCGGAGTCATCGTTTTTCATCCAAAAATTGATTTTTTGGACTGTACCAAAAATGATTCAAAATGTCAATTGGATCATGCCTCATGTTGAATAACCACTTTTTAAACCCTCACAGTGACCAAAATTGCCATTTTTACAGAGTTTTGCTTACTCAAAAGCTTCAATTCTGACGCGTTTCAGGCACAGAAATGACTTTAAACACACTTATTTTAGTTGACAAAGTCCTAATTCACATCCAACAGTAATTTGGAGTCAAAAGATTAAATGTTAAAATTTCATCATTATAGACCATTTTGGGATCGTTCGACAGGTCCGGAGTCATCGTTTTTCATCCGAAAATTGATTTTTTTGGACTGTACCAAAAATAATTCAAAATGTCAATTGGATCATGCCTCATGTTGAATAACCACTTTTTAAACCCTCACACTGACCAAAATTGCCATTTTTACAGAGTTTTGCTTACTCAAAAGCTTCCATTTTGACCCGTTTCAGGCACAGAAATGACTTTAAACACACTTATTCTAGTTGACAAAGTCATAATTCACATCTAACAGTAATTTAGAGTCAAAAGATTAAATGTTGAAATTTCATCCATATTGACCATTTTGGGATCGTTCGACAGGTCCGGAGTCATCGTTTTTCATCCGAAAATTGATTTTTTGGACTGTACCAAAAATGATTCAAAATGTCAATTGGATCATGCCTCATGTTGAATAACCACTTTTTAAACCCTCACAGTGACCAAAATTGCCATTTTTACAGAGTTTTGCTTACTCAAAGCTTCTATTTTGACCCGTTTCAGGCACAGAAATGACTTTAAACACACTTATTCTAGTTGACAAAGTCATAATTCACATCCAACAGTCATTTAGAGTCAAAAGATTAAATGTTGAAATTTCATCATTATAGACCATTTTGGGATCGTTCGACAGGTCCGGAGTCATCGTTTTTCATCCAAAAATTGATTTTTTGGACTGTACCAAAAATGATTCAAAATGTCAATTGGATCATGCCTCATGTTGAATAACCACTTTTTAAACCCTCACAGTGACCAAAATTGCCATTTTTACAGAGTTTTGCTTACTCAAAAGCTTCCATTTAACCCGTTTCAGGGACAGAAATGACTTTAAACACACTTATTCTAGTTGACAAAGTCATAATTCACATCCAACAGTAATTTAGAGTCAAAAGATTAAATGTTAAAATTTCATCATTATAGACCATTTTGGGATCGTTCGACAGGTCCGGAGTCATCGTTTTTCTTCCGAAAATTGATTTTTTGGACTGTACCAAAAATGATTCAAAATGTCAATTGGATCATGCCTCATGTTGAATAACCACTTTTTAAACCCTCACAGTGACCAAAATTGCCATTTTTACAGAGTTTTGCTTACTCAAAAGCTTCCATTTTGACCCGTTTCAGGCACAGAAATGAGTTTAAACACACTTATTCTAGTTGACAAAGTCATAATTCACATCCAACAGTCATTTAGAGTCAAAAGATTAAATGTTAAAATTTCATCATTATAGACCATTTTGGGATCGTTCGACAGGTCCGGAGTCATCGTTTTTCATCCGAAAATTGATTTTTTGGACTGTACCAAAAATGATTCAAAATGTCAATTGGATCATGCCTCATGTTGAATAACCACTTTTTAAACCCTCACAGTGACCAAAATTGCTATTTTTACAGAGTTTTGCTTACTCAAAAGCTTCCATTTTGACCCGTTTCAGGCACAGAAATGAGTTTAAACACACTTATTCTAGTTGACAAAGTCATAATTCACATCCAACAGTCATTTAGAGTCAAAAGATTAAATGTTAAAATTTCATCATTATAGACCATTTTGGGATCGTTCGACAGGTCCGGAGTCATCGTTTTTCATCCGAAAATTGATTTTTTGGACTGTACCAAAAATGATTCAAAATGTCAATTGGATCATGCCTCATGTTGAATAACCACTTTTTAAACCCTCACAATGACCAAAATTGCCATTTTTACAGAGTTTTGCTTACTCAAAAGCTTCCATTTTGACCCGTTTCAGGCACAGAAATGACTTTAAACACACTTATTCTAGTTGACAAAGTCATAATTCACATCCAACAGTAATTTAGAGTCAAAAGATTAAATGTTGAAATTTCATCCATATTGACCATTTTGGGATCGTTCGACAGGTCCGGAGTCATCGTTTTTCATCCGAAAATTGATTTTTTGGACTGTACCAAAAATGATTCAAAATGTCAATTGGATCATGCCTCATGTTGAATAACCACTTTTTAAACCCTCACAGTGACCAAAATTGCAATTTTTACAGAGTTTTGCTTACTCAAAAGCTTCCATTTTGACCCGTTTCAGGCACAGAAATGAGTTTAAACACACTTATTCTAGTTGACAAAGTCATAATTCACATCCAACAGTCATTTAGAGTCAAAAGATTAAATGTTAAAATTTCATCATTATAGACCATTTTGGGATCGTTCGACAGGTCCGGAGTCATCGTTTTTCATCCGAAAATTGATTTTTTGGACTGTACCAAAAATGATTCAAAATGTCAATTGGATCATGCCTCATGTTGAATAACCACTTTTTAAACCCTCACAGTGACCAAAATTGCCATTTTTACAGAGTTTTGCTTACTCAAAAGCTTCCATTTTGACCCGTTTCAGGCACAGAAATGAGTTTAAACACACTTATTCTAGTTGACAAAGTCATAATTCACATCCAACAGTCATTTAGAGTCAAAAGATTAAATGTTAAAATTTCATCATTATAGACCATTTTGGGATCGTTCGACAGGTCCGGAGTCATCGTTTTTCATCCGAAAATTGATTTTTTGGACTGTACCAAAAATGATTCAAAATGTCAATTGGATCATGCCTCATGTTGAATAACCACTTTTTAAACCCTCACAGTGACCAAAATTGCCATTTTTACAGAGTTTTGCTTACTCAAAAGCTTCCATTTTGACCCGTTTCAGGCACAGAAATGACTTTAAACACACTTATTCTAGTTGACAAAGTCATAATTCACATCCAACAGTCATTTAGAGTCAAAAGATTAAATGTTGAAATTTCATCATTATAGACCATTTTGGGATCGTTCAACAGGTCCGGAGTCATCGTTTTTCATCCGAAAATTGATTTTTTGGACTGTACTAAAAATGATTCAAAATGTCAATTGGATCATGCCTCATGTTGAATAACCACTTTTTAAACCCTCACAATGACCAAAATTGCCATTTTTACAGAGTTTTGCTTACTCAAAAGCTTCCATTTTGACCCGTTTCAGGCACAGAAATGACTTTAAACACACTTATTCTAGTTGACAAAGCCATAATTCACATCCAACAGTAATTTAGAGTCAAAAGATTAAATGTTGAAATTTCATCCATATTGACCATTTTGGGATCGTTCGACAGGTCCGGAGTCATCGTTTTTTATCCGAAAATTGATTTTTTTGGACTGTACCAAAAATGATTCAAAATGTCAATTGGATCATGCCTCATGTTGAATAACCACTTTTTAAACCCTCACAGTGACCAACATTGCCATTTTTACAGAGTTTTGCTTGCTCAAAAGCTTCTATTTTGACCCGTTTCAGGCACAGAAATGAATTTAAACACACTTATTCTAGTTGACAAAGTCATAATTCACATCCAACAGTAATTTAGAGTCAAAAGATTAAATGTTGAAATTTCATCATTATAGACCATTTTGCTATCGTTCGACAGGTCCGGAGTCAATCTTTTTCATCCGAAAATTGATTTTTTGGACTGTACCAAAAATGATTCAAAATGTCAATTGGATCATGCCTCATTTTGAATAACCACTTTTTGAACCCTCACAGTGACCAAAATTGCCATTTTTACAGAGTTTTGCTTACTCAAAAGCTTCCATTTTGACCCGTTTCAGGCACAGAAATGACTTTAAACACACTTATTCTAGTTGACAAAGTCATAATTCACATCTAACAGTAATTTAGAGTCAAAAGATTAAATGTTGAAATTTCATCCATATTGACCATTTTGGGATCGTTCGACAGGTCCGGAGTCATCGTTTTTCATCCGAAAATTGATTTTTTGGACTGTACCAAAAATGATTCAAAATGTCAATTGGATCATGCCTCATGTTGAATAACCACTTTTTAAACCCTCACAGTGACCAAAATTGCCATTTTTACAGAGTTTTGCTTACTCAAAGCTTCTATTTTGACCCGTTTCAGGCACAGAAATGACTTTAAACACACTTATTCTAGTTGACAAAGTCATAATTCACATCCAACAGTCATTTAGAGTCAAAAGATTAAATGTTGAAATTTCATCATTATAGACCATTTTGGGATCGTTCGACAGGTCCGGAGTCATCGTTTTTCATCCAAAAATTGATTTTTTGGACTGTACCAAAAATGATTCAAAATGTCAATTGGATCATGCCTCATGTTGAATAACCACTTTTTAAACCCTCACAGTGACCAAAATTGCCATTTTTACAGAGTTTTGCTTACTCAAAAGCTTCCATTTTGACCCGTTTCAGGCACAGAAATGACTTTAAACACACTTATTCTAGTTGACAAAGTCATAATTCACATCCAACAGTCATTTAGAGTCAAAAGATTAAATGTTGAAATTTCATCATTATAGACCATTTTGGGATCGTTCGACAAGTCCGGAGTCATCGTTTTTCATCCGAAAATTGATTTGTTGGACTGTACCAAAAATTATTCAAAATGTCAATTGGATCATGCCTCATGTTGAATAACCACTTTTTAAACCCTCACAGTGACCAAAATTGCAATTTTTACAGAGTTTTGCTTACTCAAAAGCTTCCATTTTGACCCGTTTAAGGCACAGAAATGACTTTAAACACACTTATTCTAGTTGACAAAGTCATAATTCACATCCAACAGTCATTTAGAGTCAAAAGATTAAATGTTGAAATTTCATCATTATAGACCATTTTGGGATCGTTCGACAGGTCCGGAGTCATCGTTTTTCATCCAAAAATTGATTTTTTGGACTGTACCAAAAATGATTCAAAATGTCAATTGGATCATGCCTCATGTTGAATAACCACTTTTTAAACCCTCACAGTGACCAAAATTGCCATTTTTACAGAGTTTTGCTTACTCGAAAGCTTCCATTTTGACCCGTTTCAGGCACAGAAATGACTTTAAACACACTTATTTTAGTTGACAAAGTCATAATTCACATCTAACAGTAATTTAGAGTCAAAAGATTAAATGTTGAAATTTCATCCATATTGACCATTTTGGGATCGTTCGACAGGTCCGGAGTCATCGTTTTTCATCCGAAAATTGATTTTTTGGACTGTGCCAAAAATGATTCAAAATGTCAATTGGATCATGCCTCATGTTGAATAACCACTTTTTAAACCCTCACAGTGACCAAAATTGCCATTTTTACAGAGTTTTGCTTACTCAAAAGCTTCCATTTTGACCCGTTTCAGGCACAGAAATGACTTTAAACACACTTATTCTAGTTGACAAAGTCATAATTCACATCCAACAGTCATTTAGAGTCAAAAGATTAAATGTTGAAATTTCATCATTATAGACCATTTTGGGATCGTTCGACAGGTCCGGAGTCATCGTTTTTCATCCAAAAATTGATTTTTTGGACTGTACCAAAAATGATTCAAAATGTCAATTGGATCATGCCTCATGTTGAATAACCACTTTTTAAACCCTCAAAGTGACCAAAATTGCCATTTTTACAGAGTTTTGCTTACTCAAAAGCTTCCATTTTGACCCGTTTCATGCTCAGAAATGACTTTAAACACACTTATTCTAGTTGACAAAGTCATAATTCACATCCAACAGTAATTTAGATTCAAAAGAATAAATGTTGAAATTTCATCCATATTGACCATTTTGGGATCGTTCGACAGGTCCGGAGTCATCGTTTTTCATCCGAAAATTGATTTTTTGGACTGTACCAAAAATGATTCAAAATGTCAATTGGATCATGCCTCATGTTGAATAACCACTTTTTAAACCCTCACAGTGACCAAAATTGCCATTTTTACAGAGTTTTGCTTACTCAAAAGCTTCCATTTTGACCCGTTTCACACACAGAAATGACTTTAAACACACTTATTCTAGTTGACAAAGTCATAATTCACATCCAACAGTAATTTAGAGTCAAAAGATTAAATGTTAACATTTCATCATTGTAGACCATTTTGGGATCGTTCGACAGGTCGGGAGTCATCGTTTTTCATCCGAAAATTGATTTTTTGGACTGTACCAAAAATGATTCAAAATGTCAATTGGATCATGCCTCATGTTGAATAACCACTTTTTAAACCCTCACAGTGACCAAAATTGCAATTTTTACAGAGTTTTGCTTACTCAAAAGCTTCAATTCTGACCCGTTTCAGGCACAGAAATGACTTTAAACACACTTATTTTAGTTGACAAAGTCCTAATTCACATCCAACAGTAATTTAGAGTCAAAAGATTAAATGTTAAAATTTCATCATTATAGACCATTTTGGGATCGTTCGACAGGTCCGGAGTCATCGTTTTTCATCCGAAAATTGATTTTTTGGACTGTACCAAAAATGATTCAAAATGTCAATTGGATCATGCCTCATGTTGAATAACCACTTTTTAAACCCTCACAGTGACCAAAATTGCCATTTTTACAGAGTTTTGCTTACTCAAAAGCTTCCATTTTGACCCGTTTCAGACACAGAAATGACTTTAAACACACGTATTCTAGTTGACAAAGTCATAATTCACATCCAACAGTCATTTAGAGTCAAAAGATTAAATGTTGAAATTTCATCATTATAGACCATTTTGGGATCGTTCGACAGGTCCGGAGTCATCGTTTTTCATCCGAAAATTGATTTTTTGGCCTGTACCAAAAATGATTCAAAATGTCAATTGGATCATGCCTCATGTTGAATAACCACTTTTTAAACCCTCACAGTGACCAAAATTGCCATTTTTACAGAGTTTTGCTTACTCAAAAGCTTCCATTTTGACCCGTTTCAGACACAGAAATGACTTTAAACACACTTATTCTAGTTGACAAAGTCATAATTCACATCCAACAGTCATTTAGAGTCAAAAGATTAAATGTTGAAATTTCATCATTATAGACCATTTTGGGATCGTTCGACAGGTCCGGAGTCATCGTTTTTCATCCGAAAATTGATTTTTTGGACTGTACCAAAAATGATTCAAAATGTCAATTGGATCATGCCTCATGTTGAATAACCACTTTTTAAACCCTCACAGTGACCAAAATTGCCATTTTTACAGAGTTTTGCTTACTCAAAAGCTTCAATTCTGACCCGTTTCAGGCACAGAAATGACTTTAAACACACTTATTTTAGTTGACAAAGTCCTAATTCACATCCAACAGTAATTTAGAGTCAAAAGATTAAATGTTAAAATTTCATCATTATAGACCATTTTGGGATCGTTCGACAGGTCCGGAGTCATCGTTTTTCATCCGAAAATTGATTTTTTGGACTGTACCAAAAATGATTCAAAATGTCAATTGGATCATGCCTCATGTTGAATAACCACTTTTTAAACCCTCACAGTGACCAAAATTGCCATTTTTACAGAGTTTTGCTTACTCAAAAGCTTCAATTTTGACCCGTTTCAGGCACAGAAATGACTTTAAACACACTTATTTTAGTTGACAAAGTCATAATTCACATCCAACAGTCATTTAGAGTCAAAAGATTAAATGTTGAAATTTTATCATTATAGACCATTTTGGGATCGTTCGACAGGTCCGGAGTCATCGTTTTTCATCCGAAAATTGATTTTTTTGGACTGTACCAAAAATAATTCAAAATGTCAATTGGATCATGCCTCATGTTGAATAACCACTTTTTAAACCCTCACACTGACCAAAATTGCCATTTTTACAGAGTTTTGCTTACTCAAAAGCTTCCATTTTGACCCGTTTCAGGCACAGAAATGACTTTAAACACACTTATTCTAGTTGACAAAGTCATAATTCACATCTAACAGTAATTTAGAGTCAAAAGATTAAATGTTGAAATTTCATCCATATTGACCATTTTGGGATCGTTCGACAGGTCCGGAGTCATCGTTTTTCATCCGAAAATTGATTTTTTGGACTGTACCAAAAATGATTCAAAATGTCAATTGGATCATGCCTCATGTTGAATAACCACTTTTTAAACCCTCACAGTGACCAAAATTGCCATTTTTACAGAGTTTTGCTTACTCAAAGCTTCTATTTTGACCCGTTTCAGGCACAGAAATGACTTTAAACACACTTATTGTAGTTGACAAAGTCATAATTCACATCCAACAGTCATTTAGAGTCAAAAGATTAAATGTTGAAATTTCATCATTATAGACCATTTTGGGATCGTTCGACAGGTCCGGAGTCATCGTTTTTCCTCCAAAAATTGATTTTTTGGACTGTACCAAAAATTATTCAAAATGTCAATTGGATCATGCCTCATGTTGAATAACCACTTTTTAAACCCTCACAGTGACCAAAATTGCCATTTTTACAGAGTTTTGCTTACTCAAAAGCTTCCATTTTGACCCGTTTCAGGCACAGAAATGACTTTAAACACACTTATTCTAGTTGACAAAGTCATAATTCACATCCAACAGTCATTTAGAGTCAAAAGATTAAATGTTGAAATTTCATCATTATAGACCATTTTGGGATCGTTCGACAAGTCCGGAGTCATCGTTTTTCATCCGAAAATTGATTTGTTGGACTGTACCAAAAATTATTCAAAATGTCAATTGGATCATGCCTCATGTTGAATAACCACTTTTTAAACCCTCACAGTGACCAAAATTGCAATTTTTACAGAGTTTTGCTTACTCAAAAGCTTCCATTTTGACCCGTTTCAGGCACAGAAATGACTTTAAACACACTTATTCTAGTTGACAAAGTCATAATTCACATCCAACAGTAATTTAGAGTCAAAAGATTAAATGTTAAAATTTCATCATTATAGACCATTTTGGGATCGTTCGACAGGTCCGGAGTCATCGTTTTTCATCCGAAAATTGATTTTTTGGACTGTACCAAAAATGATTCAAAATGTCAATTGGATCATGCCTCATGTTGAATAACCACTTTTTAAACCCTCACAGTGACCAAAATTGCCATTTTTACAGAGTTTTGCTTACTCAAAAGCTTCCATTTTGACCCGTTTCATGCACAGAAATGACTTTAAACACACTTATTCTAGTTGACAAAGTCATAATTCACATCCAACAGTAATTTAGATTCAAAAGAATAAATGTTGAAATTTCATTCATATTGACCATTTTGGGATCGTTCGACAGGTCCGGAGTCATCGTTTTTCATCCGAAAATTGATTTTTTGGACTGTACCAAAAATGATTCAAAATGTCAATTGGATCATGCCTCATGTTGAATAACCACTTTTTAAACCCTCACAGTGACCAAAATTGCCATTTTTACAGAGTTTTGCTTACTCAAAAGCTTCCATTTTGACCCGTTTCAGACACAGAAATGACTTTAAACACACTTATTCTAGTTGACAAAGTCATAATTCACATCCAACAGTAATTTAGAGTCAAAAGATTAAATGTTAACATTTCATCATTGTAGACCATTTTGGGATCGTTCGACAGGTCCGGAGTCATCGTTTTTCATCCGAAAATTGATTTTTTGGACTGTACCAAAAATGATTCAAAATGTCAATTGGATCATGCCTCATGTTGAATAACCACTTTTTAAACCCTCACAGTGACCAAAATTGCCATTTTTACAGAGTTTTGCTTACTCAAAAGCTTCAATTCTGACCCGTTTCAGGCACAGAAATGACTTTAAACACACTTATTTTAGTTGACAAAGTCCTAATTCACATCCAACAGTAATTTAGAGTCAAAAGATTACATTTTAAAATTTCATCATTATAGACCATTTTGGGATCGTTCGACAGGTCCGGAGTCATCGTTTTTCATCCGAAAATTGATTTTTTGGTCTGTACCAAAAATGATTCAAAATGTCAATTGGATCATGCCTCATGTTGAATAACCACTTTTTAAACCCTCACAGTGACCAAAATTGCCATTTTTACAGAGTTTTGCTTACTCAAAAGCTTCCATTTTGACCCGTTTCAGACACAGAAATGACTTTAAACACACTTATTCTAGTTGACAAAGTCATAATTCACATCCAACAGTCATTTAGAGTCAAAAGATTAAATGTTGAAATTTCATCATTATAGACCATTTTGGGATCGTTCGACAGGTCCGGAGTCATCGTTTTTCATCCGAAAATTGATTTTTTGGACTGTACCAAAAATGATTCAAAATGTCAATTGGATCATGCCTCATGTTGAATAACCACTTTTTAAACCCTCACAGTGACCAAAATTGCCATTTTTACAGAGTTTTGCTTACTCAAAAGCTTCAATTTTGACCCGTTTCAGGCACAGAAATGACTTTAAACACACTTATTTTAGTTGACAAAGTCATAATTCACATCCAACAGTCATTTAGAGTCAAAAGATTAAATGTTGAAATTTTATCATTATAGACCATTTTGGGATCGTTCGACAGGTCCGGAGTCATCGTTTTTCATCCGAAAATTGATTTTTTTGGACTGTACCAAAAATAATTCAAAATGTCAATTGGATCATGCCTCATGTTGAATAACCACTTTTTAAACCCTCACACTGACCAAAATTGCCATTTTTACAGAGTTTTGCTTACTCAAAAGCTTCCATTTTGACCCGTTTCAGGCACAGAAATGACTTTAAACACACTTATTCTAGTTGACAAAGTCATAATTCACATCTAACAGTAATTTAGAGTCAAAAGATTAAATGTTGAAATTTCATCCATATTGACCATTTTGGGATCGTTCGACAGGTCCGGAGTCATCGTTTTTCATCCGAAAATTGATTTTTTGGACTGTACCAAAAATGATTCAAAATGTCAATTGGATCATGCCTCATGTTGAATAACCACTTTTTAAACCCTCACAGTGACCAAAATTGCCATTTTTACAGAGTTTTGCTTACTCAAAGCTTCTATTTTGACCCGTTTCAGGCACAGAAATGACTTTAAACACACTTATTGTAGTTGACAAAGTCATAATTCACATCCAACAGTCATTTAGAGTCAAAAGATTAAATGTTGAAATTTCATCATTATAGACCATTTTGGGATCGTTCGACAGGTCCGGAGTCATCGTTTTTCATCCAAAAATTGATTTTTTGGACTGTACCAAAAATGATTCAAATTGTCAATTGGATCATGCCTCATGTTGAATAACCACTTTTTAAACCCTCAGAGTGACCAAAATTGCCATTTTTACAGAGTTTTGCTTACTCAAAAGCTTCCATTTTGACCCGTTTCAGGCACAGAAATGACTTTAATAATAATAATAATAATGGGTCTTGTAGAGCGCAATGGTGACGCACAACGGCGTGTCCCCGCGCTGAGATGTGAGCGTGTTCAGAGGGAGTCCTGCGGGGAGGGCCGCTATCTGGTGTAAAGATATGTTTTCAGCTTGGCTCTGAAGATAAGCTCTGATGGTTCCAGACGCAGTGCTACTGGAAGTTTATTCCAGCAGGATGCGGCGAGGTACCTGAAGGACCTGCCACCCATCCTTGCTCTGGACACCTTTGGGATAGTTAGGCGCCCTGAACCAGAGGATCTCAGCGCGCGGGATGGCTCGTATTGTGTCAGGAGACCCTGAAGAGGAGGGGGTGCCCTGCCATTAATGATCCGGTGACAGGTGCAGAGGGCCTTGAATTCTACCCTGCTCCTGACCGGAAGCCAGTGCAAGGCTTGGAGCGCGGCTTTGGAGGCTGATCTTCTAGGAAGTTTGAGAACTAGCCGAGCAGCGGCATTTTGCAGGACCTGTAAGCGGCTCAGATTCTTCTCGGGGATACCTAGATAGAGAAGGTTGCCATAGTCCATCTTGGACGTGACTAAAGCATGCACTAATGTTCGGCGGGCTCTGATGGGAAGGAGCTCCAAAACCTTCCTGAGAGTCTTAAGGATCCCGAAACAGGTGCCGACCACCCGGGTGACCTGGGGGCCAAAGGTAAGATCGGAGTCGAACCAGACACCTAAATTCCTCGCCTCCAGGCAGGGGGTAGGTGTTGGTCCCAAGCAAGGAGGCCACCACGCCGACGTCCACGCCGCCCGGTCTCCCCCTACCACCAGCACCTCAGTCTTGTTGCCGTTAAGTTTAAGGCAGTTGGCAGACATCCAGGCAGCAAGATCTTGCATGCATGCTCTGAAGATGTCCGCCGCAAGGCCGGGTGTACGCGATAGGGAGATGACCAGCTGCGTGTCGTCGGCGTATGACACCATGCGCAGACCGTAGCTCTCCACTATGGAGGCGACCGGGGCCACATATAGATTAAAAAGCGTTGGGCTTAGGGACGAGCCCTGTGGAACCCCCTGATCCAGTGCCATTCGCCTGGAGTAGCAGTCACCTTTAAACACACTTATTCTAGTTGACAAAGTCATAATTCACATCCAACAGTCATTTAGAGTCAAAAGATTAAATGTTGAAATTTCATCATTATAGACCATTTTGGGATCGTTCGACAAGTCCGGAGTCATCGTTTTTCATCCGAAAATTGATTTGTTGGACTGTACCAAAAATTATTCAAAATGTCAATTGGATCATGCCTCATGTTGAATAACCACTTTTTAAACCCTCACAGTGACCAAAATTGCAATTTTTACAGAGTTTTGCTTACTCAAAAGCTTCCATTTTGACCCGTTTCAGGCACAGAAATGACTTTAAACACACTTATTCTAGTTGACAAAGTCATAATTCACATCCAACAGTAATTTAGAGTCAAAAGATTAAATGTTATAATTTCATCATTATAGACCATTTTGGGATCGTTCGACAGGTCCGGAGTCATCGTTTTTCATCCGAAAATTGATTTTTTGGACTGTACCAAAAATGATTCAAAATGTCAATTGGATCATGCCTCATGTTGAATAACCACTTTTTAAACCCTCACAGTGACCAAAATTGCCATTTTTACAGAGTTTTGCTTACTCAAAAGCTTCCATTTTGACCCGTTTCATGCACAGAAATGACTTTAAACACACTTATTCTAGTTGACAAAGTCATAATTCACATCCAACAGTAATTTAGATTCAAAAGAATAAATGTTGAAATTTCATCCATATTGACCATTTTGGGATCGTTCGACAGGTCCGGAGTCATCGTTTTTCATCCGAAAATTGATTTTTTGGACTGTACCAAAAATGATTCAAAATGTCAATTGGATCATGCCTCATGTTGAATAACCACTTTTTAAACCCTCACAGTGACCAAAATTGCCATTTTTACAGAGTTTTGCTTACTCAAAAGCTTCCATTTTGACCCGTTTCAGACACAGAAATGACTTTAAACACACTTATTCTAGTTGACAAAGTCATAATTCACATCCAACAGTAATTTAGAGTCAAAAGATTAAATGTTAACATTTCATCATTGTAGACCATTTTGGGATCGTTCGACAGGTCCGGAGTCATCGTTTTTCATCCGAAAATTGATTTTTTGGCCTGTACCAAAAATGATTCAAAATGTCAATTGGATCATGCCTCATGTTGAATAACCACTTTTTAAACCCTCACAGTGACCAAAATTGCCATTTTTACAGAGTTTTGCTTACTCAAAAGCTTCCATTTTGACCCGTTTCAGACACAGAAATGACTTTAAACACACTTATTCTAGTTGACAAAGTCATAATTCACATCCAACAGTCATTTAGAGTCAAAAGATTAAATGTTGAAATTTCATCATTATAGACCATTTTGGGATCGTTCGACAGGTCCGGAGTCATCGTTTTTCATCCGAAAATTGATTTTTTGGACTGTACCAAAAATGATTCAAAATGTCAATTGGATCATGCCTCATGTTGAATAACCACTTTTTAAACCCTCACAGTGACCAAAATTGCCATTTTTACAGAGTTTTGCTTACTCAAAAGCTTCAATTCTGACCCGTTTCAGGCACAGAAATGACTTTAAACACACTTATTTTAGTTGACAAAGTCCTAATTCACATCCAACAGTAATTTAGAGTCAAAAGATTAAATGTTAAAATTTCATCATTATAGACCATTTTGGGATCGTTCGACAGGTCCGGAGTCATCGTTTTTCATCCGAAAATTGATTTTTTGGACTGTACCAAAAATGATTCAAAATGTCAATTGGATCATGCCTCATGTTGAATAACCACTTTTTAAACCCTCACAGTGACCAAAATTGCCATTTTTACAGAGTTTTGCTTACTCAAAAGCTTCAATTTTGACCCGTTTCAGGCACAGAAATGACTTTAAACACACTTATTTTAGTTGACAAAGTCATAATTCACATCCAACAGTCATTTAGAGTCAAAAGATTAAATGTTGAAATTTTATCATTATAGACCATTTTGGGATCGTTCGACAGGTCCGGAGTCATCGTTTTTCATCCGAAAATTGATTTTTTTGGACTGTACCAAAAATAATTCAAAATGTCAATTGGATCATGCCTCATGTTGAATAACCACTTTTTAAACCCTCACACTGACCAAAATTGCCATTTTTACAGAGTTTTGCTTACTCAAAAGCTTCCATTTTGACCCGTTTCAGGCACAGAAATGACTTTAAACACACTTATTCTAGTTGACAAAGTCATAATTCACATCTAACAGTAATTTAGAGTCAAAAGATTAAATGTTGAAATTTCATCCATATTGACCATTTTGGGATCGTTCGACAGGTCCGGAGTCATCGTTTTTCATCCGAAAATTGATTTTTTGGACTGTACCAAAAATGATTCAAAATGTCAATTGGATCATGCCTCATGTTGAATAACCACTTTTTAAACCCTCACAGTGACCAAAATTGCCATTTTTACAGAGTTTTGCTTACTCAAAGCTTCTATTTTGACCCGTTTCAGGCACAGAAATGACTTTAAACACACTTATTGTAGTTGACAAAGTCATAATTCACATCCAACAGTCATTTAGAGTCAAAAGATTAAATGTTGAAATTTCATCATTATAGACCATTTTGGGATCGTTCGACAGGTCCGGAGTCATCGTTTTTCATCCAAGAATTGATTTTTTGGACTGTACCAAAAATGATTCAAAATGTCAATTGGATCATGCCTCATGTTGAATAACCACTTTTTAAACCCTCACAGTGACCAAAATTGCCATTTTTACAGAGTTTTGCTTACTCAAAAGCTTCCATTTTGACCCGTTTCAGGCACAGAAATGACTTTAAACACACTTATTCTAGTTGACAAAGTCATAATTCACATCCAACAGTCATTTAGAGTCAAAAGATTAAATGTTGAAATTTCATCATTATAGACCATTTTGGGATCGTTCGACAAGTCCGGAGTCATCGTTTTTCATCCGAAAATTGATTTGTTGGACTGTACCAAAAATTATTCAAAATGTCAATTGGATCATGCCTCATGTTGAATAACCACTTTTTAAACCCTCACAGTGACCAAAATTGCAATTTTTACAGAGTTTTGCTTACTCAAAAGCTTCCATTTTGACCCGTTTCAGGCACAGAAATGACTTTAAACACACTTATTCTAGTTGACAAAGTCATAATTCACATCCAACAGTAATTTAGAGTCAAAAGATTAAATGTTAAAATTTCATCATTATAGACCATTTTGGGATCGTTCGACAGGTCCGGAGTCATCGTTTTTCATCCGAAAATTGATTTTTTGGACTGTACCAAAAATGATTCAAAATGTCAATTGGATCATGCCTCATGTTGAATAACCACTTTTTAAACCCTCACAGTGACCAAAATTGCCATTTTTACAGAGTTTTGCTTACTCAAAAGCTTCCATTTTGACCCGTTTCATGCACAGAAATGACTTTAAACACACTTATTCTAGTTGACAAAGTCATAATTCACATCCAACAGTAATTTAGATTCAAAAGAATAAATGTTGAAATTTCATCCATATTGACCATTTTGGGATCGTTCGACAGGTCCGGAGTCATCGTTTTTCATCCGAAAATTGATTTTTTGGACTGTACCAAAAATGATTCAAAATGTCAATTGGATCATGCCTCATGTTGAATAACCACTTTTTAAACCCTCACAGTGACCAAAATTGCCATTTTTACAGAGTTTTGCTTACTCAAAAGCTTCCATTTTGACCCGTTTCAGACACAGAAATGACTTTAAACACACTTATTCTAGTTGACAAAGTCATAATTCACATCCAACAGTAATTTAGAGTCAAAAGATTAAATGTTAACATTTCATCATTGTAGACCATTTTGGGATCGTTCGACAGGTCCGGAGTCATCGTTTTTCATCCGAAAATTGATTTTTTGGACTGTACCAAAAATGATTCAAAATGTCAATTGGATCATGCCTCATGTTGAATAACCACTTTTTAAACCCTCACAGTGACCAAAATTGCCATTTTTACAGAGTTTTGCTTACTCAAAAGCTTCAATTCTGACCCGTTTCAGGCACAGAAATGACTTTAAACACACTTATTTTAGTTGACAAAGTCCTAATTCACATCCAACAGTAATTTAGAGTCAAAAGATTACATTTTAAAATTTCATCATTATAGACCATTTTGGGATCGTTCGACAGGTCCGGAGTCATCGTTTTTCATCCGAAAATTGATTTTTTGGACTGTACCAAAAATGATTCAAAATGTCAATTGGATCATGCCTCATGTTGAATAACCACTTTTTAAACCCTCACAGTGACCAAAATTGCCATTTTTACAGAGTTTTGCTTACTCAAAAGCTTCCATTTTGACCCGTTTCAGACACAGAAATGACTTTAAACACACTTATTCTAGTTGACAAAGTCATAATTCACATCCAACAGTCATTTAGAGTCAAAAGATTAAATGTTGAAATTTCATCATTATAGACCATTTTGGGATCGTTCGACAGGTCCGGAGTCATCGTTTTTCATCCGAAAATTGATTTTTTGGACTGTACCAAAAATGATTCAAAATGTCAATTGGATCATGCCTCATGTTGAATAACCACTTTTTAAACCCTCACAGTGACCAAAATTGCCATTTTTACAGAGTTTTGCTTACTCAAAAGCTTCAATTCTGACCCGTTTCAGGCACAGAAATGACTTTAAACACACTTATTTTAGTTGACAAAGTCCTAATTCACATCCAACAGTAATTTAGAGTCAAAAGATTAAATGTTAAAATTTCATCATTATAGACCATTTTGGGATCGTTCGACAGGTCCGGAGTCATCGTTTTTCATCCGAAAATTGATTTTTTGGACTGTACCAAAAATGATTCAAAATGTCAATTGGATCATGCCTCATGTTGAATAACCACTTTTTAAACCCTCACAGTGACCAAAATTGCAATTTTTACAGAGTTTTGCTTACTCAAAAGCTTCCATTTTGACCCGTTTCAGACACAGAAATGACTTTAAACACACTTATTCTAGTTGACAAAGTCATAATTCACGTCCAACAGTCATTTAGAGTCAAAAGATTAAATGTTGAAATTTCATCATTATAGACCATTTTGGGATCGTTTGACAGGTCCGGAGTCATCGTTTTTCATCCGAAAATTGATTTTTTGGACTGTACCAAAAATGATTCAAAATGTCAATTGGATCATGCCTCATGTTGAATAACCACTTTTTAAACCCTCACAGTGACCAATATTGTCATTTTTACAGAGTTTTGCTTACTCAAAAGCTTCCATTTTGACCCGTTTTCCGGCACAGAAATGACTTTAAACACACTTATTTTAGTTGACAAAGTCATAATTCACATCCAACAGTAATTTAGAGTCAAAAGATTAAATGTTAAAATTTCATCATTATAGACCATTTTGGGATCGTTCGACAGGTCCGGAGTCATCGTTTTTCATCCGAAAATTGATTTTTTTGGAATGTACCAAAAATAATTCAAAATGTCAATTGGATCATGCCTCATGTTGAATAACCACTTTTTAAACCCTCACAGTGACCAAAATTGCCATTTTTACAGAGTTTTGCTTACTCAAAGCTTCCATTTTGACCCGTTTCAGGCACAGAAATGACTTTAAACACACTTATTCTAGTTGACAAAGTCATAATTCACATCCAACAGTCATTTAGAGTCAAAAGATTAAATGTTGAAATTTCATCATTATAGACCATTTTGGGATCATTCGACAGGTCCGGAGTCATCGTTTTTCATCCGAAAATTGATTTTTTGGACTGTACCAAAAATGATTCAAAATGTCAATGGGATCATGCCTCATGTTGAATAACCACTTTTTAAACCCTCACAGTGACCAAAATTGCCATTTTTACAGAGTTTTGCTTACTCAAAAGCTTCAATTCTGACCCGTTTCAGGCACAGAAATGACTTTAAACACACTTATTTTAGTTGACAAAGTCCTAATTCACATCCAACAGTAATTTAGAGTCAAAAGATTAAATTTTAAAATTTCATCATTATAGACCATTTTGGGATCGTTCGACAGGTCCGGAGTCATCGTTTTTCATCCGAAAATTGATTTTTTGGACTGTACCAAAAATGATTCAAAATGTCAATTGGATCATGCCTCATGTTGAATAACCACTTTTTAAACCCTCACAGTGACCAAAATTGCCATTTTTACAGAGTTTTGCTTACTCAAAAGCTTCCATTTTGACCCGTTTCAGACACAGAAATGACTTTAAACACACTTATTCTAGTTGACAAAGTCATAATTCACATCCAACAGTCATTTAGAGTCAAAAGATTAAATGTTGAAATTTCATCATTATAGACCATTTTGGGATCGTTCGACAGGTCCGGAGTCATTGTTTTTCATCCGAAAATTGATTTTTTGGACTGTACCAAAAATGATTCAAAATGTCAATTGGATCATGCCTCATGTTGAATAACCACTTTTTAAACCCTCACAGTGACCAAAATTGCCATTTTTACAGAGTTTTGCTTACTCAAAAGCTTCAATTCTGACCCGTTTCAGGCACAGAAATGACTTTAAACACACTTATTTTAGTTGACAAAGTCCTAATTCACATCCAACAGTAATTTAGAGTCAAAAGATTAAATGTTAAAATGTCATCATTATAGACCATTTTGGGATCGTTCGACAGGTCCGGAGTCATCGTTTTTCATCCGAAAATTGATTTTTTGGACTGTACCAAAAATGATTCAAAATGTCAATTGGATCATGCCTCATGTTGAATAACCACTTTTTAAACCCTCACAGTGACCAAAATTGCAATTTTTACAGAGTTTTGCTTACTCAAAAGCTTCCATTCTGACCCGTTTCAGGCACAGAAATGACTTTAAACACACTTATTTTAGTTGACAAAGTCCTAATTCACATCCAACAGTAATTTAGAGTCAAAAGATTACATTTTAAAATTTCATCATTATAGACCATTTTGGGATCGTTCGACAGGTCCGGAGTCATCGTTTTTCATCCGAAAATTGATTTTTTGGTCTGTACCAAAAATGATTCAAAATGTCAATTGGATCATGCCTCATGTTGAATAACCACTTTTTAAACCCTCACAGTGACCAAAATTGCCATTTTTACAGAGTTTTGCTTACTCAAAAGCTTCCATTTTGACCCGTTTCAGACACAGAAATGACTTTAAACACACTTATTCTAGTTGACAAAGTCATAATTCACATCCAACAGTCATTTAGAGTCAAAAGATTAAATGTTGAAATTTCATCATTATAGACCATTTTGGGATCGTTCGACAGGTCCGGAGTCATTGTTTTTCATCCGAAAATTGATTTTTTGGACTGTACCAAAAATGATTCAAAATGTCAATTGGATCATGCCTCATGTTGAATAACCACTTTTTAAACCCTCACAGTGACCAAAATTGCCATTTTTACAGAGTTTTGCTTACTCAAAAGCTTCAATTCTGACCCGTTTCAGGCACAGAAATGACTTTAAACACACTTATTTTAGTTGACAAAGTCCTAATTCACATCCAACAGTAATTTAGAGTCAAAAGATTAAATGTTAAAATGTCATCATTATAGACCATTTTGGGATCGTTCGACAGGTCCGGAGTCATCGTTTTTCATCCGAAAATTGATTTTTTGGACTGTACCAAAAATGATTCAAAATGTCAATTGGATCATGCCTCATGTTGAATAACCACTTTTTAAACCCTCACAGTGACCAAAATTGCAATTTTTACAGAGTTTTGCTTACTCAAAAGCTTCCATTTTGACCCGTTTCAGACACAGAAATGACTTTAAACACACTTATTCTAGTTGACAAAGTCATAATTCACATCCAACAGTCATTTAGAGTCAAAAGATTAAATGTTGAAATTTCATCATTATAGACCATTTTGGGATCGTTTGACAGGTCCGGAGTCATCGTTTTTCATCCGAAAATTGATTTTTTGGACTGTACCAAAAATGATTCAAAATGTCAATTGGATCATGCCTCATGTTGAATAACCACTTTTTAAACCCTCACAGTGACCAATATTGTCATTTTTACAGAGTTTTGCTTACTCAAAAGCTTCCATTTAGACCCGTTTCAGGCACAGAAATGACTTTAAACACACTTATTTTAGTTGACAAAGTCATAATTCACATCCAACAGTAATTTAGAGTCAAAAGATTAAATGTTAAAATTTCATCATTATAGACCATTTTGGGATCGTTCGACAGGTCCGGAGTCATCGTTTTTCATCCGAAAATTGATTTTTTTGGAATGTACCAAAAATAATTCAAAATGTCAATTGGATCATGCCTCATGTTGAATAACCACTTTTTAAACCCTCACAGTGACCAAAATTGCCATTTTTACAGAGTTTTGCTTACTCAAAGCTTCCATTTTGACCCGTTTCAGGCACAGAAATGACTTTAAACACACTTATTCTAGTTGACAAAGTCATAATTCACATCCAACAGTCATTTAGAGTCAAAAGATTAAATGTTGAAATTTCATCATTATAGACCATTTTGGGATCGTTCGACAGGTCCGGAGTCATCGTTTTTCATCCAAAAATTGATTTTTTGGACTGTACCAAAAATGATTCAAAATGTCAATTGGATCATGCCTCATGTTGAATAACCACTTTTTAAACCCTCACAGTGACCAAAATTGCCATTTTTACAGAGTTTTGCTTACTCAAAGCTTCCATTTTGACCCGTTTCAGGCACAGAAATGACTTTAAACACACTTATTCTAGTTGACAAAGTCATAATTCACATCCAACAGTCATTTAGAGTCAAAAGATTAAATGTTGAAATTTCATCATTATAGACCATTTTGGGATCGTTCGACAGGTCCGAGTCATCGTTTTTCATCCGAAAATTGATTTTTTGGACTGTACCAAAAATGATTCAAAATGTCAATTGGATCATGCCTCATGTTGAATAACCACTTTTTAAACCCTCACAGTGACCAAAATTGCCATTTTTACAGAGTTTTGCTTACTCAAAAGCTTCCATTTTGACCCGTTTCAGGAACAGAAATGACTTTAAACACACTTATTCTAGTTGACAAAGTCATAATTCACATCCAACAGTCATTTAGAGTCAAAAGATTAAATAATGAAATTTCATCATTATAGACCATTTTGGGATCGTTCGACAGGTCCGGAGTCATCGTTTTTCATCCGAAAATTGATTTTTTGGACTGTACCAAAAATGATTCAAAATGTCAATTGGATCATGCCTCATGTTGAATAACCACTTTTTAAACCCTCACAATGACTAAAATTGCCATTTTTACAGAGTTTTGCTTACTCAAAAGCTTCCATTTTGACCCGTTTCAGGCACAGAAATGACTTTAAACACACTTATTCTAGTTGACAAAGTCATAATTCACATCCAACAGTAATTTAGAGTCAAAAGATTAAATGTTAAAATTTCATCATTATAGACCATTTTGGGATCGTTCGACAGGTCCGGAGTCATCGTTTTTCATCCGAAAATTGATTTTTTGGACTGTACCAAAAATGATTCAAAATGTCAATTGGATCATGCCTCATGTTGAATAACCACTTTTTAAACCCTCACAGTGACCAAAATTGCCATTTTTACAGAGTTTTGCTTACTCAAAAGCTTCAATTCTGACCCGTTTCAGGCACAGAAATGACTTTAAACACACTTATTTTAGTTGACAAAGTCCTAATTCACATCCAACAGTAATTTAGAGTCAAAAGATTAAATGTTAAAATTTCATCATTATAGACCATTTTGGGATCGTTCGACAGGTCCGGAGTCATCGTTTTTCATCCGAAAATTGATTTGTTGGACTGTACCAAAAATGATTCAAAATGTCAATTGGATCATGCCTCATGTTGAATAACCACTTTTTAAACCCTCACAGTGACCAAAATTGCCATTTTTACAGAGTTTTGCTTACTCAAAAGCTTCCATTTTGACCCGTTTCAGACACAGAAATGACTTTAAACACACTTATTCTAGTTGACAAAGTCATAATTCACATCCAACAGTCATTTAGAGTCAAAAGATTAAATGTTGACATTTCATCATTATAGACCATTTTGGGATCATTCGACAGGTCCGGAGTCATCGTTTTTCATCCGAAAATTGATTTTTTGGACTGTACCAAAAATGATTCAAAATGTCAATTGGATCATGCCTCATGTTGAATAACCACTTTTTAAACCCTCACAGTGACCAAAATTGCCATTTTTACAGAGTTTTGCTTACTCAAAAGCTTCCATTTTGACCCGTTTCAGGCACAGAAATGACTTTAAACACACTTATTCTAGTTGACAAAGTCATAATTCACATCCAACAGTCATTTAGAGTCAAAAGATTAAATGTTAAAATTTCATCATTATAGACCATTTTGGGATCGTTCGACAGGTCCGGAGTCATCGTTTTTCATCCGAAAATTGATTTTTTGGACTGTACCAAAAATGATTCAAAATGTCAATTGGATCATGCCTCATGTTGAATAACCACTTTTTAAACCCTCACAGTGACCAAAATTGCCATTTTTACAGAGTTTTGCTTACTCAAAAGCTTCCATTTTGACCCGTTTCAGACACAGAAATGACTTTAAACACACTTATTCTAGTTGACAAAGTCATAATTCACATCCAACAGTAATTTAGATTCAAAAGATTAAATGTTGAAATTTCATCCATATTGACCATTTTGGGATCGTTCGACAGGTCCGGAGTCATCGTTTTCATCCGAAAATTGATTTTTTGGACTGTACCAAAAATGATTCAAAATGTCAATTGGATCATGCCTCATGTTGAATAACCACTTTTTAAACCCTCACAGTGACCAAAATTGCCATTTTTACAGAGTTTTGCTTACTCAAAAGCTTCCATTTTGACCCGTTTCAGGCACAGAAATGACTTTAAACACACTTATTCTAGTTGACAAAGTCATAATTCACATCCAACAGTCATTTAGAGTCAAAAGAATAAATGTTAAAATTTCATCATTATAGACCATTTTGGGATCGTTCGACAGGTCCGGAGTCATCGTTTTTCATCCGAAAATTGATTTTTTGGACTGTACCAAAAATGATTCAAAATGTCAATTGGATCATGCCTCATGTTGAATAACCACTTTTTAAACCCTCACAGTGACCAAAATTGCCATTTTTACAGAGTTTTGCTTACTCAAAAGCTTCCATTTTGACCCGTTTCAGACACAGAAATGACTTTAAACACACTTATTCTAGTTGACAAAGTCATAATTCACATCCAACAGTCATTTAGAGTCAAAAGATTAAATGTTAAAATTTCATCATTATAGACCATTTTGGGATCGTTCGACAGGTCCGGAGTCATCGTTTTTCATCCGAAAATTGATTTTTTGGACTGTACCAAAAATGATTCAAAATGTCAATTGGATCATGCCTCATGTTGAATAACCACTTTTTAAACCCTCACAGTGACCAAAATTGCCATTTTTACAGAGTTTTGCTTACTCAAAAGCTTCCATTTTGACCCGTTTCAGACACAGAAATGACTTTAAACACACTTATTCTAGTTGACAAAGTCATAATTCACATCCAACAGTAATTTAGATTCAAAAGATTAAATGTTGAAATTTCATCCATATTGACCATTTTGGGATCGTTCGACAGGTCCGGAGTCATCGTTTTTCATCCGAAAATTGATTTTTTGGACTGTACCAAAAATGATTCAAAATGTCAATTGGATCATGCCTCATGTTGAATAACCACTTTTTAAACCCTCACAGTGACCAAAATTGCCATTTTTACAGAGTTTTGCTTACTCAAAAGCTTCCATTTTGACCCGTTTCAGACACAGAAATGACTTTAAACACACTTATTCTAGTTGACAAAGTCATAATTCACATCCAACAGTCATTTAGAGTCAAAAGATTAAATGTTGAAATTTCATCATTATAGACCATTTTGGGATCGTTCGACAGGTCCGGAGTCATCGTTTTTCATCTGAAAATTGATTTTTTGGACTGTACCAAAAATGATTCAAAATGTCAATTGGATCATGCCTCATGTTGAATAAACACTTTTTAAACCCTCACAGTGACCAAAATTGCCATTTTTACAGAGTTTTGCTTACTCAAAAGCTTCAATTCTGACCCGTTTCAGGCACAGAAATGACTTTAAACACACTTATTTTAGTTGACAAAGTCCTAATTCACATCCAACAGTAATTTAGAGTCAAAAGATTAAATGTTAAAATTTCATCATTATAGACCATTTTGGGATCGTTCGACAGGTCCGGAGTCATCGTTTTTCATCCGAAAATTGATTTTTTGGACTGTACCAAAAATGATTCAAAATGTCAATTGGATCATGCCTCATGTTGAATAACCACTTTTTAAACCCTCACAGTGACCAAAATTGCCATTTTTACAGAGTTTTGCTTACTCAAAAGCTTCCATTTTGACCCGTTTCAGACACAGAAATGACTTTAAACACACTTATTCTAGTTGACAAAGTCATAATTCACATCCAACAGTCATTTAGAGTCAAAATTTTAAATGTTGAAATTTCATCGTTATAGACCATTTTGGGATCGTTCGACAGGTCCGGAGTCATCGTTTTTCATCCGAAAATTGATTTTTTGGACTGTACCAAAAATGATTCAAAATGTCAATTGGATCATGCCTCATGTTGAATAACCACTTTTTAAACCCTCACAGTGACCAAAATTGCCATTTTTACAGAGTTTTGCTTACTCAAAAGCTTCAATTCTGACCCGTTTCAGGCACAGAAATGACTTTAAACACACTTATTTTAGTTGACAAAGTCCTAATTCACATCCAACAGTAATTTAGAGTCAAAAGATTAAATGTTAAAATTTCATCATTATAGACCATTTTGGGATCGTTCGACAGGTCCGGAGTCATTGTTTTTCATCCGAAAATTGATTTTTTGGACTGTACCAAAAATGATTCAAAATGTCAATTGGATCATGCCTCATGTTGAATAACCACTTTTTAAACCCTCACAGTGACCAAAATTGCCATTTTTACAGAGTTTTGCTTACTCAAAAGCTTCCATTTTGACCCGTTTCAGACACAGAAATGACTTTAAACACACTTATTCTAGTTGACAAAGTCATAATTCACATCCAACAGTCATTTAGAGTCAAAAGATTAAATGTTGAAATTTCATCATTATAGACCATTTTGGGATCGTTTGACAGGTCCGGAGTCATCGTTTTTCATCCGAAAATTGATTTTTTGGACTGTACCAAAAATGATTCAAAATGTCAATTGGATCATGCCTCATGTTGAATAACCACTTTTTAAACCCTCACAGTGACCAATATTGTCATTTTTACAGAGTTTTGCTTACTCAAAAGCTTCCATTTTGACCCGTTTCAGGCACAGAAATGACTTTAAACACACTTATTTTAGTTGACAAAGTCATAATTCACATCCAACAGTAATTTAGAGTCAAAAGATTAAATGTTAAAATTTCATCATTATAGACCATTTTGGGATCGTTCGACAGGTCCGGAGTCATCGTTTTTCATCCGAAAATTGATTTTTTTGGACTGTACCAAAAATAATTCAAAATGCCAATTGGATCATGCCTCATGTTGAATAACCACTTTTTAAACCCTCACAGTGACCAATATTGCCATTTTTACAGAGTTTTGCTTACTCAAAGCTTCCATTTTGACCCGTTTCAGGCACAGAAATGACTTTAAACACACTTATTCTAGTTGACAAAGTCATAATTCACATCCAACAGTCATTTAGAGTCAAAAGATTAAATGTTGAAATTTCATCATTATAGACCATTTTGGGATCGTTCGACAGGTCCGGAGTCATCGTTTTTCATCCGAAAATTGATTTTTTGGACTGTACCAAAAATGATTCAAAATGTCAATTGGATCATGCCTCATGTTGAATAACCACTTTTTAAACCCTCACAGTGACCAAAATTGCCATTTTTACAGAGTTTTGCTTACTCAACGCTTCCATTTTGACCCGTTTCAGGCACAGAAAAGACTTTAAACACACTTATTCTAGTTGACAAAGTCATAATTCACATCCAACAGTCATTTAGAGTCAAAAGATTTAATGTTGAATTTTCATCATTATAGACCATTTTGGGATCGTTCGACAGGTCCGGAGTCATCGTTTTTCATCCAAAAATTGATTTTTTGGACTGTACCAAAAATGATTCAAAATGTCAATTGGATCATGCCTCATGTTGAATAACCACTTTTTAAACCCTCACAGTGACCAAAATTGCAATTTTTACAGAGTTTTGCTTACTCAAAAGCTTCCATTTTGACCCGTTTCAGGCACAGAAATGACTTTAAACACACTTATTCTAGTTGACAAAGTCATAATTCACATCCAACAGTCATTTAGAGTCAAAAGATTAAATGTTGAAATTTCATCATTATAGACCATTTTGGGATCGTTCGACAGGTCCGAGTCATCGTTTTTCATCCGAAAATTGATTTTTTGGACTGTACCAAAAATGATTCAAAATGTCAATTGGATCATGCCTCATGTTGAATAACCACTTTTTAAACCCTCACAGTGACCAAAATTGCCATTTTTACAGAGTTTTGCTTACTCAAAAGCTTCCATTTTGACCCGTTTCAGGAACAGAAATGACTTTAAACACACTTATTCTAGTTGACAAAGTCATAATTCACATCCAACAGTCATTTAGAGTCAAAAGATTAAATGTTAAAATTTCATCATTATAGACCATTTTGGGATCGTTCGACAGGTCCGGGGTCATCGTTTTTCATCCGAAAATTGATTTTTTGGACTGTACCAAAAATGATTCAAAATGTCAATTGGATCATGCCTCATGTTGAATAACCACTTTTTAAACCCTCACAGTGACCAAAATTGCCATTTTTACAGAGTTTTGCTTACTCAAAAGCTTCCATTTTGACCCGTTTCAGACACAGAAATGACTTTAAACACACTTATTCTAGTTGACAAAGTCATAATTCACATCCAACAGTAATTTAGATTCAAAAGATTAAATGTTGAAATTTCATCCATATTGACCATTTTGGGATCGTTCGACAGGTCCGGAGTCATCGTTTTTCATTCGAAAATTGATTTTTTGGACTGTACCAAAAATGATTCAAAATGTCAATTGGATCATGCCTCATGTTGAATAACCACTTTTTAAACCCTCACAGTGACCAAAATTGCCATTTTTACAGAGTTTTGCTTACTCAAAAGCTTCCATTTTGACCCGTTTCAGACACAGAAATGACTTTAAACACACTTATTCTAGTTGACAAAGTCATAATTCACATCCAACAGTCATTTAGAGTCAAAAGATTAAATAATGAAATTTCATCATTATAGACCATTTTGGGATCGTTCGACAGGTCCGGAGTCATCGTTTTTCATCCGAAAATTGATTTTTTGGACTGTACCAAAAATGATTCAAAATGTCAATTGGATCATGCCTCATGTTGAATAACCACTTTTTAAACCCTCACAGTGACCAATATTGTAATTTTTACAGAGTTTTGCTTACTCAAAAGCTTCCATTTTGACCCGTTTCAGGCACAGAAATGACTTTAAACACACTTATTTTAGTTGACAAAGTCATAATTCACATCCAACAGTAATTTAGAGTCAAAAGATTAAATGTTAAAATTTCATCATTATAGACCATTTTGGGATCGTTCGACAGGTCCGGAGTCATCGTTTTTCATCCGAAAATTGATTTTTTTGGACTGTACCAAAAATAATTCAAAATGTCAATTGGATCATGCCTCATGTTGAATAACCACTTTTTAAACCCTCACAGTGACCAAAATTGCCATATTTACAGAGTTTTGCTTACTCAAAAGCTTCCATTTTGACCCGTTTCAGGCACAGAAATGACTTTAAACACACTTATTCTAGTTGACAAAGTCATAATTCACATCCAACAGTCATTTAGAGTCAAAAGATTAAATGTTGAAATTTCATCATTATAGACCATTTTGGGATCATTCGACAGGTCCGGAGTCATCGTTTTTTATCCGAAAATTGATTTTTTGGACTGTACCAAAAATGATTCAAAATGTCAATTGGATCATGCCTCATGTTGAATAACCACTTTTTAAACCCTCACAGTGACCAAAATTGCAATTTTTACAGAGTTTTGCTTACTCAAAAGCTTCCATTTTGACCCGTTTCAGGCACAGAAATGACTTTAAACACACTTATTCTAGTTGACAAAGTCATAATTCACATCCAACAGTCATTTAGAGTCAAAAGATTAAATGTTAAAATTTCATCATTATAGACCATTTTGGGATCGTTCGACAGGTCCGGAGTCATCGTTTTTCATCCGAAAATTGATTTTTTGGACTGTACCAAAAATGATTCAAAATGTCAATTGGATCATGCCTCATGTTGAATAACCACTTTTTAAACCCTCACAGTGACCAAAATTGCCATTTTTACAGAGTTTTGCTTACTCAAAAGCTTCCATTTTGACCCGTTTCAGACACAGAAATGACTTTAAATACACTTATTCTAGTTGACAAAGTCATAATTCACATCCAACAGTAATTTAGATTCAAAAGATTAAATGTTGAAATTTCATCCATATTGACCATTTTGGGATCGTTCGACAGGTCCGGAGTCATCGTTTTCATCCGAAAATTGATTTTTTGGACTGTACCAAAAATGATTCAAAATGTCAATTGGATCATGCCTCATGTTGAATAACCACTTTTTAAACCCTCACAGTGACCAAAATTGCCATTTTTACAGAGTTTTGCTTACTCAAAAGCTTCCATTTTGACCCGTTTCAGGCACAGAAATGACTTTAAACACACTTATTCTAGTTGACAAAGTCATAATTCACATCCAACAGTCATTTAGAGTCAAAAGATTAAATGTTAAAATTTCATCATTATAGACCATTTTGGGATCGTTCGACAGGTCCGGAGTCATCGTTTTTCATCCGAAAATTGATTTTTTGGACTGTACCAAAAATGATTCAAAATGTCAATTGGATCATGCCTCATGTTGAATAACCACTTTTTAAACCCTCACAGTGACCAAAATTGCCATTTTTACAGAGTTTTGCTTACTCAAAAGCTTCCATTTGGACCCGTTTCAGACACAGAAATGACTTTAAACACACGTATTCTAGTTGACAAAGTCATAATTCACATCCAACAGTCATTTAGAGTCAAAAGATTAAATGTTAAAATTTCATCATTATAGACCATTTTGGGATCGTTCGACAGGTCTGGAGTCATCGTTTTTCATCCGAAAATTGATTTTTTGGACTGTACCAAAAATGATTCAAAATGTCAATTGGATCATGCCTCATGTTGAATAACCACTTTTTAAACCCTCACAGTGACCAAAATTGCCATTTTTACAGAGTTTTGCTTACTCAAAAGCTTCCATTTTGACCCGTTTCAGACACAGAAATGACTTTAAACACACTTATTCTAGTTGACAAAGTCATAATTCACATCCAACAGTAATTTAGATTCAAAAGATTAAATGTTGAAATTTCATCCATATTGACCATTTTGGGATCGTTCGACAGGTCCGGCCGGAGTCATCGTTTTTCATCCGAAAATTGATTTTTTGGACTGTACCAAAAATGATTCAAAATGTCAATTGGATCATGCCTCATGTTGAATAACCACTTTTTAAACCCTCACAGTGACCAAAATTGCCATTTTTACAGAGTTTTGCTTACTCAAAAGCTTCAATTCTGACCCGTTTCAGGCACAGAAATGACTTTAAACACACTTATTTTAGTTGACAAAGTCCTAATTCACATCCAACAGTAATTTAGAGTCAAAAGATTAAATGTTAAAATTTCATCATTATAGACCATTTTGGGATCGTTCGACAGGTCCGGAGTCATCGTTTTTCATCCGAAAATTGATTTTTTGGACTGTACCAAAAATGATTCAAAATGTCAATTGGATCATGCCTCATGTTGAATAACCACTTTTTAAACCCTCACAGTGACCAAAATTGCCATTTTTACAGAGTTTTGCTTACTCAAAAGCTTCCATTTTGACCCGTTTCAGACACAGAAATGACTTTAAACACACTTATTCTAGTTGACAAAGTCATAATTCACATCCAACAGTCATTTAGAGTCAAAAGATTAAATGTTGAAATTTCATCATTATAGACCATTTTGGGATCGTTCGACAGGTCCGGAGTCATCGTTTTTCATCCGAAAATTGATTTTTTGGACTGTACCAAAAATGATTCAAAATGTCAATTGGATCATGCCTCATGTTGAATAACCACTTTTTAAAAGCTCACAGTGACCAAAATTGCCATTTTTACAGAGTTTTGCTTATTCAAAAGCTTCCATTTTGACCCGTTTCAGGCACAGAAATGACTTTAAACACACTTATTCTAGTTGACAAAGTCATAATTCACATCCAACAGTCATTTAGAGTCAAAAGATTAAATGTTAAAATTTCATCATTATAGACCATTTTGGGATCGTTCGACAGGTCCGGAGTCATCGTTTTTCATCCGAAAATTGATTTTTTGGACTGTACCAAAAATGATTCAAAATGTCAATTGGATCATGCCTCATGTTGAATAACCACTTTTTAAACCCTCACAGTGACCAAAATTGCCATTTTTACAGAGTTTTGCTTACTCAAAAGCTTCCATTTTGACCCGTTTCAGACACAGAAATGACTTTAAACACACTTATTCTAGTTGACAAAGTCATAATTCACATCCAACAGTCATTTAGAGTCAAAAGATTAAATGTTAAAATTTCATCATTATAGACCATTTTGGGATCGTTCGACAGGTCCGGAGTCATCGTTTTTCATCCGAAAATTGATTTTTTGGACTGTACCAAAAATGATTCAAAATGTCAATTGGATCATGCCTCATGTTGAATAACCACTTTTTAAACCCTCACAGTGACCAAAATTGCCATTTTTACAGAGTTTTGCTTACTCAAAAGCTTCCATTTTGACCCGTTTCAGACACAGAAATGACTTTAAACACACGTATTCTAGTTGACAAAGTCATAATTCACATCCAACAGTCATTTAGAGTCAAAAGATTAAATGTTAAAATTTCATCATTATAGACCATTTTGGGATCGTTCGACAGGTCTGGAGTCATCGTTTTTCATCCGAAAATTGATTTTTTGGACTGTACCAAAAATGATTCAAAATGTCAATTGGATCATGCCTCATGTTGAATACCCACTTTTTAAACCCTCACAGTGACCAAAATTGCCATTTTTACAGAGCTTTGCTTACTCAAAAGCTTCCATTTTGACCCGTTTCAGACACAGAAATGACTTTAAACACACTTATTCTAGTTGACAAAGTCATAATTCACATCCAACAGTAATTTAGATTCAAAAGATTAAATGTTGAAATTTCATCCATATTGACCATTTTGGGATCGTTCGACAGGTCCGGCCGGAGTCATCGTTTTTCATCCGAAAATTGATTTTTTGGACTGTACCGAAAATGATTCAAAATGTCAATTGGATCATGCCTCATGTTGAATAACCACTTTTTAAACCCTCACAGTGACCAAAATTGCCATTTTTACAGAGTTTTGCTTACTCAAAAGCTTCAATTCTGACCCGTTTCAGGCACAGAAATGACTTTAAACACACTTATTTTAGTTGACAAAGTCCTAATTCACATCCAACAGTAATTTAGAGTCAAAAGATTAAATGTTAAAATTTCATCATTATAGACCATTTTGGGATCGTTCGACAGGTCCGGAGTCATCGTTTTTCATCCGAAAATTGATTTTTTGGACTGTACCAAAAATGATTCAAAATGTCAATTGGATCATGCCTCATGTTGAATAACCACGTTTTAAACCCTCACAGTGACCAAAATTGCCATTTTTACAGAGTTTTGCTTACTCAAAAGCTTCCATTTTGACCCGTTTCAGACACAGAAATGACTTTAAACACACTTATTCTAGTTGACAAAGTCATAATTCACATCCAACAGTAATTTAGATTCAAAAGATTAAATGTTGAAATTTCATCCATATTGACCATTTTGGGATCGTTCGACAGGTCCGGAGTCATCGTTTTCATCCGAAAATTGATTTTTTGGACTGTACCAAAAATGATTCAAAATGTCAATTGGATCATGCCTCATGTTGAATAACCACTTTTTAAACCCTCACAGTGACCAAAATTGCCATTTTTACAGAGTTTTGCTTACTCAAAAGCTTCCATTTAGACCCGTTTCAGGCACAGAAATGACTTTCAACACACTTATTCTAGTTGACAAAGTCATAATTCACATCCAACAGTCATTTAGAGTCAAAAGAATAAATGTTAAAATTTCATCATTATAGACCATTTTGGGATCGTTCGACAGGTCCGGAGTCATCGTTTTTCATCCGAAAATTGATTTTTTGGACTGTACCAAAAATGATTCAAAATGTCAATTGGATCATGCCTCATGTTGAATAATCACTTTTTAAACCCTCACAGTGACCAAAATTGCCATTTTTACAGAGTTTTGCTTACTCAAAAGCTTCCATTTTGACCCGTTTCAGACACAGAAATGACTTTAAACACACTTATTCTAGTTGACAAAGTCATAATTCACATCCAACAGTCATTTAGAGTCAAAAGATTAAATGTTAAAATTTCATCATTATAGACCATTTTGGGATCGTTCGACAGGTCCGGAGTCATCGTTTTTCATCCGAAAATTGATTTTTTGGACTGTACCAAAAATGATTCAAAATGTCAATTGGATCATGCCTCATGTTGAATAACCACTTTTTAAACCCTCACAGTGACCAAAATTGCCATTTTTACAGAGTTTTGCTTACTCAAAAGCTTCCATTTTGACCCGTTTCAGACACAGAAATGACTTTAAATACACTTATTCTAGTTGACAAAGTCATAATTCACATCCAACAGTAATTTAGATTCAAAAGATTAAATGTTGAAATTTCATCCATATTGACCATTTTGGGATCGTTCGACAGGTCCGGAGTCATCGTTTTCATCCGAAAATTGATTTTTTGGACTGTACCAAAAATGATTCAAAATGTCAATTGGATCATGCCTCATGTTGAATAACCACTTTTTAAACCCTCACAGTGACCAAAATTGCCATTTTTACAGAGTTTTGCTTACTCAAAAGCTTCCATTTTGACCCGTTTCAGGCACAGAAATGACTTTAAACACACTTATTCTAGTTGACAAAGTCATAATTCACATCCAACAGTCATTTAGAGTCAAAAGATTAAATGTTAAAATTTCATCATTATAGACCATTTTGGGATCGTTCGACAGGTCCGGAGTCATCGTTTTTCATCCGAAAATTGATTTTTTGGACTGTACCAAAAATGATTCAAAATGTCAATTGGATCATGCCTCATGTTGAATAACCACTTTTTAAACCCTCACAGTGACCAAAATTGCCATTTTTACAGAGTTTTGCTTACTCAAAAGCTTCCATTTTGACCCGTTTCAGACACAGAAATGACTTTAAACACACGTATTCTAGTTGACAAAGTCATAATTCACATTCAACAGTCATTTAGAGTCAAAAGATTAAATGTTAAAATTTCATCATTATAGACCATTTTGGGATCGTTCGACAGGTCTGGAGTCATCGTTTTTCATCCGAAAATTGATTTTTTGGACTGTACCAAAAATGATTCAAAATGTCAATTGGATCATGCCTCATGTTGAATAACCACTTTTTAAACCCTCACAGTGACCAAAATTGCCATTTTTACAGAGTTTTGCTTACTCAAAAGCTTCCATTTTGACCCGTTTCAGACACAGAAATGACTTTAAACACACTTATTCTAGTTGACAAAGTCATAATTCACATCCAACAGTAATTTAGATTCAAAAGATTAAATGTTGAAATTTCATCCATATTGACCATTTTGGGATCGTTCGACAGGTCCGGCCGGAGTCATCGTTTTTCATCCGAAAATTGATTTTTTGGACTGTACCAAAAATGATTCAAAATGTCAATTGGATCATGCCTCATGTTGAATAACCACTTTTTAAACCCTCACAGTGACCAAAATTGCCATTTTTACAGAGTTTTGCTTACTCAAAAGCTTCAATTCTGACCCGTTTCAGGCACAGAAATGACTTTAAACACACTTATTTTAGTTGACAAAGTCCTAATTCACATCCAACAGTAATTTAGAGTCAAAAGATTAAATGTTAAAATTTCATCATTATAGACCATTTTGGGATCGTTCGACAGGTCCGGAGTCATCGTTTTTCATCCGAAAATTGATTTTTTGGACTGTACCAAAAATGATTCAAAATGTCAATTGGATCATGCCTCATGTTGAATAACCACTTTTTAAACCCTCACAGTGACCAAAATTGCCATTTTTACAGAGTTTTGCTTACTCAAAAGCTTCCATTTTGACCCGTTTCAGACACAGAAATGACTTTAAACACACTTATTCTAGTTGACAAAGTCATAATTCACATCCAACAGTCATTTAGAGTCAAAAGATTAAATGTTGAAATTTCATCATTATAGACCATTTTGGGATCGTTCGACAGGTCCGGAGTCATCGTTTTTCATCCGAAAATTGATTTTTTGGACTGTACCAAAAATGATTCAAAATGTCAATTGGATCATGCCTCATGTTGAATAACCACTTTTTAAAAGCTCACAGTGACCAAAATTGCCATTTTTACAGAGTTTTGCTTACTCAAAAGCTTCCATTTTGACCCGTTTCAGGCACAGAAATGACTTTAAACACACTTATTCTAGTTGACAAAGTCATAATTCACATCCAACAGTCATTTAGAGTCAAAAGATTAAATGTTAAAATTTCATCATTATAGACCATTTTGGGATCGTTCGACAGGTCCGGAGTCATCGTTTTTCATCCGAAAATTGATTTTTTGGACTGTACCAAAAATGATTCAAAATGTCAATTGGATCATGCCTCATGTTGAATAACCACTTTTTAAACCCTCACAGTGACCAAAATTGCCATTTTTACAGAGTTTTGCTTACTCAAAAGCTTCCATTTTGACCCGTTTCAGACACAGAAATGACTTTAAACACACTTATTCTAGTTGACAAAGTCATAATTCACATCCAACAGTCATTTAGAGTCAAAAGATTAAATGTTAAAATTTCATCATTATAGACCATTTTGGGATCGTTCGACAGGTCCGGAGTCATCGTTTTTCATCCGAAAATTGATTTTTTGGACTGTACCAAAAATGATTCAAAATGTCAATTGGATCATGCCTCATGTTGAATAACCACTTTTTAAACCCTCACAGTGACCAAAATTGCCATTTTTACAGAGTTTTGCTTACTCAAAAGCTTCCATTTTGACCCGTTTCAGACACAGAAATGACTTTAAATACACTTATTCTAGTTGACAAAGTCATAATTCACATCCAACAGTAATTTAGATTCAAAAGATTAAATGTTGAAATTTCATCCATATTGACCATTTTGGGATCGTTCGACAGGTCCGGAGTCATCGTTTTCATCCGAAAATTGATTTTTTGGACTGTACCAAAAATGATTCAAAATGTCAATTGGATCATGCCTCATGTTGAATAACCACTTTTTAAACCCTCACAGTGACCAAAATTGCCATTTTTACAGAGTTTTGCTTACTCAAAAGCTTCCATTTTGACCCGTTTCAGGCACAGAAATGACTTTAAACACACTTATTCTAGTTGACAAAGTCATAATTCACATCCAACAGTCATTTAGAGTCAAAAGATTAAATGTTAAAATTTCATCATTATAGACCATTTTGGGATCGTTCGACAGGTCCGGAGTCATCGTTTTTCATCCGAAAATTGATTTTTTGGACTGTACCAAAAATGATTCAAAATGTCAATTGGATCATGCCTCATGTTGAATAACCACTTTTTAAACCCTCACAGTGACCAATATTGTAATTTTTACAGAGTTTTGCTTACTCAAAAGCTTCCATTTTGACCCGTTTCAGGCACAGAAATGACTTTAAACACACTTATTTTAGTTGACAAAGTCATAATTCACATCCAACAGTAATTTAGAGTCAAAAGATTAAATGTTAAAATTTCATCATTATAGACCATTTTGGGATCGTTCGACAGGTCCGGAGTCATCGTTTTTCATCCGAAAATTGATTTTTTTGGACTGTACCAAAAATAATTCAAAATGTCAATTGGATCATGCCTCATGTTGAATAACCACTTTTTAAACCCTCACAGTGACCAAAATTGCCATATTTACAGAGTTTTGCTTACTCAAAAGCTTCCATTTTGACCCGTTTCAGGCACAGAAATGACTTTAAACACACTTATTCTAGTTGACAAAGTCATAATTCACATCCAACAGTCATTTAGAGTCAAAAGATTAAATGTTGAAATTTCATCATTATAGACCATTTTGGGATCATTCGACAGGTCCGGAGTCATCGTTTTTTATCCGAAAATTGATTTTTTGGACTGTACCAAAAATGATTCAAAATGTCAATTGGATCATGCCTCATGTTGAATAACCACTTTTTAAACCCTCACAGTGACCAAAATTGCCATTTTTACAGAGTTTTGCTTACTCAAAAGCTTCAATTCTGACCCGTTTCAGGCACAGAAATGACTTTAAACACACTTATTTTAGTTGACAAAGTCCTAATTCACATCCAACAGTAATTTAGAGTCAAAAGATTAAATGTTAAAATTTCATCATTATAGACCATTTTGGGATCGTTCGACAGGTCCGGAGTCATCGTTTTTCATCCGAAAATTGATTTTTTGGACTGTACCAAAAATGATTCAAAATGTCAATTGGATCATGCCTCATGTTGAATAACCACTTTTTAAACCCTCACAGTGACCAAAATTGCCATTTTTACAGAGTTTTGCTTACTCAAAAGCTTCCATTTTGACCCGTTTCAGACACAGAAATGACTTTAAACACACTTATTCTAGTTGACAAAGTCATAATTCACATCCAACAGTCATTTAGAGTCAAAAGATTAAATGTTAAAATTTCATCATTATAGACCATTTTGGGATCGTTCGACAGGTCCGGAGTCATCGTTTTTCATCCGAAAATTGATTTTTTGGACTGTACCAAAAATGATTCAAAATGTCAATTCGATCATGCCTCATGTTGAAAAAACCACTTTTTAAAAGCTCACAGTGACCAAAATTGCCATTTTTACAGAGTTTTGCTTATTCAAAAGCTTCCATTTTGACCCGTTTCAGGCACAGAAATGACTTTAAACACACTTATTCTAGTTGACAAAGTCATAATTCACATCCAACAGTCATTTAGAGTCAAAAGATTAAATGTTAAAATTTCATCATTATAGACCATTTTGGGATCGTTCGACAGGTCCGGAGTCATCGTTTTTCATCCGAAAATTGATTTTTTGGACTGTACCAAAAATGATTCAAAATGTCAATTGGATCATGCCTCATGTTGAATAACCACTTTTTAAACCCTCACAGTGACCAAAATTGCCATTTTTACAGAGTTTTGCTTACTCAAAAGCTTCCATTTTGACCCGTTTCAGACACAGAAATGACTTTAAACACACTTATTCTAGTTGACAAAGTCATAATTCACATCCAACAGTCATTTAGAGTCAAAAGATTAAATGTTAAAATTTCATCATTATAGACCATTTTGGGATCGTTCGACAGGTCCGGAGTCATCGTTTTTCATCCGAAAATTGATTTTTTGGACTGTACCAAAAATGATTCAAAATGTCAATTGGATCATGCCTCATGTTGAATAACCACTTTTTAAACCCTCACAGTGACCAAAATTGCCATTTTTACAGAGTTTTGCTTACTCAAAAGCTTCCATTTTGACCCGTTTCAGACACAGAAATGACTTTAAACACACGTATTCTAGTTGACAAAGTCATAATTCACATCCAACAGTCATTTAGAGTCAAAAGATTAAATGTTAAAATTTCATCATTATAGACCATTTTGGGATCGTTCGACAGGTCTGGAGTCATCGTTTTTCATCCGAAAATTGATTTTTTGGACTGTACCAAAAATGATTCAAAATGTCAATTGGATCATGCCTCATGTTGAATACCCACTTTTTAAACCCTCACAGTGACCAAAATTGCCATTTTTACAGAGCTTTGCTTACTCAAAAGCTTCCATTTTGACCCGTTTCAGACACAGAAATGACTTTAAACACACTTATTCTAGTTGACAAAGTCATAATTCACATCCAACAGTAATTTAGATTCAAAAGATTAAATGTTGAAATTTCATCCATATTGACCATTTTGGGATCGTTCGACAGGTCCGGCCGGAGTCATCGTTTTTCATCCGAAAATTGATTTTTTGGACTGTACCGAAAATGATTCAAAATGTCAATTGGATCATGCCTCATGTTGAATAACCACTTTTTAAACCCTCACAGTGACCAAAATTGCCATTTTTACAGAGTTTTGCTTACTCAAAAGCTTCAATTCTGACCCGTTTCAGGCACAGAAATGACTTTAAACACACTTATTTTAGTTGACAAAGTCCTAATTCACATCCAACAGTAATTTAGAGTCAAAAGATTAAATGTTAAAATTTCATCATTATAGACCATTTTGGGATCGTTCGACAGGTCCGGAGTCATCGTTTTTCATCCGAAAATTGATTTTTTGGACTGTACCAAAAATGATTCAAAATGTCAATTGGATCATGCCTCATGTTGAATAACCACTTTTTAAACCCTCACAGTGACCAAAATTGCCATTTTTACAGAGTTTTGCTTACTCAAAAGCTTCCATTTTGACCCGTTTCAGACACAGAAATGACTTTAAACACACTTATTCTAGTTGACAAAGTCATAATTCACATCCAACAGTAATTTAGATTCAAAAGATTAAATGTTGAAATTTCATCCATATTGACCATTTTGGGATCGTTCGACAGGTCCGGAGTCATCGTTTTCATCCGAAAATTGATTTTTTGGACTGTACCAAAAATGATTCAAAATGTCAATTGGATCATGCCTCATGTTGAATAACCACTTTTTAAACCCTCACAGTGACCAAAATTGCCATTTTTACAGAGTTTTGCTTACTCAAAAGCTTCCATTTAGACCCGTTTCAGGCACAGAAATGACTTTCAACACACTTATTCTAGTTGACAAAGTCATAATTCACATCCAACAGTCATTTAGAGTCAAAAGAATAAATGTTAAAATTTCATCATTATAGACCATTTTGGGATCGTTCGATAGGTCCGGAGTCATCGTTTTTCATCCGAAAATTGATTTTTTGGACTGTACCAAAAATGATTCAAAATGTCAATTGGATCATGCCTCATGTTGAATAATCACTTTTTAAACCCTCACAGTGACCAAAATTGCCATTTTTACAGAGTTTTGCTTACTCAAAAGCTTCCATTTTGACCCGTTTCAGACACAGAAATGACTTTAAACACACTTATTCTAGTTGACAAAGTCATAATTCACATCCAACAGTCATTTAGAGTCAAAAGATTAAATGTTAAAATTTCATCATTATAGACCATTTTGGGATCGTTCGACAGGTCCGGAGTCATCGTTTTTCATCCGAAAATTGATTTTTTGGACTGTACCAAAAATGATTCAAAATGTCAATTGGATCATGCCTCATGTTGAATAACCACTTTTTAAACCCTCACAGTGACCAAAATTGCCATTTTTACAGAGTTTTGCTTACTCAAAAGCTTCCATTTTGACCCGTTTCAGACACAGAAATGACTTTAAATACACTTATTCTAGTTGACAAAGTCATAATTCACATCCAACAGTAATTTAGATTCAAAAGATTAAATGTTGAAATTTCATCCATATTGACCATTTTGGGATCGTTCGACAGGTCCGGAGTCATCGTTTTCATCCGAAAATTGATTTTTTGGACTGTACCAAAAATGATTCAAAATGTCAATTGGATCATGCCTCATGTTGAATAACCACTTTTTAAACCCTCACAGTGACCAAAATTGCCATTTTTACAGAGTTTTGCTTACTCAAAAGCTTCCATTTTGACCCGTTTCAGGCACAGAAATGACTTTAAACACACTTATTCTAGTTGACAAAGTCATAATTCACATCCAACAGTCATTTAGAGTCAAAAGATTAAATGTTAAAATTTCATCATTATAGACCATTTTGGGATCGTTCGACAGGTCCGGAGTCATCGTTTTTCATCCGAAAATTGATTTTTTGGACTGTACCAAAAATGATTCAAAATGTCAATTGGATCATGCCTCATGTTGAATAACCACTTTTTAAACCCTCACAGTGACCAAAATTGCCATTTTTACAGAGTTTTGCTTACTCAAAAGCTTCCATTTTGACCCGTTTCAGACACAGAAATGACTTTAAACACACGTATTCTAGTTGACAAAGTCATAATTCACATTCAACAGTCATTTAGAGTCAAAAGATTAAATGTTAAAATTTCATCATTATAGACCATTTTGGGATCGTTCGACAGGTCTGGAGTCATCGTTTTTCATCCGAAAATTGATTTTTTGGACTGTACCAAAAATGATTCAAAATGTCAATTGGATCATGCCTCATGTTGAATAACCACTTTTTAAACCCTCACAGTGACCAAAATTGCCATTTTTACAGAGTTTTGCTTACTCAAAAGCTTCCATTTTGACCCGTTTCAGACACAGAAATGACTTTAAACACACTTATTCTAGTTGACAAAGTCATAATTCACATCCAACAGTAATTTAGATTCAAAAGATTAAATGTTGAAATTTCATCCATATTGACCATTTTGGGATCGTTCGACAGGTCCGGCCGGAGTCATCGTTTTTCATCCGAAAATTGATTTTTTGGACTGTACCAAAAATGATTCAAAATGTCAATTGGATCATGCCTCATGTTGAATAACCACTTTTTAAACCCTCACAGTGACCAAAATTGCCATTTTTACAGAGTTTTGCTTACTCAAAAGCTTCAATTCTGACCCGTTTCAGGCACAGAAATGACTTTAAACACACTTATTTTAGTTGACAAAGTCCTAATTCACATCCAACAGTAATTTAGAGTCAAAAGATTAAATGTTAAAATTTCATCATTATAGACCATTTTGGGATCGTTCGACAGGTCCGGAGTCATCGTTTTTCATCCGAAAATTGATTTTTTGGACTGTACCAAAAATGATTCAAAATGTCAATTGGATCATGCCTCATGTTGAATAACCACTTTTTAAACCCTCACAGTGACCAAAATTGCCATTTTTACAGAGTTTTGCTTACTCAAAAGCTTCCATTTTGACCCGTTTCAGACACAGAAATGACTTTAAACACACTTATTCTAGTTGACAAAGTCATAATTCACATCCAACAGTCATTTAGAGTCAAAAGATTAAATGTTGAAATTTCATCATTATAGACCATTTTGGGATCGTTCGACAGGTCCGGAGTCATCGTTTTTCATCCGAAAATTGATTTTTTGGACTGTACCAAAAATGATTCAAAATGTCAATTGGATCATGCCTCATGTTGAATAACCACTTTTTAAAAGCTCACAGTGACCAAAATTGCCATTTTTACAGAGTTTTGCTTACTCAAAAGCTTCCATTTTGACCCGTTTCAGGCACAGAAATGACTTTAAACACACTTATTCTAGTTGACAAAGGTCATAATTCACATCCAACAGTCATTTAGAGTCAAAAGATTAAATGTTAAAATTTCATCATTATAGACCATTTTGGGATCGTTCGACAGGTCCGGAGTCATCGTTTTTCATCCGAAAATTGATTTTTTGGACTGTACCAAAAATGATTCAAAATGTCAATTGGATCATGCCTCATGTTGAATAACCACTTTTTAAACCCTCACAGTGACCAAAATTGCCATTTTTACAGAGTTTTGCTTACTCAAAAGCTTCCATTTTGACCCGTTTCAGACACAGAAATGACTTTAAACACACTTATTCTAGTTGACAAAGTCATAATTCACATCCAACAGTCATTTAGAGTCAAAAGATTAAATGTTAAAATTTCATCATTATAGACCATTTTGGGATCGTTCGACAGGTCCGGAGTCATCGTTTTTCATCCGAAAATTGATTTTTTGGACTGTACCAAAAATGATTCAAAATGTCAATTGGATCATGCCTCATGTTGAATAACCACTTTTTAAACCCTCACAGTGACCAAAATTGCCATTTTTACAGAGTTTTGCTTACTCAAAAGCTTCCATTTTGACCCGTTTCAGACACAGAAATGACTTTAAATACACTTATTCTAGTTGACAAAGTCATAATTCACATCCAACAGTAATTTAGATTCAAAAGATTAAATGTTGAAATTTCATCCATATTGACCATTTTGGGATCGTTCGACAGGTCCGGAGTCATCGTTTTCATCCGAAAATTGATTTTTTGGACTGTACCAAAAATGATTCAAAATGTCAATTGGATCATGCCTCATGTTGAATAACCACTTTTTAAACCCTCACAGTGACCAAAATTGCCATTTTTACAGAGTTTTGCTTACTCAAAAGCTTCCATTTTGACCCGTTTCAGGCACAGAAATGACTTTAAACACACTTATTCTAGTTGACAAAGTCATAATTCACATCCAACAGTCATTTAGAGTCAAAAGATTAAATGTTAAAATTTCATCATTATAGACCATTTTGGGATCGTTCGACAGGTCCGGAGTCATCGTTTTTCATCCGAAAATTGATTTTTTGGACTGTACCAAAAATGATTCAAAATGTCAATTGGATCATGCCTCATGTTGAATAACCACTTTTTAAACCCTCGCAGTGACCAAAATTGCCATTTTTACAGAGTTTTGCTTACTCAAAAGCTTCCATTTTGACCCGTTTCAGACACAGAAATGACTTTAAACACACGTATTCTAGTTGACAAAGTCATAATTCACATCCAACAGTCATTTAGAGTCAAAAGATTAAATGTTAAAATTTCATCATTATAGACCATTTTGGGATCGTTCGACAGGTCTGGAGTCATCGTTTTTCATCCGAAAATTGATTTTTTGGACTGTACCAAAAATGATTCAAAATGTCAATTGGATCATGCCTCATGTTGAATAACCACTTTTTAAACCCTCACAGTGACCAAAATTGCCATTTTTACAGAGTTTTGCTTACTCAAAAGCTTCCATTTTGACCCGGTTTCAGACACAGAAATGACTTTAAACACACTTATTCTAGTTGACAAAGTCATAATTCACATCCAACAGTAATTTAGATTCAAAAGATTAAATGTTGAAATTTCATCCATATTGACCATTTTGGGATCGTTCGACAGGTCCGGCCGGAGTCATCGTTTTTCATCCGAAAATTGATTTTTTGGACTGTACCAAAAATGATTCAAAATGTCAATTGGATCATGCCTCATGTTGAATAACCACTTTTTAAACCCTCACAGTGACCAAAATTGCCATTTTTACAGAGTTTTGCTTACTCAAAAGCTTCAATTCTGACCCGTTTCAGGCACAGAAATGACTTTAAACACACTTATTTTAGTTGACAAAGTCCTAATTCACATCCAACAGTAATTTAGAGTCAAAAGATTAAATGTTAAAATTTCATCATTATAGACCATTTTGGGATCGTTCGACAGGTCCGGAGTCATCGTTTTTCATCCGAAAATTGATTTTTTGGACTGTACCAAAAATGATTCAAAATGTCAATTGGATCATGCCTCATGTTGAATAACCACTTTTTAAACCCTCACAGTGACCAAAATTGCCATTTTTACAGAGTTTTGCTTACTCAAAAGCTTCCATTTTGACCCGTTTCAGACACAGAAATGACTTTAAACACACTTATTCTAGTTGACAAAGTCATAATTCACATCCAACAGTCATTTAGAGTCAAAAGATTAAATGTTGAAATTTCATCATTATAGACCATTTTGGGATCGTTCGACAGGTCCGGAGTCATCGTTTTTCATCCGAAAATTGATTTTTTGGACTGTACCAAAAATGATTCAAAATGTCAATTGGATCATGCCTCATGTTGAATAACCACTTTTTAAAAGCTCACAGTGACCAAAATTGCCATTTTTACAGAGTTTTGCTTACTCAAAAGCTTCCATTTTGACCCGTTTCAGACACAGAAATGACTTTAAACACACTTATTCTAGTTGACAAAGTCATAATTCACATCCAACAGTCATTTAGAGTCAAAAGATTAAATGTTAAAATTTCATCATTATAGACCATTTTGGGATCGTTCGACAGGTCCGGAGTCATCGTTTTTCATCCGAAAATTGATTTTTTGGACTGTACCAAAAATGATTCAAAATGTCAATTGGATCATGCCTCATGTTGAATAACCACTTTTTAAACCCTCACAGTGACCAAAATTGCCATTTTTACAGAGTTTTGCTTACTCAAAAGCTTCAATTCTGACCCGTTTCAGGCACAGAAATGACTTTAAACACACTTATTTTAGTTGACAAAGTCCTAATTCACATCCAACAGTAATTTAGAGTCAAAAGATTAAATGTTAAAATTTCATCATTATAGACCATTTTGGGATCGTTCGACAGGTCCGGAGTCATCGTTTTTCATCCGAAAATTGATTTTTTGGACTGTACCAAAAATGATTCAAAATGTCAATTGGATCATGCCTCATGTTGAATAACCACTTTTTAAACCCTCACAGTGACCAAAATTGCCATTTTTACAGAGTTTTGCTTACTCAAAAGCTTCCATTTTGACCCATTTCAGACACAGAAATGACTTTAAACACACTTATTCTAGTTGACAAAGTCATAATTCACATCCAACAGTCATTTAGAGTCAAAAGATTAAATGTTGAAATTTCATCATTATAGACCATTTTGGGATCGTTCGACAGGTCCGGAGTCATCGTTTTTCATCCGAAAAATTGATTTTTTGGACTGTACCAAAAAATGATTCAAAATGTCAATTGGATCATGCCTCATGTTGAATAACCACTTTTTAAAAGCTCACAGTGACCAAAATTGCCATTTTTACAGAGTTTTGCTTACTCAAAAGCTTCCATTTTGACCCGTTTCAGGCACAGAAATGAATTTAAACACACTTATTCTAGTTGACAAAGTCATAATTCACATCCAACAGTCATTTAGAGTCAAAAGATTAAATGTTAAAATTTCATCATTATAGACCATTTTGGGATCGTTCGACAGGTCCGGAGTCATCGTTTTTCATCCGAAAATTGATTTTTTGGACTGTACCAAAAATGATTCAAAATGTCAATTGGATCATGCCTCATGTTGAATAACCACTTTTTAAACCCTCACAGTGACCAAAATTGCCATTTTTACAGAGTTTTGCTTACTCAAAAGCTTCCATTTTGACCCGTTTCAGACACAGAAATGACTTTAAACACACTTATTCTAGTTGACAAAGTCATAATTCACATCCAACAGTAATTTAGATTCAAAAGATTAAATGTTGAAATTTCATCCATATTGACCATTTTGGGATCGTTCGACAGGTCCGGAGTCATCGTTTTCATCCGAAAATTGATTTTTTGGACTGTACCAAAAATGATTCAAAATGTCAATTGGATCATGCCTCATGTTGAATAACCACTTTTTAAACCCTCACAGTGACCAAAATTGCCATTTTTACAGAGTTTTGCTTACTCAAAAGCTTCCATTTAGACCCGTTTCAGGCACAGAAATGACTTTAAACACACTTATTCTAGTTGACAAAGTCATAATTCACATCCAATAGTCATTTAGAGTCAAAAGAATAAATGTTAAAATTTCATCATTATAGACCATTTTGGGATCGTTCGACAGGTCCGGAGTCATCGTTTTTCATCCGAAAATTGATTTTTTGGACTGTACCAAAAATGATTCAAAATGTCAATTGGATCATGCCTCATGTTGAATAACCACTTTTTAAACCCTCACAGTGACCAAAATTGCCATTTTTACAGAGTTTTGCTTACTCAAAAGCTTCCATTTTGACCCGTTTCAGACACAGAAATGACTTTAAACACACTTATTCTAGTTGACAAAGTCATAATTCACATCCAACAGTCATTTAGAGTCAAACGATTAAATGTTAAAATTTCATCATTATAGACCATTTTGGGATCGTTCGACAGGTCCGGAGTCATCGTTTTTCATCCGAAAATTCATTTTTTGGACTGTACCAAAAATGATTCAAAATGTCAATTGGATCATGCCTCATGTTGAATAACCACTTTTTAAACCCTCACAGTGACCAAAATTGCCATTTTTACAGAGTTTTGCTTACTCAAAAGCTTCCATTTTGACCCGTTTCAGACACAGAAATGACTTTAAACACACTTATTCTAGTTGACAAAGTCATAATTCACATCCAACAGTAATTTAGATTCAAAAGATTAAATGTTGAAATTTCATCCATATTGACCATTTTGGGATCGTTCGACAGGTCCGGAGTCATCGTTTTTCATCCGAAAATTGATTTTTTGGACTGTACCAAAAATGATTCAAAATGTCAATTGGATCATGCCTCATGTTGAATAACCACTTTTTAAACCCTCACAGTGACCAAAATTGCCATTTTTACAGAGTTTTGCTTACTCAAAAGCTTCCATTTTGACCCGTTTCAGACACAGAAATGACTTTAAACACACTTATTCTAGTTGACAAAGCCATAATTCACATCCAACAGTCATTTAGAGTCAAAAGATTAAATGTTGAAATTTCATCATTATAGACCATTTTGGGATCGTTCGACAGGTCCGGAGTCATCGTTTTTCATCCGAAAATTGATTTTTTGGACTGTACCAAAAATGATTCAAAATGTCAATTGGATCATGCCTCATGTTGAATAACCACTTTTTAAACCCTCACAGTGACCAAAATTGCCATTTTTACAGAGTTTTGCTTACTCAAAAGCTTCCATTTTGACCCGTTTCAGACACAGAAATGACTTTAAACACACTTATTCTAGTTGACAAAGTCATAATTCACATCCAACAGTCATTTAGAGTCAAAAGATTAAATGTTGAAATTTCATCATTATAGACCATTTTGGGATCGTTTGACAGGTCCGGAGTCATCGTTTTTCATCCGAAAATTGATTTTTTGGACTGTACCAAAAATGATTCAAAATGTCAATTGGATCATGCCTCATGTTGAATAACCACTTTTTAAACCCTCACAGTGACCAATATTGTCATTTTTACAGAGTTTTGCTTACTCAAAAGCTTCCATTTTGACCCGTTTCAGGCACAGAAATGACTTTAAACACACTTATTTTAGTTGACAAAGTCATAATTCACATCCAACAGTAATTTAGAGTCAAAAGATTAAATGTTAAAATTTCATCATTATAGACCATTTTGGGATCGTTCGACAGGTCCGGAGTCATCGTTTTTCATCCGAAAATTGATTTTTTTGGACTGTACCAAAAATAATTCAAAATGCCAATTGGATCATGCCTCATGTTGAATAACCACTTTTTAAACCCTCACAGTGACCAAAATTGCCATTTTTACAGAGTTTTGCTTACTCAAAGCTTCCATTTTGACCCGTTTCAGGCACAGAAATGACTTAAAACACACTTATTCTAGTTGACAAAGTCATAATTCACATCCAACAGTCATTTAGAGTCAAAAGATTAAATGTTGAAATTTCATCATTATAGACCATTTTGGGATCGTTCGACAGGTCCGGAGTCATCGTTTTTCATCCGAAAATAGATTTTTTGGACTGTACCAAAAATGATTCAAAATGTCAATTGGATCATGCCTCATGTTGAATAACCACTTTTTAAACCCTCACAGTGACCAAAATTGCCATTTTTACAGAGTTTTGCTTACTCAAAAGCTTCCATTTTGACCCGTTTCAGGAACAGAAATGACTTTAAACACACTTATTCTAGTTGACAAAGCCATAATTCACATCCAACAGTCATTTAGAGTCAAAAGATTAAATGTTGAAATTTCATCATTATAGACCATTTTGGGATCGTTTGACAGGTCCGGAGTCATCGTTTTTCATCCGAAAATTGATTTTTTGGACTGTACCAAAAATGATTCAAAATGTCAATTGGATCATGCCTCATGTTGAATAACCACTTTTTAAACCCTCACAGTGACCAATATTGTCATTTTTACAGAGTTTTGCTTACTCAAAAGCTTCCATTTTGACCCGTTTCAGGCACAGAAATGACTTTAAACACACTTATTTTAGTTGACAAAGTCATAATTCACATCCAACAGTAATTTAGAGTCAAAAGATTAAATGTTAAAATTTCATCATTATAGACCATTTTGGGATCGTTCGACAGGTCCGGAGTCATCGTTTTTCATCCGAAAATTGATTTTTTTGGACTGTACCAAACATAATTCAAAATGTCAATTGGATCATGCCTCATGTTGAATAACCACTTTTTAAACCCTCACAGTGACCAAAATTGCCATTTTTACAGAGTTTTGCTTACTCAAAGCTTCCATTTTGACCCGTTTCAGGCACAGAAATGACTTTAAACACACTTATTCTAGTTGACAAAGTCATAATTCACATCCAACAGTAATTTAGATTCAAAAGATTAAATGTTGAAATTTCATCCATATTGACCATTTTGGGATCGTTCGACAGGTCCGGCCGGAGTCATCGTTTTTCATCCAAAAATTGATTTTTTGGACTGTACCAAAAATGATTCAAAACGTCAATTGGATCATGCCTCATGTTGAATAACCACTTTTTAAACCCTCACAGTGACCAAAATTGCAATTTTTACAGAGTTTTGCTTACTCAAAAGCTTCCATTTTGACCCGTTTCAGGCACAGAAATGACTTTAAACACACTTATTCTAGTTGACAAAGTCATAATTCACATCCAACAGTCATTTAGAGTCAAAAGATTAAATGTTGAAATTTCATCATTATAGACCATTTTGGGATCGTTCGACAGGTCCGAGTCATCGTTTTTCATCCGAAAATTGATTTTTTGGACTGTACCAAAAATGATTCAAAATGTCAATTGGATCATGCCTCATGTTGAATAACCACTTTTTAAACCCTCACAGTGACCAAAATTGCCATTTTTACAGAGTTTTGCTTACTCAAAAGCTTCCATTTTGACCCGTTTCAGGAACAGAAATGACTTTAAACACACTTATTCTAGTTGACAAAGTCATAATTCACATCCAACAGTCATTTAGAGTCAAAAGATTAAATGTTAAAATTTCATCATTATAGACCATTTTGGGATCGTTCGACAGGTCCGGGGTCATCGTTTTTCATCCGAAAATTGATTTTTTGGACTGTACCAAAAATGATTCAAAATGTCAATTGGATCATGCCTCATGTTGAATAACCACTTTTTAAACCCTCACAGTGACCAAAATCGCCATTTTTACAGAGTTTTGCTTACTCAAAAGCTTCCATTTTGACCCGTTTCAGACACAGAAATGACTTTAAACACACTTATTCTAGTTGACAAAGTCATAATTCACATCCAACAGTAATTTAGATTCAAAAGATTAAATGTTGAAATTTCATCCATATTGACCATTTTGGGATCGTTCGACAGGTCCGGAGTCATCGTTTTTCATCCGAAAATTGATTTTTTGGACTGTACCAAAAATGATTCAAAATGTCAATTGGATCATGCCTCATGTTGAATAACCACTTTTTAAACCCTCACAGTGACCAAAATTGCCATTTTTACAGAGTTTTGCTTACTCAAAAGCTTCCATTTTGACCCGTTTCAGACACAGAAATGACTTTAAGCACACTTATTCTAGTTGACAAAGTCATAATTCACATCCAACAGTCATTTAGAGTCAAAAGATTAAATAATGAAATTTCATCATTATAGACCATTTTGGGATCGTTCGACAGGTCCGGAGTCATCGTTTTTCATCCGAAAATTGATTTTTTGGACTGTACCAAAAATGATTCAAAATGTCAATTGGATCATGCCTCATGTTGAATAACCACTTTTTAAACCCTCACAGTGACCAAAATTGCCATTTTTACAGAGTTTTGCTTACTCAAAAGCTTCCATTTTGACCCGTTTCAGGAACAGAAATGACTTTAAACACACTTATTCTAGTTGACAAAGTCATAATTCACATCCAACAGTCATTTAGAGTCAAAATATTAAATGTTAAAATTTCATCATTATAGACCATTTTGGGATCGTTCGACAGGTCCGGGGTCATCGTTTTTCATCCGAAAATTGATTTTTTGGACTGTACCAAAAATGATTCAAAATGTCAATTGGATCATGCCTCATGTTGAATAACCACTTTTTAAACCCTCACAGTGACCAAAATTGCCATTTTTACAGAGTTTTGCTTACTCAAAAGCTTCCATTTTGACCCGTTTCAGACACAGAAATGACTTTAAACACACTTATTCTAGTTGACAAAGTCATAATTCACATCCAACAGTAATTTAGATTCAAAAGATTAAATGTTGAAATTTCATCCTTATTGACCATTTTGGGATCGTTCGACAGGTCCGGAGTCATCGTTTTTCATCCGAAAATTGATTTTTTGGACTGTACCAAAAATGATTCAAAATGTCAATTGGATCATGCCTCATGTTGAATAACCACTTTTTAAACCCTCACAGTGACCAAAATTGCCATTTTTACAGAGTTTTGCTTAATCAAAAGCTTCCATTCTGACCCGTTTCAGACACAGAAATGACTTTAAGCACACTTATTCTAGTTGACAAAGTCATAATTCACATCCAACAGTCATTTAGAGTCAAAAGATTAAATAATGAAATTTCATCATTATAGACCATTTTGGGATCGTTCGACAGGTCCGGAGTCATCGTTTTTCATCCGAAAATTGATTTTTTGGACTGTACCAAAAATGATTCAAAATGTCAATTGGATCATGCCTCATGTTGAATAACCACTTTTTAAACCCTCACAGTGACCAATATTGTCATTTTTACAGAGTTTTGCTTACTCAAAAGCTTCCATTTTGACCCGTTTCAGGCACAGAAATGACTTTAAACACACTTATTTTAGTTGACAAAGTCATAATTCACATCCAACAGTAATTTAGAGTCAAAAGATTAAATGTTAAAATTTCATCATTATAGACCATTTTGGGATCGTTCGACAGGTCCGGAGTCATCGTTTTTCATCCGAAAATTGATTTTTTTGGACTGTACCAAAAATAATTCAAAATGCCAATTGGATCATGCCTCATGTTGAATAACCACTTTTTAAACCCTCACAGTGACCAAAATTGCCATTTTTACAGAGTTTTGCTTACTCAAAGCTTCCATTTTGACCCGTTTCAGGCACAGAAATGACTTAAAACACACTTATTCTAGTTGACAAAGCCATAATTCACATCCAACAGTCATTTAGAGTCAAAAGATTAAATGTTGAAATTTCATCATTATAGACCATTTTGGGATCGTTCGACAGGTCCGGAGTCATCGTTTTTCATCCGAAAATTGATTTTTTGGACTGTACCAAAAATGATTCAAAATGTCAATTGGATCATGCCTCATGTTGAATAACCACTTTTTAAACCCTCACAGTGACCAAAATTGCCATTTTTACAGAGTTTTGCTTACTCAAAAGCTTCCATTTTGACCCGTTTCAGACACAGAAATGACTTTAAACACACTTATTCTAGTTGACAAAGTCATAATTCACATCCAACAGTCATTTAGAGTCAAAAGATTAAATGTTGAAATTTCATCATTATAGACCATTTTGGGATCGTTTGACAGGTCCGGAGTCATCGTTTTTCATCCGAAAATTGATTTTTTGGACTGTACCAAAAATGATTCAAAATGTCAATTGGATCATGCCTCATGTTGAATAACCACTTTTTAAACCCTCACAGTGACCAATATTGTCATTTTTACAGAGTTTTGCTTACTCAAAAGCTTCCATTTTGACCCGTTTCAGGCACAGAAATGACTTTAAACACACTTATTTTAGTTGACAAAGTCATAATTCACATCCAACAGTAATTTAGAGTCAAAAGATTAAATGTTAAAATTTCATCATTATAGACCATTTTGGGATCGTTCGACAGGTCCGGAGTCATCGTTTTTCATCCGAAAATTGATTTTTTTGGACTGTACCAAAAATAATTCAAAATGCCAATTGGATCATGCCTCATGTTGAATAACCACTTTTTAAACCCTCACAGTGACCAAAATTGCCATTTTTACAGAGTTTTGCTTACTCAAAGCTTCCATTTTGACCCGTTTCAGGCACAGAAATGACTTAAAACACACTTATTCTAGTTGACAAAGTCATAATTCACATCCAACAGTCATTTAGAGTCAAAAGATTAAATGTTGAAATTTCATCATTATAGACCATTTTGGGATCGTTCGACAGGTCCGGAGTCATCGTTTTTCATCCGAAAATAGATTTTTTGGACTGTACCAAAAATGATTCAAAATGTCAATTGGATCATGCCTCATGTTGAATAACCACTTTTTAAACCCTCACAGTGACCAAAATTGCCATTTTTACAGAGTTTTGCTTACTCAAAAGCTTCCATTTTGACCCGTTTCAGGAACAGAAATGACTTTAAACACACTTATTCTAGTTGACAAAGCCATAATTCACATCCAACAGTCATTTAGAGTCAAAAGATTAAATGTTGAAATTTCATCATTATAGACCATTTTGGGATCGTTTGACAGGTCCGGAGTCATCGTTTTTCATCCGAAAATTGATTTTTTGGACTGTACCAAAAATGATTCAAAATGTCAATTGGATCATGCCTCATGTTGAATAACCACTTTTTAAACCCTCACAGTGACCAATATTGTCATTTTTACAGAGTTTTGCTTACTCAAAAGCTTCCATTTTGACCCGTTTCAGGCACAGAAATGACTTTAAACACACTTATTTTAGTTGACAAAGTCATAATTCACATCCAACAGTAATTTAGAGTCAAAAGATTAAATGTTAAAATTTCATCATTATAGACCATTTTGGGATCGTTCGACAGGTCCGGAGTCATCGTTTTTCATCCGAAAATTGATTTTTTTGGACTGTACCAAACATAATTCAAAATGTCAATTGGATCATGCCTCATGTTGAATAACCACTTTTTAAACCCTCACAGTGACCAAAATTGCCATTTTTACAGAGTTTTGCTTACTCAAAGCTTCCATTTTGACCCGTTTCAGGCACAGAAATGACTTTAAACACACTTATTCTAGTTGACAAAGTCATAATTCACATCCAACAGTAATTTAGATTCAAAAGATTAAATGTTGAAATTTCATCCATATTGACCATTTTGGGATCGTTCGACAGGTCCGGCCGGAGTCATCGTTTTTCATCCAAAAATTGATTTTTTGGACTGTACCAAAAATGATTCAAAACGTCAATTGGATCATGCCTCATGTTGAATAACCACTTTTTAAACCCTCACAGTGACCAAAATTGCAATTTTTACAGAGTTTTGCTTACTCAAAAGCTTCCATTTTGACCCGTTTCAGGCACAGAAATGACTTTAAACACACTTATTCTAGTTGACAAAGTCATAATTCACATCCAACAGTCATTTAGAGTCAAAAGATTAAATGTTGAAATTTCATCATTATAGACCATTTTGGGATCGTTCGACAGGTCCGAGTCATCGTTTTTCATCCGAAAATTGATTTTTTGGACTGTACCAAAAATGATTCAAAATGTCAATTGGATCATGCCTCATGTTGAATAACCACTTTTTAAACCCTCACAGTGACCAAAATTGCCATTTTTACAGAGTTTTGCTTACTCAAAAGCTTCCATTTTGACCCGTTTCAGGAACAGAAATGACTTTAAACACACTTATTCTAGTTGACAAAGTCATAATTCACATCCAACAGTCATTTAGAGTCAAAAGATTAAATGTTAAAATTTCATCATTATAGACCATTTTGGGATCGTTCGACAGGTCCGGGGTCATCGTTTTTCATCCGAAAATTGATTTTTTGGACTGTACCAAAAATGATTCAAAATGTCAATTGGATCATGCCTCATGTTGAATAACCACTTTTTAAACCCTCACAGTGACCAAAATCGCCATTTTTACAGAGTTTTGCTTACTCAAAAGCTTCCATTTTGACCCGTTTCAGACACAGAAATGACTTTAAACACACTTATTCTAGTTGACAAAGTCATAATTCACATCCAACAGTAATTTAGATTCAAAAGATTAAATGTTGAAATTTCATCCATATTGACCATTTTGGGATCGTTCGACAGGTCCGGAGTCATCGTTTTTCATCCGAAAATTGATTTTTTGGACTGTACCAAAAATGATTCAAAATGTCAATTGGATCATGCCTCATGTTGAATAACCACTTTTTAAACCCTCACAGTGACCAAAATTGCCATTTTTACAGAGTTTTGCTTACTCAAAAGCTTCCATTTTGACCCGTTTCAGACACAGAAATGACTTTAAGCACACTTATTCTAGTTGACAAAGTCATAATTCACATCCAACAGTCATTTAGAGTCAAAAGATTAAATAATGAAATTTCATCATTATAGACCATTTTGGGATCGTTCGACAGGTCCGGAGTCATCGTTTTTCATCCGAAAATTGATTTTTTGGACTGTACCAAAAATGATTCAAAATGTCAATTGGATCATGCCTCATGTTGAATAACCACTTTTTAAACCCTCACAGTGACCAAAATTGCCATTTTTACAGAGTTTTGCTTACTCAAAAGCTTCCATTTTGACCCGTTTCAGGAACAGAAATGACTTTAAACACACTTATTCTAGTTGACAAAGTCATAATTCACATCCAACAGTCATTTAGAGTCAAAATATTAAATGTTAAAATTTCATCATTATAGACCATTTTGGGATCGTTCGACAGGTCCGGGGTCATCGTTTTTCATCCGAAAATTGATTTTTTGGACTGTACCAAAAATGATTCAAAATGTCAATTGGATCATGCCTCATGTTGAATAACCACTTTTTAAACCCTCACAGTGACCAAAATTGCCATTTTTACAGAGTTTTGCTTACTCAAAAGCTTCCATTTTGACCCGTTTCAGACACAGAAATGACTTTAAACACACTTATTCTAGTTGACAAAGTCATAATTCACATCCAACAGTAATTTAGATTCAAAAGATTAAATGTTGAAATTTCATCCTTATTGACCATTTTGGGATCGTTCGACAGGTCCGGAGTCATCGTTTTTCATCCGAAAATTGATTTTTTGGACTGTACCAAAAATGATTCAAAATGTCAATTGGATCATGCCTCATGTTGAATAACCACTTTTTAAACCCTCACAGTGACCAAAATTGCCATTTTTACAGAGTTTTGCTTAATCAAAAGCTTCCATTCTGACCCGTTTCAGACACAGAAATGACTTTAAGCACACTTATTCTAGTTGACAAAGTCATAATTCACATCCAACAGTCATTTAGAGTCAAAAGATTAAATAATGAAATTTCATCATTATAGACCATTTTGGGATCGTTCGACAGGTCCGGAGTCATCGTTTTTCATCCGAAAATTGATTTTTTGGACTGTACCAAAAATGATTCAAAATGTCAATTGGATCATGCCTCATGTTGAATAACCACTTTTTAAACCCTCACAGTGACCAATATTGTAATTTTTACAGAGTTTTGCTTACTCAAAAGCTTCCATTTTGACCCGTTTCAGGCACAGAAATGACTTTAAACACACTTATTTTAGTTGACAAAGTCATAATTCACATCCAACAGTAATTTAGAGTCAAAAGATTAAATGTTAAAATTTCATCATTATAGACCATTTTGGGATCGTTCGACAGGTCCGGAGTCATCGTTTTTCATCCGAAAATTGATTTTTTTGGACTGTACCAAAAATAATTCAAAATGCCAATTGGATCATGCCTCATGTTGAATAACCACTTTTTAAACCCTCACAGTGACCAAAATTGCCATTTTTACAGAGTTTTGCTTACTCAAAGCTTCCATTTTGACCCGTTTCAGGCACAGAAATGACTTAAAACACACTTATTCTAGTTGACAAAGTCATAATTCACATCCAACAGTCATTTAGAGTCAAAAGATTAAATGTTGAAATTTCATCATTATAGACCATTTTGGGATCGTTCGACAGGTCCGGAGTCATCGTTTTTCATCCGAAAATAGATTTTTTGGACTGTACCAAAAATGATTCAAAATGTCAATTGGATCATGCCTCATGTTGAATAACCACTTTTTAAACCCTCACAGTGACCAAAATTGCCATTTTTACAGAGTTTTGCTTACTCAAAAGCTTCCATTTTGACCCGTTTCAGGAACAGAAATGACTTTAAACACACTTATTCTAGTTGACAAAGCCATAATTCACATCCAACAGTCATTTAGAGTCAAAAGATTAAATGTTGAAATTTCATCATTATAGACCATTTTGGGATCGTTTGACAGGTCCGGAGTCATCGTTTTTCATCCGAAAATTGATTTTTTGGACTGTACCAAAAATGATTCAAAATGTCAATTGGATCATGCCTCATGTTGAATAACCACTTTTTAAACCCTCACAGTGACCAATATTGTCATTTTTACAGAGTTTTGCTTACTCAAAAGCTTCCATTTTGACCCGTTTCAGGCACAGAAATGACTTTAAACACACTTATTTTAGTTGACAAAGTCATAATTCACATCCAACAGTAATTTAGAGTCAAAAGATTAAATGTTAAAATTTCATCATTATAGACCATTTTGGGATCGTTCGACAGGTCCGGAGTCATCGTTTTTCATCCGAAAATTGATTTTTTTGGACTGTACCAAACATAATTCAAAATGTCAATTGGATCATGCCTCATGTTGAATAACCACTTTTTAAACCCTCACAGTGACCAAAATTGCCATTTTTACAGAGTTTTGCTTACTCAAAGCTTCCATTTTGACCCGTTTCAGGCACAGAAATGACTTTAAACACACTTATTCTAGTTGACAAAGTCATAATTCACATCCAACAGTAATTTAGATTCAAAAGATTAAATGTTGAAATTTCATCCATATTGACCATTTTGGGATCGTTCGACAGGTCCGGCCGGAGTCATCGTTTTTCATCCAAAAATTGATTTTTTGGACTGTACCAAAAATGATTCAAAACGTCAATTGGATCATGCCTCATGTTGAATAACCACTTTTTAAACCCTCACAGTGACCAAAATTGCAATTTTTACAGAGTTTTGCTTACTCAAAAGCTTCCATTTTGACCCGTTTCAGGCACAGAAATGACTTTAAACACACTTATTCTAGTTGACAAAGTCATAATTCACATCCAACAGTCATTTAGAGTCAAAAGATTAAATGTTGAAATTTCATCATTATAGACCATTTTGGGATCGTTCGACAGGTCCGAGTCATCGTTTTTCATCCGAAAATTGATTTTTTGGACTGTACCAAAAATGATTCAAAATGTCAATTGGATCATGCCTCATGTTGAATAACCACTTTTTAAACCCTCACAGTGACCAAAATTGCCATTTTTACAGAGTTTTGCTTACTCAAAAGCTTCCATTTTGACCCGTTTCAGGAACAGAAATGACTTTAAACACACTTATTCTAGTTGACAAAGTCATAATTCACATCCAACAGTCATTTAGAGTCAAAAGATTAAATGTTAAAATTTCATCATTATAGACCATTTTGGGATCGTTCGACAGGTCCGGAGTCATCGTTTTTCATCCGAAAATTGATTTTTTGGACTGTACCAAAAATGATTCAAAATGTCAATTGGATCATGCCTCATGTTGAATAACCACTTTTTAAACCCTCACAGTGACCAAAATCGCCATTTTTACAGAGTTTTGCTTACTCAAAAGCTTCCATTTTGACCCGTTTCAGACACAGAAATGACTTTTAAACACACTTATTCTAGTTGACAAAGTCATAATTCACATCCAACAGTAATTTAGATTCAAAAGATTAAATGTTGAAATTTCATCCATATTGACCATTTTGGGATCGTTCGACAGGTCCGGAGTCATCGTTTTTCATCCGAAAATTGATTTTTTGGACTGTACCAAAAATGATTCAAAATGTCAATTGGATCATGCCTCATGTTGAATAACCACTTTTTAAACCCTCACAGTGACCAAAATTGCCATTTTTACAGAGTTTTGCTTACTCAAAAGCTTCCATTTTGACCCGTTTCAGACACAGAAATGACTTTAAGCACACTTATTCTAGTTGACAAAGTCATAATTCACATCCAACAGTCATTTAGAGTCAAAAGATTAAATAATGAAATTTCATCATTATAGACCATTTTGGGATCGTTCGACAGGTCCGGAGTCATCGTTTTTCATCCGAAAATTGATTTTTTGGACTGTACCAAAAATGATTCAAAATGTCAATTGGATCATGCCTCATGTTGAATAACCACTTTTTAAACCCTCACAGTGACCAAAATTGCCATTTTTACAGAGTTTTGCTTACTCAAAAGCTTCCATTTTGACCCGTTTCAGGAACAGAAATGACTTTAAACACACTTATTCTAGTTGACAAAGTCATAATTCACATCCAACAGTCATTTAGAGTCAAAATATTAAATGTTAAAATTTCATCATTATAGACCATTTTGGGATCGTTCGACAGGTCCGGGGTCATCGTTTTTCATCCGAAAATTGATTTTTTGGACTGTACCAAAAATGATTCAAAATGTCAATTGGATCATGCCTCATGTTGAATAACCACTTTTTAAACCCTCACAGTGACCAAAATTGCCATTTTTACAGAGTTTTGCTTACTCAAAAGCTTCCATTTTGACCCGTTTCAGACACAGAAATGACTTTAAACACACTTATTCTAGTTGACAAAGTCATAATTCACATCCAACAGTAATTTAGAGTCAAAAGATTAAATGTTAAAATTTCATCATTATAGACCATTTTGGGATCGTTCGACAGGTCCGGAGTCATCGTTTTTCATCCGAAAATTGATTTTTTTGGACTGTACCAAAAATAATTCAAAATGTCAATTGGATCATGCCTCATGTTGAATAACCACTTTTTAAACCCTCACAGTGACCAAAATTGCCATATTTACAGAGTTTTGCTTACTCAAAAGCTTCCATTTTGACCCGTTTCAGGCACAGAAATGACTTTAAACACACTTATTCTAGTTGACAAAGTCATAATTCACATCCAACAGTCATTTAGAGTCAAAAGATTAAATGTTGAAATTTCATCATTATAGACCATTTTGGGATCATTCGACAGGTCCGGAGTCATCGTTTTTCATCCGAAAATTGATTTTTTGGACTGTACCAAAAATGATTCAAAATGTCAATTGGATCATGCCTCATGTTGAATAACCACTTTTTAAACCCTCACAGTGACCAAAATTGCCATTTTTACAGAGTTTTGCTTACTCAAAAGCTTCCATTTTGACCCGTTTCAGGCACAGAAATGACTTTAAACACACTTATTCTAGTTGACAAAGTCATAATTCACATCCAACAGTCATTTAGAGTCAAAAGATTAAATGTTAAAATTTCATCATTATAGACCATTTTGGGATCGTTCGACAGGTCCGGAGTCATCGTTTTTCATCCGAAAATTGATTTTTTGGACTGTACCAAAAATGATTCAAAATGTCAATTGGATCATGCCTCATGTTGAATAACCACTTTTTAAACCCTCACAGTGACCAAAATTGCCATTTTTACAGAGTTTTGCTTACTCAAAAGCTTCCATTTTGACCCGTTTCAGACACAGAAATGACTTTAAACACACTTATTCTAGTTGACAAAGTCATAATTCACATCCAACAGTAATTTAGATTCAAAAGATTAAATGTTGAAATTTCATCCATATTGACCATTTTGGGATCGTTCGACAGGTCCGGAGTCATCGTTTTTCATCCGAAAATTGATTTTTTGGACTGTACCAAAAATGATTCAAAATGTCAATTGGATCATTTTTTTTTTTTTTTTGTTTGTTTTTGGTGTTCAAAACTGCTTTATTGATAAGAGCACATTAGGATACACAGCTTGAGGTGCCTACAACCCGGAGGCCGGCAGCAATAGTGGAGCAACAATACACAGCCTTATAGCCGGCATCCCGGGGGCCCGGCGGCACGTTACTATGAGAAGGCTTCGTACAGCGCTGACCAGCGGGGCAGGCCAAGGAAGGATGTACTGCAGCCGAACAGGTTTTGTGTGAGCAAGAAGAGAATCTCGCTCCTAATTTTTCGTAACGTGTAGAACAAGAAGAAGAAAAAAAAGAAAACCCCAACTTTTTAACGAGGTTACGCGCGTGAAGTGGTGTATGACAATGCGATGACGATGTATGACAGTGGTGCAGTGTGGCGGTGCCGCCAGGTGTTGGCGCGTGGGGCAGTGAACGTCCAGAATGCCAGGGCCTAGGGTAGTGGTAGTCCATGGGGCTAAGGTGCAGAGTTGTTAGTGGTATGCAGGACAGCTCCCTCCGGTGGAGGGGGGGGGCGTCCGGCGGCGCGTCGGAAGGGGATGTCGGTCATAGGAGGGGGGAGGCGAGGGGGGCTGTACCGTGAGGGTCAGTGCCACACCTTCCACGAGGAGACTGCAGGGGCATAGAGATCCCATAGGTGGAGGAAAGCAGTGTGTGTCATGTAGCGCCAGATGGCAATAAGGCGACCAATAGTCCTAATGGGGTTGGGAGGCAGTGGGCCCATCACCTGGCGCTGTGTCATCATCCGAGCGCCTGAGCAGGTAGTGTACCAGTGGGTCCCAGATATTCCTAGGTCTGCTTGTGAGAGGTAATAATTCCGAAAAAGTGTTATGCTGATCCTGGCAATATGTTAAATCAGTGAGCCAATCCTTGAACTTAGGCGCTCTGCCTCTGCTCCAGCGGCAGGCGACACGTCGCTTGGCTAGGAGGAATGCCATATCGACGAATTTCCTACTTCCCCTGGATATGTGCTTCGTGTATCCAAGGATGGCCACCAAGGGGTCCGCGGGGATCTCCTCATCCACCATCTGCACAACGGCCTCGATGACTTGTCGCCAGTAGTCTGCAATCTGGGGGCAGGACCATGCTAAGTGGAGAAAGTCAGCGTGTTCTGCGCGGCAGCGCTCACAGCGGTCATTGTCGGCCAGCCCGAATCTGTGTTTTCGGGCCGGAGTGTAGTAGATCCTCTGCAAGTATTTATAATGTATTATTTTCAATCTGCAACTGGCAGTGATGCGAGAAGTCAATGCACAGCAGTAGTGCCATTGATCGTCCGAAACCTCTGTATCCAGTTCCGCCGACCAGCGCAGTCTGGCAGTAGAGATCGATAGGGGGGCAGCTCCACGACATTGGCGGTAGAGCCTAGAGACTAGATGGGCCCCATCTGGAGATTCTAGGAGATGGTGTAGAGGAGGCAAAGGCACAGGTTCAGTAGGATAATCCGGAAGGATGTCTCGCATCCCCGCGCGCAATCGAATATAGTAAAACAATTCGAGGGGCGAGTGGGCATGCGATTGGAAAAAAAGATCCGCCGTCTTGAACGTTCCGTTGTGGAACAGGTCACCCCAAGTGGAGATATGCAGTTTGGCGCAGAGCTGGTGAAACCCAATTTCCGACAGCAAGGTAAGGTTTGGGTGGTAGGTCAGAGGGAGCTTAGGAGAGTAGGGCATCGCGCAGAGGAGTCGCTGGGCGATGCGTCGCCACGCGTCTAGGGTGCAGGAAACCGAGGTGTTTGCTGTAGGGATGGAAGACTCGGGACAATGCATCAGACCGTTCAATGGAAGTGGGTGTGCTATCCAATCCTCCACTGCTACGTGAGGCATGAAGGGGGTAGGAGCCATCCAATGGTAAGCAAAATGCGCTTGTGCGCATAGGTAGTATACCTTGAAATCCGGGATGTCGAAGCCACCCTGGTCGTAGGGAAGGGTCAACGTGGACCACTTTAGCCGGGGAGCTTTGCCACCCCAGAAAAGTCTGCGTAGCTCGGCGCGAAGTGTCCTGAAGAAGAAAGCCCCTGGATAATATGGGATGTTTAGGAAAAAATACAAAAAACGGGGCAATATCACCATTTTAATAAGGGAGGCTCTGCCAGCCATGGAGAGTGGCATCGTGATCCACCTGTCGACAGAAGCGGTCAGTTTGGTTATAGCCACGCCATAATTGGAGCGAAGCGTCTCATCTTTGTCCCGTGCGATGCGGATCCCCAAATAACGAAGATCGTCTTTGCACCACACCAATGGATAATCTAATGGGAAGTCAGTCACCGCATCGGTTAGGGGAAAAAATTGTGACTTGGCCCAATTAATATGAACGCCCGATAGCCCCCCGAACAGGACGAATTCGCGGAGCAGGGGGTTGAGGTGTAGTTCCGGGAATTTGACATACAGCGTGATGTCATCCGCATAGAGGGATACATCAATTTGCCGCTGCAGGCATTGAAACGCTCCCTCCCGGTGTAATTGGCGGAGGCGGCACGCTAGTGGTTCGACCGCGATTGCAAACAGCAGGGGTGAGAGCGGGCATCCCTGACGAGTGCCTCTACTAATACTGATGGGTGGCGATTGCTTCCCGTTGATCAGTACCTTCGCCGTGGGATCCGTGTATAGGAGGCGCACCCAGGCTAGGAACAGTTTAGGGAACCCCATGCGTCCCAGAACCGAAAAGAGGTAAGGCCACTCGACGGAGTCGAACGCCTTGGTGGCGTCAAGGAACACAGCCGCCACTGGGACATCAGGATGGACAGAGCGTAGTAGAGAAAACAGGGTGCGCAGATTATGGGAGGTGGACCTGCCTGCTACGAAGCCAGATTGGTCGGGTAGGACGATTCTAGTCATCAGGAGTGATAGTCTCGTGGCGAGAACCTTAGCAAGGATCTTCACATCACAATTTAGAAGGGAGAGTGGGCGGTAAGAGTCACAGGAAGTAGGGGCCTTGCCAGGTTTCAGAAGGGAGGTGATAACCACTTCACGCATAGATCGAGGTAGTCTACCATCAGCTAACGACTCAGTGAATACTTCGTTAAGCACTGGTGCCATAATATCAATATAAGTTTTGTAAAATTCGGCTGGGATGCCATCGAGCCCTGGGGCCTTCCCATTCTGTAGGGACATAATGGCCTCGCGAACTTCCTCGAGTTCAAAAGGAGCCGCTAGGAACTCCCTGTCTCCGTCGCTAAGCCAGCATAGCGCCACGTCGTTCATATATTCAGCGTATGGAGCATCAGTTTCTGCCTTTGAGGTATATAGTGTCGAGTAGTGCGTTGTAAATGCAGTCAGTATCCCATCTGAGTCTCTAGTGACAATGCCATCCTCATCAATAAGTTCTAATATCGTGGTGTGTTCACGTGGCGCGCGCGTGAGTGAGGCGAGCACTTTACCAGGCCTATCCCCCTCGCAGTATTTCCGGGCCACCCAGTGTTTGCCCCGATATTTCGCCTCTCTTGCAGCCTCCTCCTCATACTTGGATAGTGTGTCCCTAAAGGTCACCCGCAGGAGTGGGTCATCGCTCGCCACCATTTGGAGCTCTAGTGCATGCAACTCTTTTTCCAATGTGGTGATGGTACGCAGAATATCCCGCAGGACCCCATGGCTCTTAGAGATGCAGAATCCCCGAATAGTGACTTTGAAGGCCTCCCATATGTGTTCCACTGATTCTACGGAGCCCTTGTTTCTAGGAAAGAAATCCCTGATCTCCTCGCCCAACTCCGTGCGAAAGAGCTCATCAAGGAGCGTATCGGGGCTTAGCCTCCAGTGCTGTCTTGGACTATCCCACCCAGGGGTCCGGAACCGTAGTCTAACAGGGCTGTGATCTGAATAGGTCCGGGGCAAATGATCGGCCTCTAACAGCTCCCTAGTGACGCCCCGGTCTACCAAAAAGTAATCCAAGCGCGCCCAGGTCCCGGTGTGATGTGTAAAGTGCGTGCCTTCCCGCCCGTGGGGATGTAGCTGTCGCCAAGCGTCAAATAGTCCACCCTCCTCCATTACCCCCTCCAAAACCTCCCTAGCTCGGGGCTTGTAAGAATTAACACCATCCGCCCTATCCAGGGAAGGTACCAAGGCCAGATTAAAATCACCTCCCCAGATGACGTGTCGTGCCCCGATGGACACAATCTCGCCCCACAGTGTGGAAAAAAAACCAGGTGAGTCAACATTCGGTGCGTACATTGAGACAAATAAATAAATGTCATGCCCCAGTCTCCCCCACAACAATACATATCTCCCCTCCCTGTCCGCCATTTCCCCCATGTGAAAGAAAGGTACACCTCGAGCAACTAGTATCGCCACTCCTCTAGCATAAGACGAATAGGAGGAAAAAGCACGGGTACCCGCCCATTTCTGTCCAAACGGGGCGTCCCTGCGCACGGGCAAGTGTGTCTCTTGTAGCAGAGCTATTTGCACATGGTGCCTTTTCAAGTAGGCGATAACATTCCTGCATTTCCGAGCATCGTTCAACCCCCGAACATTCCACGAAAGACATGTTAATCGCACAGGCAAGTTCACCGCAGCCATGAGCACATTGACAATAAAGAAGAAGGCGCCCAAGCGGGCCAAAGCATGGAGTCACAGCCGCAACAGGAGCGCCAAGCCCCACACCACATCAGCATAAGCAAGCACCTTCTATGCAATAGTAACCTCTTAACGTCTGAACCCCCCCCGCCCACCCCAGCATCCCAAACATGCCAGTAGCCATGAAATCCCCAAGAACACCCCCCCCTCATACCCCTCCCCCCCAACTTCAGTGTGGCAAAAAACCCAACAAACAATTGTTCAGTGGGGAACACCCAATTAGGGAACATCTAAAGGCGCGCGCTGCCACTATCCGGCCCATAGCTCCAGTCTGTACCGCCCTCGGTGGAGGCTAGGGCCAAGAGAGCGGTCCTTGGTATACGTTACCACAGGGGGTGCGATGTCCATTAAGTCCGATCCATATGATGCTGCCTATCCACCGAGTGGTGAGTTAGCACCAACCAGTAGATGATTACGTGCTTGCCAAGTGTCGAAGGTCATGAAGGCAGTTAATCCTCCTGGCGTTCAGGTGGTAGGGCATCGTTCTCCAGGTCGTCCTCAGGCGCCCGTTCTCCCCTGCGTGCCCTTCGGATGGATTTGAAGTAATCTTCAGCTTTCTGCGGGTTTGTGAAGAAGCGTTGTGTGCCCTGATGAGTAACCCTCAGCTTTGCCGGATACAAAAGTGCATAGTCTATCTGGGCTTCACGCAGTTTCTTTTTTATTGGAAGGAATTTGCGCCTCTCATCCTGAACCATTGGTGTAAAATCAGGATAAATGGAAAAGGTGATGCCTTCATACCTCAGCGATCTCTGTGTCCGGGCCGCTCGAAGGGCCGTGTCGCGGTCTCGGTAATTCAGTAGTCGAGCGATTATGGGTCGCGGTGGTAGGCCAGGCTGGGGCACAGGTGCTAGTGATCGGTGAGCCCTCTCCACTATGAATTGTGAGGAGAAGGCGTCCTCCCCGATTGAGCCCTTGAGCAATTTCTCCACATAGAGTTCCATCCTGCCTGTGGCAGTGGATTCCGGCACATTGGTAATGCGAATGTTATTGCGGCGGCTTCGCGCTTCTAAGTCCTCATTCTTGGCCGCAATGACACGGAGGAGGTTATCCATTCTCGCTAACTGTGTTGCGTGGGTCGCGGCGGCGTCGGTGTTGTCGGAAATCCGTTGCTCCGCAGTCGTAAGGCGCTCCTCATGGCAATCCACTTTGTGGACCAAGGCGTCCAGCCGGGCCGTGACTCCATCCACTTTCTCTACCACGGTGGCAAAGCCCTGCCGCATTTCCTGTAGAAGGCTGGCGATGTCCGCAGCAGGGGCATCAGGCTGGGCAGGCTGCTGGGGTGGCTCACTGGGACTCCGGTGTGTCTGCGTCGATGTGTGGCCCTTGCGAGTACTATCAAAGCTTAGCTTGGGCTGGCGAGCGTCGGGGCGTCCCATGCTGAGATCTCCAAACTAGTGAGGGTCCAGACAGAATAGCAAGGATGGCAGTGGCCAAGCGGGCGGTCAGCAACCGGCTGTGTATCAGGGGTGATTCAAAGGTTGGGGCCCAGCAGCAGTTCGAAGCGCGCGCAGTGACACAGGCAGCGCCACGTGTCCAGTCGTTGTTCTATGGCAGCATACGTCCGCCGCTCATCCAGCAGCAGCCCCAGCCAGATAGCGTGGGCGCCGAAGCGCCAGTCTTTGCGCCAAGTCTCCGGGCCAAGTCCCCTTCACCAGTCGTTGTAGCGCGCAATGCAGTGCACTAGGCAGCCCTTTGGGGGAAGGGCACTCAGGCCTCCTGATCGCTGTTGTCCCCTCCGCTGTTGTCCCCTCCGCTCGTGGCTGAAGGATCCGTGGCGATCCGTGAGCAAGGAGCGCTATCCGCAGCACTGGGGCTTCACTCTGTGGGAGCGGCAGGCAACGCACAGAGCTCCGGGTCCGTTGCGGCTCCGGGGACAGGCACGGCCGCCGGCCGGGCACCAAGCACCACGGTGAGAGCAGGTCGCGTAGCGCACTGGTAGCGCCGCGTTCAGGATGAAGGCGGGTGCAGGGTGAGAAGCGCCGCTTTCCCTTTCAGCCCACACCAGGGGTCCGGCTCGGAGGAGCAATGCGGGCAAGATGTCCGCGCGGCCTGGCGGCCTCGTGGCGGTCCCCGAGGTCGCGTAGCTGCGGTGGCCGGGGTCTCTCCCCAGTGCGCTCCAGGGCTGACGTCGGGCAATCTTTGGGAGTCCGTATCTCCGGCTCCGAGTCTCCCAGCCGCTTCAAACTTCGGTCGAGTGTAGGGAACGCTCTCGTGATGTGGGGACCGGGCTTCTGGGGATCACACGGTCCCCGTGGCAGCAGATCGATGCAGGATCAATATCCAAGGAGCGGGAGCTGCAGGTCTAGGCAGCCATTCCGCAAGCGCGCCCTCTAGCGCCCCCGTCAATTGGATCATGCCTCATGTTGAATAACCACTTTTTAAACCCTCACAGTGACCAAAATTGCCATTTTTACAGAGTTTTGCTTACTCAAAAGCTTCCATTTTGACCCGTTTCAGACACAGAAATGACTTTAAACACACGTATTCTAGTTGACAAAGTCATAATTCACATCCAACAGTCATTTAGAGTCAAAAGATTAAATGTTAAAATTTCATCATTATAGACCATTTTGGGATCGTTCGACAGGTCCGGAGTCATCGTTTTTCATCCGAAAATTGATTTTTTGGACTGTACCAAAAATGATTCAAAATGTCAATTGGATCATGCCTCATGTTGAATAACCACTTTTTAAACCCTCACAGTGACCAAAATTGCCATTTTTACAGAGTTTTGCTTACTCAAAAGCTTCAATTCTGACCCGTTTCCGGCACAGAAATGACTTTAAACACACTTATTTTAGTTGACAAAGTCCTAATTCACATCCAACAGTAATTTAGAGTCAAAAGATTAAATGTTAAAATTTCATCATTATAGACCATTTTGGGGTCGTTCGACAGGTCCGGAGTCATCGTTTTTCATCCGAAAATTGATTTTTTGGACTGTACCAAAAATGATTCAAAATGTCAATTGGATCATGCCTCATGTTGAATAACCACTTTTTAAACCCTCACAGTGACCAAAATTGCCATTTTTACAGAGTTTTGCTTACTCAAAAGCTTCCATTTTGACCCGTTTCAGACACAGAAATGACTTTAAACACACTTATTCTAGTTGACAAAGTCATAATTCACATCCAACAGTCATTTAGAGTCAAAAGATTAAATGTTGAAATTTCATCATTATAGACCATTTTGGGATCGTTCGACAGGTCCGGAGTCATCGTTTTTCATCCGAAAATTGATTTTTTGGACTGTACCAAAAATGATTCAAAATGTCAATTGGATCATGCCTCATGTTGAATAACCACTTTTTAAACCCTCACAGTGACCAAAATTGCCATTTTTACAGAGTTTTGCTTACTCAAAAGCTTCAATTCTGACCCGTTTCAGGCACAGAAATGACTTTAAACACACTTATTTTAGTTGACAAAGTCCTAATTCACATCCAACAGTAATTTAGAGTCAAAAGATTAAATGTTAAAATTTCATCATTATAGACCATTTTGGGATCGTTCGACAGGTCCGGAGTCATCGTTTTTCATCCGAAAATTGATTTTTTGGACTGTACCAAAAATGATTCAAAATGTCAATTGGATCATGCCTCATGTTGAATAACCACTTTTTAAACCCTCACAGTGACCAAAATTGCCATTTTTACAGAGTTTTGCTTACTCAAAAGCTTCCATTTTGACCCGTTTCAGACACAGAAATGACTTTAAACACACTTATTCTAGTTGACAAAGTCATAATTCACATCCAACAGTCATTTAGAGTCAAAAGATTAAATGTTGAAATTTCATCATTATAGACCATTTTGGGATCGTTTGACAGGTCCGGAGTCATCGTTTTTCATCCGAAAATTGATTTTTTGGACTGTACCAAAAATGATTCAAAATGTCAATTGGATCATGCCTCATGTTGAATAACCACTTTTTAAACCCTCACAGTGACCAAAATTGCCATTTTTACAGAGTTTTGCTTACTCAAAAGCTTCCATTTTGACCCGTTTCAGGCACAGAAATGACTTTAAACACACTTATTTTAGTTGACAAAGTCATAATTCACATCCAACAGTAATTTAGAGTCAAAAGATTAAATGTTAAAATTTCATCATTATAGACCATTTTGGGATCGTTCGACAGGTCCGGAGTCATCGTTTTTCATCCGAAAATTGATTTTTTGGACTGTACCAAAAATGATTCAAAATGCCAATTGGATCATGCCTCATGTTGAATAACCACTTTTTAAACCCTCACAGTGACCAAAATTGCCATTTTTACAGAGTTTTGCTTACTCAAAGCTTCCATTTTGACCCGTTTCAGGCACAGAAATGACTTTAAACACACTTATTCTAGTTGACAAAGTCATAATTCACACCCAACAGTCATTTAGAGTCAAAAGATTAAATGTTGAAATTTCATCACTATAGACCATTTTGGGATCGTTCGACAGGTCCGGAGTCATCGTTTTTCATCCGAAAATTGATTTTTTGGACTGTACCAAAAATGATTCAAAATGTCAATTGGATCATGCCTCATGTTGAATAACCACTTTTTAAACCCTCACAGTGACCAAAATTGCCATTTTTACAGAGTTTTGCTTACTCAAAAGCTTCCATTTTGACCCGTTTCAGGAACAGAAATGACTTTAAACACACTTATTCTAGTTTACAAAGTCATAATTCACATCCAACAGTCATTTAGAGTCAAAAGATTAAATGTTAAAATTTCATCATTATAGACCATTTTGGGATCGTTCGACAGGTCCGGAGTCATCGTTTTTCATCCGAAAATTGATTTTTTGGACTGTACCAAAAATGATTCAAAATGTCAATTGGATCATGCCTCATGTTGAATAACCACTTTTTAAACCCTCACAGTGACCAAAATTGCCATTTTTACAGAGTTTTGCTTACTCAAAAGCTTCCATTTTGACCCGTTTCAGACACAGAAATGACTTTAAACACACTTATTCTAGTTGACAAAGTCATAATTCACATCCAACAGTCATTTAGAGTCAAAAGATTAAATGTTGAAATTTCATCATTATAGACCATTTTGGGATCGTTTGACAGGTCCGGAGTCATCGTTTTTCATCCGAAAATTGATTTTTTGGACTGTACCAAAAATGATTCAAAATGTCAATTGGATCATGCCTCATGTTGAATAACCACTTTTTAAACCCTCACAGTGACCAATATTGTCATTTTTACAGAGTTTTGCTTACTCAAAAGCTTCCATTTTGACCCGTTTCAGGCACAGAAATGACTTTAAACACACTTATTTTAGTTGACAAAGTCATAATTCACATCCAACAGTAATTTAGAGTCAAAAGATTAAATGTTAAAATTTCATTATTATAGACCATTTTGGGATCGTTCGACAGGTCCGGAGTCATCGTTTTTCATCCGAAAATTGATTTTTTTGGACTGTACCAAAAATAATTCAAAATGTCAATTGGATCATGCCTCATGTTGAATAACCACTTTTTAAACCCTCACAGTGACCAAAATTGCCATTTTTACAGAGTTTTGCTTACTCAAAGCTTCCATTTTGACCCGTTTCAGGCACAGAAATGACTTTAAACACACTTATTCTAGTTGACAAAGTCATAATTCACATCCAACAGTCATTTAGAGTCAAAAGATTAAATGTTGAAATTTCATCATTATAGACCATTTTGGGATCGTTCGACAGGTCCGGAGTCATCGTTTTTCATCCAAAAATTGATTTTTTGGACTGTACCAAAAATGATTCAAAATGTCAATTGGATCATGCCTCATGTTGAATAACCACTTTTTAAACCCTCACAGTGACCAAAATTGCAATTTTTTACAGAGTTTTGCTTACTCAAAAGCTTCCATTTTGACCCGTTTCAGGCACAGAAATGACTTTAAACACACTTATTCTAGTTGACAAAGTCATAATTCACATCCAACAGTCATTTAGAGTCAAAAGATTAAATGTTAAAATTTCATCATTATAGACCATTTTGGGATCGTTCGACAGGTCCGAGTCATCGTTTTTCATCCGAAAATTGATTTTTTGGACTGTACCAAAAATGATTCAAAATGTCAATTGGATCATGCCTCATGTTGAATAACCACTTTTTAAACCCTCACAGTGACCAAAATTGCCATTTTTACAGAGTTTTGCTTACTCAAAAGCTTCCATTTTGACCCGTTTCAGGAACAGAAATGACTTTAAACACACTTATTCTAGTTGACAAAGTCATAATTCACATCCAACAGTCATTTAGAGTCAAAAGATTAAATGTTAAAATTTCATCATTATAGACCATTTTGGGATCGTTCGACAGGTCCGGAGTCATTGTTTTTCATCCGAAAATTGATTTTTTGGACTGTACCAAAAATGATTCAAAATGTCAATTGGATCATGCCTCATGTTGAATAACCACTTTTTAAACCCTCACAGTGACCAAAATTGCCATTTTTACAGAGTTTTGCTTACTCAAAAGCTTCCATTTTGACCCGTTTCAGACACAGAAATGACTTTAAACACACTTATTCTAGTTGACAAAGTCATAATTCACATCCAACAGTCATTTAGAGTCAAAAGATTAAATGTTGAAATTTCATCATTATAGACCATTTTGGGATCGTTCGACAGGTCCGGAGTCATCGTTTTTCATCCGAAAATTGATTTTTTGGACTGTACCAAAAATGATTCAAAATGTCAATTGGATCATGCCTCATGTTGAATAACCACTTTTTAAACCCTCACAGTGACCAAAATTGCCATTTTTACAGAGTTTTGCTTACTCAAAAGCTTCAATTCTGACCCGTTTCAGGCACAGAAATGACTTTAAACACACTTATTTTAGTTGACAAAGTCCTAATTCACATCCAACAGTAATTTAGAGTCAAAAGATTAAATGTTAAAATTTCATTATTATAGACCATTTTGGGATCGTTCGACAGGTCCGGAGTCATCGTTTTTCATCCGAAAATTGATTTTTTTGGACTGTACCAAAAATAATTCAAAATGTCAATTGGATCATGCCTCATGTTGAATAACCACTTTTTAAACCCTCACAGTGACCAAAATTGCCATTTTTACAGAGTTTTGCTTACTCAAAGCTTCCATTTTGACCCGTTTCAGGCACAGAAATGACTTTAAACACACTTATTCTAGTTGACAAAGTCATAATTCACATCCAACAGTCATTTAGAGTCAAAAGATTAAATGTTGAAATTTCATCATTATAGACCATTTTGGGATCGTTCGACAGGTCCGGAGTCATCGTTTTTCATCCAAAAATTGATTTTTTGGACTGTACCAAAAATGATTCAAAATGTCAATTGGATCATGCCTCATGTTGAATAACCACTTTTTAAACCCTCACAGTGACCAAAATTGCAATTTTTTACAGAGTTTTGCTTACTCAAAAGCTTCCATTTTGACCCGTTTCAGGCACAGAAATGACTTTAAACACACTTATTCTAGTTGACAAAGTCATAATTCACATCCAACAGTCATTTAGAGTCAAAAGATTAAATGTTAAAATTTCATCATTATAGACCATTTTGGGATCGTTCGACAGGTCCGAGTCATCGTTTTTCATCCGAAAATTGATTTTTTGGACTGTACCAAAAATGATTCAAAATGTCAATTGGATCATGCCTCATGTTGAATAACCACTTTTTAAACCCTCACAGTGACCAAAATTGCCATTTTTACAGAGTTTTGCTTACTCAAAAGCTTCCATTTTGACCCGTTTCAGGAACAGAAATGACTTTAAACACACTTATTCTAGTTGACAAAGTCATAATTCACATCCAACAGTCATTTAGAGTCAAAAGATTAAATGTTAAAATTTCATCATTATAGACCATTTTGGGATCGTTCGACAGGTCCGGAGTCATCGTTTTTCATCCGAAAATTGATTTTTTGGACTGTACCAAAAATGATTCAAAATGTCAATTGGATCATGCCTCATGTTGAATAACCACTTTTTAAACCCTCACAGTGACCAAAATTGCCATTTTTACAGAGTTTTGCTTACTCAAAAGCTTCCATTTTGACCCGTTTCAGACACAGAAATGACTTTAAACACACTTATTCTAGTTGACAAAGTCATAATTCACATCCAACAGTCATTTAGAGTCAAAAGATTAAATGTTGAAATTTCATCATTATAGACCATTTTGGGATCGTTCGACAGGTCCGGAGTCATCGTTTTTCATCCGAAAATTGATTTTTTGGACTGTACCAAAAATGATTCAAAATGTCAATTGGATCATGCCTCATGTTGAATAACCACTTTTTAAACCCTCACAGTGACCAAAATTGCCATTTTTACAGAGTTTTGCTTACTCAAAAGCTTCAATTCTGACCCGTTTCAGGCACAGAAATGACTTTAAACACACTTATTTTAGTTGACAAAGTCCTAATTCACATCCAACAGTAATTTAGAGTCAAAAGATTAAATGTTAAAATTTCATTATTATAGACCATTTTGGGATCGTTCGACAGGTCCGGAGTCATCGTTTTTCATCCGAAAATTGATTTTTTTGGACTGTACCAAAAATAATTCAAAATGTCAATTGGATCATGCCTCATGTTGAATAACCACTTTTTAAACCCTCACAGTGACCAAAATTGCCATTTTTACAGAGTTTTGCTTACTCAAAGCTTCCATTTTGACCCGTTTCAGGCACAGAAATGACTTTAAACACACTTATTCTAGTTGACAAAGTCATAATTCACATCCAACAGTCATTTAGAGTCAAAAGATTAAATGTTGAAATTTCATCATTATAGACCATTTTGGGATCGTTCGACAGGTCCGGAGTCATCGTTTTTCATCCAAAAATTGATTTTTTGGACTGTACCAAAAATGATTCAAAATGTCAATTGGATCATGCCTCATGTTGAATAACCACTTTTTAAACCCTCACAGTGACCAAAATTGCAATTTTTTACAGAGTTTTGCTTACTCAAAAGCTTCCATTTTGACCCGTTTCAGGCACAGAAATGACTTTAAACACACTTATTCTAGTTGACAAAGTCATAATTCACATCCAACAGTCATTTAGAGTCAAAAGATTAAATGTTAAAATTTCATCATTATAGACCATTTTGGGATCGTTCGACAGGTCCGAGTCATCGTTTTTCATCCGAAAATTGATTTTTTGGACTGTACCAAAAATGATTCAAAATGTCAATTGGATCATGCCTCATGTTGAATAACCACTTTTTAAACCCTCACAGTGACCAAAATTGCCATTTTTACAGAGTTTTGCTTACTCAAAAGCTTCCATTTTGACCCGTTTCAGGAACAGAAATGACTTTAAACACACTTATTCTAGTTGACAAAGTCATAATTCACATCCAACAGTCATTTAGAGTCAAAAGATTAAATGTTAAAATTTCATCATTATAGACCATTTTGGGATCGTTCGACAGGTCCGGAGTCATCGTTTTTCATCCGAAAATTGATTTTTTGGACTGTACCAAAAATGATTCAAAATGTCAATTGGATCATGCCTCATGTTGAATAACCACTTTTTAAACCCTCACAGTGACCAAAATTGCCATTTTTACAGAGTTTTGCTTACTCAAAAGCTTCCATTTTGACCCGTTTCAGACACAGAAATGACTTTAAACACACTTATTCTAGTTGACAAAGTCATAATTCACATCCAACAGTCATTTAGAGTCAAAAGATTAAATGTTGAAATTTCATCATTATAGACCATTTTGGGATCGTTCGACAGGTCCGGAGTCATCGTTTTTCATCCGAAAATTGATTTTTTGGACTGTACCAAAAATGATTCAAAATGTCAATTGGATCATGCCTCATGTTGAATAACCACTTTTTAAACCCTCACAGTGACCAAAATTGCCATTTTTACAGAGTTTTGCTTACTCAAAAGCTTCAATTCTGACCCGTTTCAGGCACAGAAATGACTTTAAACACACTTATTTTAGTTGACAAAGTCCTAATTCACATCCAACAGTAATTTAGAGTCAAAAGATTAAATGTTAAAATTTCATCATTATAGACCATTTTGGGATCGTTCGACAGGTCCGGAGTCATCGTTTTTCATCCGAAAATTGATTTTTTGGACTGTACCAAAAATGATTCAAAATGTCAATTGGATCATGCCTCATGTTGAATAACCACTTTTTAAACCCTCACAGTGACCAAAATTGCCATTTTTACAGAGTTTTGCTTACTTAAAAGCTTCCATTTTGACCCGTTTCAGACACAGAAATGACTTTAAACACACTTATTCTAGTTGACAAAGTCATAATTCACATCCAACAGTCATTTAGAGTCAAAAGATTAAATGTTGAAATTTCATCATTATAGACCATTTTGGGATCGTTCGACAGGTCCGGAGTCATCGTTTTTCATCCGAAAATTGATTTTTTGGACTGTACCAAAAATGATTCAAAATGTCAATTGGATCATGCCTCATGTTGAATAACCACTTTTTAAACCCTCACAGTGACCAAAATTGCCATTTTTACAGAGTTTTGCTTACTCAAAAGCTTCCATTTTGACCCGTTTCAGGCACAGAAATGACTTTAAACACACTTATTCTAGTTGACAAAGTCATAATTCACATCCAACAGTCATTTAGAGTCAAAAGATTAAATGTTGAAATTTCATCATTATAGACCATTTTGGGATCGTTCGACAGGTCCTAGTCATCGTTTTTCATCCGAAAATTGATTTTTTGGACTGTACCAAAAATGATTCAAAATGTCAATTGGATCATGCCTCATGTTGAATAACCACTTTTTAAACCCTCACAGTGACCAAAATTGCCATTTTTACAGAGTTTTGCTTACTCAAAAGCTTCCATTTTGACCCGTTTCAGGAACAGAAATGACTTTAAACACACTTATTCTAGTTGACAAAGTCATAATTCACATCCAACAGTCATTTAGAGTCAAAAGATTAAATGTTAAAATTTCATCATTATAGACCATTTTGGGATCGTTCGACAGGTCCGGAGTCATTGTTTTTCATCCGAAAATTGATTTTTTGGACTGTACCAAAAATGATTCAAAATGTCAATTGGATCATGCCTCATGTTGAATAACCACTTTTTAAACCCTCACAGTGACCAAAATTGCCATTTTTACAGAGTTTTGCTTACTCAAAAGCTTCCATTTTGACCCGTTTCAGACACAGAAATGACTTTAAACACACTTATTCTAGTTGACAAAGTCATAATTCACATCCAACAGTCATTTAGAGTCAAAAGATTAAATGTTGAAATTTCATCATTATAGACCATTTTGGGATCGTTCGACAGGTCCGGAGTCATCGTTTTTCATCCGAAAATTGATTTTTTGGACTGTACCAAAAATGATTCAAAATGTCAATTGGATCATGCCTCATGTTGAATAACCACTTTTTAAACCCTCACAGTGACCAAAATTGCCATTTTTACAGAGTTTTGCTTACTCAAAAGCTTCAATTCTGACCCGTTTCAGGCACAGAAATGACTTTAAACACACTTATTTTAGTTGACAAAGTCCTAATTCACATCCAACAGTAATTTAGAGTCAAAAGATTAAATGTTAAAATTTCATTATTATAGACCATTTTGGGATCGTTCGACAGGTCCGGAGTCATCGTTTTTCATCCGAAAATTGATTTTTTTGGACTGTACCAAAAATAATTCAAAATGTCAATTGGATCATGCCTCATGTTGAATAACCACTTTTTAAACCCTCACAGTGACCAAAATTGCCATTTTTACAGAGTTTTGCTTACTCAAAGCTTCCATTTTGACCCGTTTCAGGCACAGAAATGACTTTAAACACACTTATTCTAGTTGACAAAGTCATAATTCACATCCAACAGTCATTTAGAGTCAAAAGATTAAATGTTGAAATTTCATCATTATAGACCATTTTGGGATCGTTCGACAGGTCCGGAGTCATCGTTTTTCATCCAAAAATTGATTTTTTGGACTGTACCAAAAATGATTCAAAATGTCAATTGGATCATGCCTCATGTTGAATAACCACTTTTTAAACCCTCACAGTGACCAAAATTGCAATTTTTTACAGAGTTTTGCTTACTCAAAAGCTTCCATTTTGACCCGTTTCAGGCACAGAAATGACTTTAAACACACTTATTCTAGTTGACAAAGTCATAATTCACATCCAACAGTCATTTAGAGTCAAAAGATTAAATGTTAAAATTTCATCATTATAGACCATTTTGGGATCGTTCGACAGGTCCGAGTCATCGTTTTTCATCCGAAAATTGATTTTTTGGACTGTACCAAAAATGATTCAAAATGTCAATTGGATCATGCCTCATGTTGAATAACCACTTTTTAAACCCTCACAGTGACCAAAATTGCCATTTTTACAGAGTTTTGCTTACTCAAAAGCTTCCATTTTGACCCGTTTCAGGAACAGAAATGACTTTAAACACACTTATTCTAGTTGACAAAGTCATAATTCACATCCAACAGTCATTTAGAGTCAAAAGATTAAATGTTAAAATTTCATCATTATAGACCATTTTGGGATCGTTCGACAGGTCCGGAGTCATCGTTTTTCATCCGAAAATTGATTTTTTGGACTGTACCAAAAATGATTCAAAATGTCAATTGGATCATGCCTCATGTTGAATAACCACTTTTTAAACCCTCACAGTGACCAAAATTGCCATTTTTACAGAGTTTTGCTTACTCAAAAGCTTCCATTTTGACCCGTTTCAGACACAGAAATGACTTTAAACACACTTATTCTAGTTGACAAAGTCATAATTCACATCCAACAGTCATTTAGAGTCAAAAGATTAAATGTTGAAATTTCATCATTATAGACCATTTTGGGATCGTTCGACAGGTCCGGAGTCATCGTTTTTCATCCGAAAATTGATTTTTTGGACTGTACCAAAAATGATTCAAAATGTCAATTGGATCATGCCTCATGTTGAATAACCACTTTTTAAACCCTCACAGTGACCAAAATTGCCATTTTTACAGAGTTTTGCTTACTCAAAAGCTTCAATTCTGACCCGTTTCAGGCACAGAAATGACTTTAAACACACTTATTTTAGTTGACAAAGTCCTAATTCACATCCAACAGTAATTTAGAGTCAAAAGATTAAATGTTAAAATTTCATTATTATAGACCATTTTGGGATCGTTCGACAGGTCCGGAGTCATCGTTTTTCATCCGAAAATTGATTTTTTTGGACTGTACCAAAAATAATTCAAAATGTCAATTGGATCATGCCTCATGTTGAATAACCACTTTTTAAACCCTCACAGTGACCAAAATTGCCATTTTTACAGAGTTTTGCTTACTCAAAGCTTCCATTTTGACCCGTTTCAGGCACAGAAATGACTTTAAACACACTTATTCTAGTTGACAAAGTCATAATTCACATCCAACAGTCATTTAGAGTCAAAAGATTAAATGTTGAAATTTCATCATTATAGACCATTTTGGGATCGTTCGACAGGTCCGGAGTCATCGTTTTTCATCCAAAAATTGATTTTTTGGACTGTACCAAAAATGATTCAAAATGTCAATTGGATCATGCCTCATGTTGAATAACCACTTTTTAAACCCTCACAGTGACCAAAATTGCAATTTTTTACAGAGTTTTGCTTACTCAAAAGCTTCCATTTTGACCCGTTTCAGGCACAGAAATGACTTTAAACACACTTATTCTAGTTGACAAAGTCATAATTCACATCCAACAGTCATTTAGAGTCAAAAGATTAAATGTTAAAATTTCATCATTATAGACCATTTTGGGATCGTTCGACAGGTCCGAGTCATCGTTTTTCATCCGAAAATTGATTTTTTGGACTGTACCAAAAATGATTCAAAATGTCAATTGGATCATGCCTCATGTTGAATAACCACTTTTTAAACCCTCACAGTGACCAAAATTGCCATTTTTACAGAGTTTTGCTTACTCAAAAGCTTCCATTTTGACCCGTTTCAGGAACAGAAATGACTTTAAACACACTTATTCTAGTTGACAAAGTCATAATTCACATCCAACAGTCATTTAGAGTCAAAAGATTAAATGTTAAAATTTCATCATTATAGACCATTTTGGGATCGTTCGACAGGTCCGGAGTCATCGTTTTTCATCCGAAAATTGATTTTTTGGACTGTACCAAAAATGATTCAAAATGTCAATTGGATCATGCCTCATGTTGAATAACCACTTTTTAAACCCTCACAGTGACCAAAATTGCCATTTTTACAGAGTTTTGCTTACTCAAAAGCTTCCATTTTGACCCGTTCCAGACACAGAAATGACTTTAAACACACTTATTCTAGTTGACAAAGTCATAATTCACATCCAACAGTCATTTAGAGTCAAAAGATTAAATGTTGAAATTTCATCATTATAGACCATTTTGGGATCGTTCGACAGGTCCGGAGTCATCGTTTTTCATCCGAAAATTGATTTTTTGGACTGTACCAAAAATGATTCAAAATGTCAATTGGATCATGCCTCATGTTGAATAACCACTTTTTAAACCCTCACAGTGACCAAAATTGCCATTTTTACAGAGTTTTGCTTACTCAAAAGCTTCAATTCTGACCCGTTTCAGGCACAGAAATGACTTTAAACACACTTATTTTAGTTGACAAAGTCCTAATTCACATCCAACAGTAATTTAGAGTCAAAAGATTAAATGTTAAAATTTCATCATTATAGACCATTTTGGGATCGTTCGACAGGTCCGGAGTCATCGTTTTTCATCCGAAAATTGATTTTTTGGACTGTACCAAAAATGATTCAAAATGTCAATTGGATCATGCCTCATGTTGAATAACCACTTTTTAAACCCTCACAGTGACCAAAATTGCCATTTTTACAGAGTTTTGCTTACTTAAAAGCTTCCATTTTGACCCGTTTCAGACACAGAAATGACTTTAAACACACTTATTCTAGTTGACAAAGTCATAATTCACATCCAACAGTCATTTAGAGTCAAAAGATTAAATGTTGAAATTTCATCATTATAGACCATTTTGGGATCGTTCGACAGGTCCGGAGTCATCGTTTTTCATCCGAAAATTGATTTTTTGGACTGTACCAAAAATGATTCAAAATGTCAATTGGATCATGCCTCATGTTGAATAACCACTTTTTAAACCCTCACAGTGACCAAAATTGCCATTTTTACAGAGTTTTGCTTACTCAAAAGCTTCCATTTTGACCCGTTTCAGGCACAGAAATGACTTTAAACACACTTATTCTAGTTGACAAAGTCATAATTCACATCCAACAGTCATTTAGAGTCAAAAGATTAAATGTTGAAATTTCATCATTATAGACCATTTTGGGATCGTTCGACAGGTCCTAGTCATCGTTTTTCATCCGAAAATTGATTTTTTGGACTGTACCAAAAATGATTCAAAATGTCAATTGGATCATGCCTCATGTTGAATAACCACTTTTTAAACCCTCACAGTGACCAAAATTGCCATTTTTACAGAGTTTTGCTTACTCAAAAGCTTCCATTTTGACCCGTTTCAGGAACAGAAATGACTTTAAACACACTTATTCTAGTTGACAAAGTCATAATTCACATCCAACAGTCATTTAGAGTCAAAAGATTAAATGTTAAAATTTCATCACTATAGACCATTTTGGGATCGTTCGACAGGTCCGGAGTCATTGTTTTTCATCCGAAAATTGATTTTTTGGACTGTACCAAAAATGATTCAAAATGTCAATTGGATCATGCCTCATGTTGAATAACCACTTTTTAAACCCTCACAGTGACCAAAATTGCCATTTTTACAGAGTTTTGCTTACTCAAAAGCTTCCATTTTGACCCGTTTCAGACACAGAAATGACTTTAAACACACTTATTTTAGTTGACAAAGTCCTAATTCACATCCAACAGTAATTTAGAGTCAAAAGATTAAATGTTAAAATTTCATCATTATAGACCATTTTGGGATCGTTCGACAGGTCCGGAGTCATCGTTTTTGATCCGAAAATTGATTTTTTGGACTGTACCAAAAATGATTCAAAATGTCAATTGGATCATGCCTCATGTTGAATAACCACTTTTTAAACCCTCACAGTGACCAAAATTGCCATTTTTACTGAGTTTTGCTTACTCAAAAGCTTCCATTTTGACCCGTTTCAGACACAGAAATGACTTTAAACACACTTATTCTAGTTGACAAAGTCATAATTCACATCCAACAGTCATTTAGAGTCAAAAGATTAAATGTTGAAATTTCATCATTATAGACCATTTTGGGATCGTTCGACAGGTCCGAGTCATCGTTTTTCATCCGAAAATTGATTTTTTGGACTGTACCAAAAATGATTCAAAATGTCAATTGGATCATGCCTCATGTTGAATAACCACTTTTTAAACCCTCACAGTGACCAAAATTGCCATTTTTACAGAGTTTTGCTTACTCAAAAGCTTCCATTTTGACCCGTTTCAGGAACAGAAATGACTTTAAACACACTTATTCTAGTTGACAAAGTCATAATTCACATCCAACAGTCATTTAGAGTCAAAAGATTAAATGTTAAAATTTCATCACTATAGACCATTTTGGGATCGTTCGACAGGTCCGGAGTCATCGTTTTTCATCCGAAAATTGATTTTTTGGACTGTACCAAAAATGATTCAAAATGTCAATTGGATCATGCCTCATGTTGAATAACCACTTTTTAAACCCTCACAGTGACCAAAATTGCCATTTTTACAGAGTTTTGCTTACTCAAAAGCTTCCATTTTGACCCGTTTCAGACACAGAAATGACTTTAAACACACTTATTCTAGTTGACAAAGTCATAATTCACATCCAACAGTAATTTAGATTCAAAAGATTAAATGTTGAAATTTCATCCATATTGACCATTTTGGGATCGTTAGACAGGTCCGGAGTCATCGTTTTTCATCCGAAAATTGATTTTTTGGACTGTACCAAAAATGATTCAAAATGTCAATTGGATCATGCCTCATGTTGAATAACCACTTTTTAAACCCTCACAGTGACCAAAATTGCCATTTTTACAGAGTTTCGCTTACTCAAAAGCTTCCATTTTGACCCGTTTCAGACACAGAAATGACTTTAAACACACTTATTCTAGTTGACAAAGTCATAATTCACATCCAACAGTCATTTAGAGTCAAAAGATTAAATAATGAAATTTCATCATTATAGACCATTTTGGGATCGTTCGACAGGTCCGGAGTCATCGTTTTTCATCCGAAAATTGATTTTTTGGACTGTACCAAAAATGATTCAAAATGTCAATTGGATCATGCCTCATGTTGAATAACCACTTTTTAAACCCTCACAGTGACCAAAATTGCCATTTTTACAGAGTTTTGCTTACTCAAAAGCTTCCATTTTGACCCGTTTCAGGCACAGAAATGACTTTAAACACACTTATTCTAGTTGACAAAGTCATAATTCACACCCAACAGTCATTTAGAGTCAAAAGATTAAATGTTGAAATTTCATCACTATAGACCATTTTGGGATCGTTCGACAGGTCCGGAGTCATCGTTTTTCATCCGAAAATTGATTTTTTGGACTGTACCAAAAATGATTCAAAATGTCAATTGGATCATGCCTCATGTTGAATAACCACTTTTTAAACCCTCACAGTGACCAAAATTGCCATTTTTACAGAGTTTTGCTTACTCAAAAGCTTCCATTTTGACCCGTTTCAGGAACAGAAATGACTTTAAACACACTTATTCTAGTTTACAAAGTCATAATTCACATCCAACAGTCATTTAGAGTCAAAAGATTAAATGTTAAAATTTCATCATTATAGACCATTTTGGGATCGTTCGACAGGTCCGGAGTCATCGTTTTTCATCCGAAAATTGATTTTTTGGACTGTACCAAAAATGATTCAAAATGTCAATTGGATCATGCCTCATGTTGAATAACCACTTTTTAAACCCTCACAGTGACCAAAATTGCCATTTTTACAGAGTTTTGCTTACTCAAAAGCTTCCATTTTGACCCGTTTCAGACACAGAAATGACTTTAAACACACTTATTCTAGTTGACAAAGTCATAATTCACATCCAACAGTCATTTAGAGTCAAAAGATTAAATGTTGAAATTTCATCATTATAGACCATTTTGGGATCGTTTGACAGGTCCGGAGTCATCGTTTTTCATCCGAAAATTGATTTTTTGGACTGTACCAAAAATGATTCAAAATGTCAATTGGATCATGCCTCATGTTGAATAACCACTTTTTAAACCCTCACAGTGACCAATATTGTCATTTTTACAGAGTTTTGCTTACTCAAAAGCTTCCATTTTGACCCGTTTCAGGCACAGAAATGACTTTAAACACACTTATTTTAGTTGACAAAGTCATAATTCACATCCAACAGTAATTTAGAGTCAAAAGATTAAATGTTAAAATTTCATTATTATAGACCATTTTGGGATCGTTCGACAGGTCCGGAGTCATCGTTTTTCATCCGAAAATTGATTTTTTTGGACTGTACCAAAAATAATTCAAAATGTCAATTGGATCATGCCTCATGTTGAATAACCACTTTTTAAACCCTCACAGTGACCAAAATTGCCATTTTTACAGAGTTTTGCTTACTCAAAGCTTCCATTTTGACCCGTTTCAGGCACAGAAATGACTTTAAACACACTTATTCTAGTTGACAAAGTCATAATTCACATCCAACAGTCATTTAGAGTCAAAAGATTAAATGTTGAAATTTCATCATTATAGACCATTTTGGGATCGTTCGACAGGTCCGGAGTCATCGTTTTTCATCCAAAAATTGATTTTTTGGACTGTACCAAAAATGATTCAAAATGTCAATTGGATCATGCCTCATGTTGAATAACCACTTTTTAAACCCTCACAGTGACCAAAATTGCAATTTTTTACAGAGTTTTGCTTACTCAAAAGCTTCCATTTTGACCCGTTTCAGGCACAGAAATGACTTTAAACACACTTATTCTAGTTGACAAAGTCATAATTCACATCCAACAGTCATTTAGAGTCAAAAGATTAAATGTTAAAATTTCATCATTATAGACCATTTTGGGATCGTTCGACAGGTCCGAGTCATCGTTTTTCATCCGAAAATTGATTTTTTGGACTGTACCAAAAATGATTCAAAATGTCAATTGGATCATGCCTCATGTTGAATAACCACTTTTTAAACCCTCACAGTGACCAAAATTGCCATTTTTACAGAGTTTTGCTTACTCAAAAGCTTCCATTTTGACCCGTTTCAGGAACAGAAATGACTTTAAACACACTTATTCTAGTTGACAAAGTCATAATTCACATCCAACAGTCATTTAGAGTCAAAAGATTAAATGTTAAAATTTCATCATTATAGACCATTTTGGGATCGTTCGACAGGTCCGGAGTCATCGTTTTTCATCCGAAAATTGATTTTTTGGACTGTACCAAAAATGATTCAAAATGTCAATTGGATCATGCCTCATGTTGAATAACCACTTTTTAAACCCTCACAGTGACCAAAATTGCCATTTTTACAGAGTTTTGCTTACTCAAAAGCTTCCATTTTGACCCGTTTCAGACACAGAAATGACTTTAAACACACTTATTCTAGTTGACAAAGTCATAATTCACATCCAACAGTCATTTAGAGTCAAAAGATTAAATGTTGAAATTTCATCATTATAGACCATTTTGGGATCGTTCGACAGGTCCGGAGTCATCGTTTTTCATCCGAAAATTGATTTTTTGGACTGTACCAAAAATGATTCAAAATGTCAATTGGATCATGCCTCATGTTGAATAACCACTTTTTAAACCCTCACAGTGACCAAAATTGCCATTTTTACAGAGTTTTGCTTACTCAAAAGCTTCAATTCTGACCCGTTTCAGGCACAGAAATGACTTTAAACACACTTATTTTAGTTGACAAAGTCCTAATTCACATCCAACAGTAATTTAGAGTCAAAAGATTAAATGTTAAAATTTCATTATTATAGACCATTTTGGGATCGTTCGACAGGTCCGGAGTCATCGTTTTTCATCCGAAAATTGATTTTTTTGGACTGTACCAAAAATAATTCAAAATGTCAATTGGATCATGCCTCATGTTGAATAACCACTTTTTAAACCCTCACAGTGACCAAAATTGCCATTTTTACAGAGTTTTGCTTACTCAAAGCTTCCATTTTGACCCGTTTCAGGCACAGAAATGACTTTAAACACACTTATTCTAGTTGACAAAGTCATAATTCACATCCAACAGTCATTTAGAGTCAAAAGATTAAATGTTGAAATTTCATCATTATAGACCATTTTGGGATCGTTCGACAGGTCCGGAGTCATCGTTTTTCATCCAAAAATTGATTTTTTGGACTGTACCAAAAATGATTCAAAATGTCAATTGGATCATGCCTCATGTTGAATAACCACTTTTTAAACCCTCACAGTGACCAAAATTGCAATTTTTTACAGAGTTTTGCTTACTCAAAAGCTTCCATTTTGACCCGTTTCAGGCACAGAAATGACTTTAAACACACTTATTCTAGTTGACAAAGTCATAATTCACATCCAACAGTCATTTAGAGTCAAAAGATTAAATGTTAAAATTTCATCATTATAGACCATTTTGGGATCGTTCGACAGGTCCGAGTCATCGTTTTTCATCCGAAAATTGATTTTTTGGACTGTACCAAAAATGATTCAAAATGTCAATTGGATCATGCCTCATGTTGAATAACCACTTTTTAAACCCTCACAGTGACCAAAATTGCCATTTTTACAGAGTTTTGCTTACTCAAAAGCTTCCATTTTGACCCGTTTCAGGAACAGAAATGACTTTAAACACACTTATTCTAGTTGACAAAGTCATAATTCACATCCAACAGTCATTTAGAGTCAAAAGATTAAATGTTAAAATTTCATCATTATAGACCATTTTGGGATCGTTCGACAGGTCCGGAGTCATCGTTTTTCATCCGAAAATTGATTTTTTGGACTGTACCAAAAATGATTCAAAATGTCAATTGGATCATGCCTCATGTTGAATAACCACTTTTTAAACCCTCACAGTGACCAAAATTGCCATTTTTACAGAGTTTTGCTTACTCAAAAGCTTCCATTTTGACCCGTTTCAGACACAGAAATGACTTTAAACACACTTATTCTAGTTGACAAAGTCATAATTCACATCCAACAGTCATTTAGAGTCAAAAGATTAAATGTTGAAATTTCATCATTATAGACCATTTTGGGATCGTTCGACAGGTCCGGAGTCATCGTTTTTCATCCGAAAATTGATTTTTTGGACTGTACCAAAAATGATTCAAAATGTCAATTGGCTCATGCCTCATGTTGAATAACCACTTTTTAAACCCTCACAGTGACCAAAATTGCCATTTTTACAGAGTTTTGCTTACTCAAAAGCTTCAATTCTGACCCGTTTCAGGCACAGAAATGACTTTAAACACACTTATTTTAGTTGACAAAGTCCTAATTCACATCCAACAGTAATTTAGAGTCAAAAGATTAAATGTTAAAATTTCATCATTATAGACCATTTTGGGATCGTTCGACAGGTCCGGAGTCATCGTTTTTCATCCGAAAATTGATTTTTTGGACTGTACCAAAAATGATTCAAAATGTCAATTGGATCATGCCTCATGTTGAATAACCACTTTTTAAACCCTCACAGTGACCAAAATTGCCATTTTTACAGAGTTTTGCTTACTTAAAAGCTTCCATTTTGACCCGTTTCAGACACAGAAATGACTTTAAACACACTTATTCTAGTTGACAAAGTCATAATTCACATCCAACAGTCATTTAGAGTCAAAAGATTAAATGTTGAAATTTCATCATTATAGACCATTTTGGGATCGTTCGACAGGTCCGGAGTCATCGTTTTTCATCCGAAAATTGATTTTTTGGACTGTACCAAAAATGATTCAAAATGTCAATTGGATCATGCCTCATGTTGAATAACCACTTTTTAAACCCTCACAGTGACCAAAATTGCCATTTTTACAGAGTTTTGCTTACTCAAAAGCTTCCATTTTGACCCGTTTCAGGCACAGAAATGACTTTAAACACACTTATTCTAGTTGACAATGTCATAATTCACATCCAACAGTCATTTAGAGTCAAAAGATTAAATGTTGAAATTTCATCATTATAGACCATTTTGGGATCGTTCGACAGGTCCTAGTCATCGTTTTTCATCCGAAAATTGATTTTTTGGACTGTACCAAAAATGATTCAAAATGTCAATTGGATCATGCCTCATGTTGAATAACCACTTTTTAAACCCTCACAGTGACCAAAATTGCCATTTTTACAGAGTTTTGCTTACTCAAAAGCTTCCATTTTGACCCGTTTCAGGAACAGAAATGACTTTAAACACACTTATTCTAGTTGACAAAGTCATAATTCACATCCAACAGTCATTTAGAGTCAAAAGATTAAATGTTAAAATTTCATCACTATAGACCATTTTGGGATCGTTCGACAGGTCCGGAGTCATTGTTTTTCATCCGAAAATTGATTTTTTGGACTGTACCAAAAATGATTCAAAATGTCAATTGGATCATGCCTCATGTTGAATAACCACTTTTTAAACCCTCACAGTGACCAAAATTGCCATTTTTACAGAGTTTTGCTTACTCAAAAGCTTCCATTTTGACCCGTTTCAGACACAGAAATGACTTTAAACACACTTATTTTAGTTGACAAAGTCCTAATTCACATCCAACAGTAATTTAGAGTCAAAAGATTAAATGTTAAAATTTCATCATTATAGACCATTTTGGGATCGTTCGACAGGTCCGGAGTCATCGTTTTTGATCCGAAAATTGATTTTTTGGACTGTACCAAAAATGATTCAAAATGTCAATTGGATCATGCCTCATGTTGAATAACCACTTTTTAAACCCTCACAGTGACCAAAATTGCCATTTTTACTGAGTTTTGCTTACTCAAAAGCTTCCATTTTGACCCGTTTCAGACACAGAAATGACTTTAAACACACTTATTCTAGTTGACAAAGTCATAATTCACATCCAACAGTCATTTAGAGTCAAAAGATTAAATGTTGAAATTTCATCATTATAGACCATTTTGGGATCGTTCGACAGGTCCGGAGTCATCGTTTTTCATCCGAAAATTGATTTTTTGGACTGTACCAAAATTGATTCAAAATGTCAATTGGATCATGCCTCATGTTGAATAACCACTTTTTAAACCCTCACAGTGACCAAAATTGCCATTTTTACAGAGTTTTGCTTACTCAAAAGCTTCCATTTTGACCCGTTTCAGGCACAGAAATGACTTTAAACACACTTATTCTAGTTGACAAAGTCATAATTCACATCCAACAGTCATTTAGAGTCAAAAGATTAAATGTTGAAATTTCATCATTATAGACCATTTTGGGATCGTTCGACAGGTCCGAGTCATCGTTTTTCATCCGAAAATTGATTTTTTGGACTGTACCAAAAATGATTCAAAATGTCAATTGGATCATGCCTCATGTTGAATAACCACTTTTTAAACCCTCACAGTGACCAAAATTGCCATTTTTACAGAGTTTTGCTTACTCAAAAGCTTCCATTTTGACCCGTTTCAGGAACAGAAATGACTTTAAACACACTTATTCTAGTTGACAAAGTCATAATTCACATCCAACAGTCATTTAGAGTCAAAAGATTAAATGTTAAAATTTCATCACTATAGACCATTTTGGGATCGTTCGACAGGTCCGGAGTCATCGTTTTTCATCCGAAAATTGATTTTTTGGACTGTACCAAAAATGATTCAAAATGTCAATTGGATCATGCCTCATGTTGAATAACCACTTTTTAAACCCTCACAGTGACCAAAATTGCCATTTTTACAGAGTTTTGCTTACTCAAAAGCTTCCATTTTGACCCGTTTCAGACACAGAAATGACTTTAAACACACTTATTCTAGTTGACAAAGTCATAATTCACATCCAACAGTAATTTAGATTCAAAAGATTAAATGTTGAAATTTCATCCATATTGACCATTTTGGGATCGTTAGACAGGTCCGGAGTCATCGTTTTTCATCCGAAAATTGATTTTTTGGACTGTACCAAAAATGATTCAAAATGTCAATTGGATCATGCCTCATGTTGAATAACCACTTTTTAAACCCTCACAGTGACCAAAATTGCCATTTTTACAGAGTTTCGCTTACTCAAAAGCTTCCATTTTGACCCGTTTCAGACACAGAAATGACTTTAAACACACTTATTCTAGTTGACAAAGTCATAATTCACATCCAACAGTCATTTAGAGTCAAAAGATTAAATAATGAAATTTCATCATTATAGACCATTTTGGGATCGTTCGACAGGTCCGGAGTCATCGTTTTTCATCCGAAAATTGATTTTTTGGACTGTACCAAAAATGATTCAAAATGTCAATTGGATCATGCCTCATGTTGAATAACCACTTTTTAAACCCTCACAGTGACCAAAATTGCCATTTTTACAGAGTTTTGCTTACTCAAAAGCTTCCATTTTGACCCGTTTCAGGCACAGAAATGACTTTAAACACACTTATTTTAGTTGACAAAGTCATAATTCACATCCAACAGTAATTTAGAGTCAAAAGATTAAATGTTAAAATTTCATCATTATAGACCATTTTGGGATCGTTCGACAGGTCCGGAGTCATCGTTTTTCATCCGAAAATTGATTTTTTGGACTGTACCAAAAATGATTCAAAATGCCAATTGGATCATGCCTCATGTTGAATAACCACTTTTTAAACCCTCACAGTGACCAAAATTGCCATTTTTACAGAGTTTTGCTTACTCAAAGCTTCCATTTTGACCCGTTTCAGGCACAGAAATGACTTTAAACACACTTATTCTAGTTGACAAAGTCATAATTCACACCCAACAGTCATTTAGAGTCAAAAGATTAAATGTTGAAATTTCATCACTATAGACCATTTTGGGATCGTTCGACAGGTCCGGAGTCATCGTTTTTCATCCGAAAATTGATTTTTTGGACTGTACCAAAAATGATTCAAAATGTCAATTGGATCATGCCTCATGTTGAATAACCACTTTTTAAACCCTCACAGTGACCAAAATTGCCATTTTTACAGAGTTTTGCTTACTCAAAAGCTTCCATTTTGACCCGTTTCAGGAACAGAAATGACTTTAAACACACTTATTCTAGTTTACAAAGTCATAATTCACATCCAACAGTCATTTAGAGTCAAAAGATTAAATGTTAAAATTTCATCATTATAGACCATTTTGGGATCGTTCGACAGGTCCGGAGTCATCGTTTTTCATCCGAAAATTGATTTTTTGGACTGTACCAAAAATGATTCAAAATGTCAATTGGATCATGCCTCATGTTGAATAACCACTTTTTAAACCCTCACAGTGACCAAAATTGCCATTTTTACAGAGTTTTGCTTACTCAAAAGCTTCCATTTTGACCCGTTTCAGACACAGAAATGACTTTAAACACACTTATTCTAGTTGACAAAGTCATAATTCACATCCAACAGTCATTTAGAGTCAAAAGATTAAATGTTGAAATTTCATCATTATAGACCATTTTGGGATCGTTTGACAGGTCCGGAGTCATCGTTTTTCATCCGAAAATTGATTTTTTGGACTGTACCAAAAATGATTCAAAATGTCAATTGGATCATGCCTCATGTTGAATAACCACTTTTTAAACCCTCACAGTGACCAATATTGTCATTTTTACAGAGTTTTGCTTACTCAAAAGCTTCCATTTTGACCCGTTTCAGGCACAGAAATGACTTTAAACACACTTATTTTAGTTGACAAAGTCATAATTCACATCCAACAGTAATTTAGAGTCAAAAGATTAAATGTTAAAATTTCATTATTATAGACCATTTTGGGATCGTTCGACAGGTCCGGAGTCATCGTTTTTCATCCGAAAATTGATTTTTTTGGACTGTACCAAAAATAATTCAAAATGTCAATTGGATCATGCCTCATGTTGAATAACCACTTTTTAAACCCTCACAGTGACCAAAATTGCCATTTTTACAGAGTTTTGCTTACTCAAAGCTTCCATTTTGACCCGTTTCAGGCACAGAAATGACTTTAAACACACTTATTCTAGTTGACAAAGTCATAATTCACATCCAACAGTCATTTAGAGTCAAAAGATTAAATGTTGAAATTTCATCATTATAGACCATTTTGGGATCGTTCGACAGGTCCGGAGTCATCGTTTTTCATCCAAAAATTGATTTTTTGGACTGTACCAAAAATGATTCAAAATGTCAATTGGATCATGCCTCATGTTGAATAACCACTTTTTAAACCCTCACAGTGACCAAAATTGCAATTTTTTACAGAGTTTTGCTTACTCAAAAGCTTCCATTTTGACCCGTTTCAGGCACAGAAATGACTTTAAACACACTTATTCTAGTTGACAAAGTCATAATTCACATCCAACAGTCATTTAGAGTCAAAAGATTAAATGTTAAAATTTCATCATTATAGACCATTTTGGGATCGTTCGACAGGTCCGAGTCATCGTTTTTCATCCGAAAATTGATTTTTTGGACTGTACCAAAAATGATTCAAAATGTCAATTGGATCATGCCTCATGTTGAATAACCACTTTTTAAACCCTCACAGTGACCAAAATTGCCATTTTTACAGAGTTTTGCTTACTCAAAAGCTTCCATTTTGACCCGTTTCAGGAACAGAAATGACTTTAAACACACTTATTCTAGTTGACAAAGTCATAATTCACATCCAACAGTCATTTAGAGTCAAAAGATTAAATGTTAAAATTTCATCATTATAGACCATTTTGGGATCGTTCGACAGGTCCGGAGTCATCGTTTTTCATCCGAAAATTGATTTTTTGGACTGTACCAAAAATGATTCAAAATGTCAATTGGATCATGCCTCATGTTGAATAACCACTTTTTAAACCCTCACAGTGACCAAAATTGCCATTTTTACAGAGTTTTGCTTACTCAAAAGCTTCCATTTTGACCCGTTTCAGACACAGAAATGACTTTAAACACACTTATTCTAGTTGACAAAGTCATAATTCACATCCAACAGTCATTTAGAGTCAAAAGATTAAATGTTGAAATTTCATCATTATAGACCATTTTGGGATCGTTCGACAGGTCCGGAGTCATCGTTTTTCATCCGAAAATTGATTTTTTGGACTGTACCAAAAATGATTCAAAATGTCAATTGGATCATGCCTCATGTTGAATAACCACTTTTTAAACCCTCACAGTGACCAATATTGTCATTTTTACAGAGTTTTGCTTACTCAAAAGCTTCCATTTTGACCCGTTTCAGGCACAGAAATGACTTTAAACACACTTATTTTAGTTGACAAAGTCATAATTCACATCCAACAGTAATTTAGAGTCAAAAGATTAAATGTTAAAATTTCATTATTATAGACCATTTTGGGATCGTTCGACAGGTCCGGAGTCATCGTTTTTCATCCGAAAATTGATTTTTTTGGACTGTACCAAAAATAATTCAAAATGTCAATTGGATCATGCCTCATGTTGAATAACCACTTTTTAAACCCTCACAGTGACCAAAATTGCCATTTTTACAGAGTTTTGCTTACTCAAAGCTTCCATTTTGACCCGTTTCAGGCACAGAAATGACTTTAAACACACTTATTCTAGTTGACAAAGTCATAATTCACATCCAACAGTCATTTAGAGTCAAAAGATTAAATGTTGAAATTTCATCATTATAGACCATTTTGGGATCGTTCGACAGGTCCGGAGTCATCGTTTTTCATCCAAAAATTGATTTTTTGGACTGTACCAAAAATGATTCAAAATGTCAATTGGATCATGCCTCATGTTGAATAACCACTTTTTAAACCCTCACAGTGACCAAAATTGCAATTTTTTACAGAGTTTTGCTTACTCAAAAGCTTCCATTTTGACCCGTTTCAGGCACAGAAATGACTTTAAACACACTTATTCTAGTTGACAAAGTCATAATTCACATCCAACAGTCATTTAGAGTCAAAAGATTAAATGTTAAAATTTCATCATTATAGACCATTTTGGGATCGTTCGACAGGTCCGAGTCATCGTTTTTCATCCGAAAATTGATTTTTTGGACTGTACCAAAAATGATTCAAAATGTCAATTGGATCATGCCTCATGTTGAATAACCACTTTTTAAACCCTCACAGTGACCAAAATTGCCATTTTTACAGAGTTTTGCTTACTCAAAAGCTTCCATTTTGACCCGTTTCAGGAACAGAAATGACTTTAAACACACTTATTCTAGTTGACAAAGTCATAATTCACATCCAACAGTCATTTAGAGTCAAAAGATTAAATGTTAAAATTTCATCATTATAGACCATTTTGGGATCGTTCGACAGGTCCGGAGTCATCGTTTTTCATCCGAAAATTGATTTTTTGGACTGTACCAAAAATGATTCAAAATGTCAATTGGATCATGCCTCATGTTGAATAACCACTTTTTAAACCCTCACAGTGACCAAAATTGCCATTTTTACAGAGTTTTGCTTACTCAAAAGCTTCCATTTTGACCCGTTTCAGACACAGAAATGACTTTAAACACACTTATTCTAGTTGACAAAGTCATAATTCACATCCAACAGTCATTTAGAGTCAAAAGATTAAATGTTGAAATTTCATCATTATAGACCATTTTGGGATCGTTCGACAGGTCCGGAGTCATCGTTTTTCATCCGAAAATTGATTTTTTTGGACTGTACCAAAAATGATTCAAAATGTCAATTGGATCATGCCTCATGTTGAATAACCACTTTTTAAACCCTCACAGTGACCAAAATTGCCATTTTTACAGAGTTTTGCTTACTCAAAAGCTTCAATTCTGACCCGTTTCAGGCACAGAAATGACTTTAAACACACTTATTTTAGTTGACAAAGTCCTAATTCACATCCAACAGTAATTTAGAGTCAAAAGATTAAATGTTAAAATTTCATTATTATAGACCATTTTGGGATCGTTCGACAGGTCCGGAGTCATCGTTTTTCATCCGAAAATTGATTTTTTTGGACTGTACCAAAAATAATTCAAAATGTCAATTGGATCATGCCTCATGTTGAATAACCACTTTTTAAACCCTCACAGTGACCAAAATTGCCATTTTTACAGAGTTTTGCTTACTCAAAGCTTCCATTTTGACCCGTTTCAGGCACAGAAATGACTTTAAACACACTTATTCTAGTTGACAAAGTCATAATTCACATCCAACAGTCATTTAGAGTCAAAAGATTAAATGTTGAAATTTCATCATTATAGACCATTTTGGGATCGTTCGACAGGTCCGGAGTCATCGTTTTTCATCCAAAAATTGATTTTTTGGACTGTACCAAAAATGATTCAAAATGTCAATTGGATCATGCCTCATGTTGAATAACCACTTTTTAAACCCTCACAGTGACCAAAATTGCAATTTTTTACAGAGTTTTGCTTACTCAAAAGCTTCCATTTTGACCCGTTTCAGGCACAGAAATGACTTTAAACACACTTATTCTAGTTGACAAAGTCATAATTCACATCCAACAGTCATTTAGAGTCAAAAGATTAAATGTTAAAATTTCATCATTATAGACCATTTTGGGATCGTTCGACAGGTCCGAGTCATCGTTTTTCATCCGAAAATTGATTTTTTGGACTGTACCAAAAATGATTCAAAATGTCAATTGGATCATGCCTCATGTTGAATAACCACTTTTTAAACCCTCACAGTGACCAAAATTGCCATTTTTACAGAGTTTTGCTTACTCAAAAGCTTCCATTTTGACCCGTTTCAGGAACAGAAATGACTTTAAACACACTTATTCTAGTTGACAAAGTCATAATTCACATCCAACAGTCATTTAGAGTCAAAAGATTAAATGTTAAAATTTCATCATTATAGACCATTTTGGGATCGTTCGACAGGTCCGGAGTCATCGTTTTTCATCCGAAAATTGATTTTTTGGACTGTACCAAAAATGATTCAAAATGTCAATTGGATCATGCCTCATGTTGAATAACCACTTTTTAAACCCTCACAGTGACCAAAATTGCCATTTTTACAGAGTTTTGCTTACTCAAAAGCTTCCATTTTGACCCGTTTCAGACACAGAAATGACTTTAAACACACTTATTCTAGTTGACAAAGTCATAATTCACATCCAACAGTCATTTAGAGTCAAAAGATTAAATGTTGAAATTTCATCATTATAGACCATTTTGGGATCGTTCGACAGGTCCGGAGTCATCGTTTTTCATCCGAAAATTGATTTTTTGGACTGTACCAAAAATGATTCAAAATGTCAATTGGATCATGCCTCATGTTGAATAACCACTTTTTAAACCCTCACAGTGACCAAAATTGCCATTTTTACAGAGTTTTGCTTACTCAAAAGCTTCAATTCTGACCCGTTTCAGGCACAGAAATGACTTTAAACACACTTATTTTAGTTGACAAAGTCCTAATTCACATCCAACAGTAATTTAGAGTCAAAAGATTAAATGTTAAAATTTCATCATTATAGACCATTTTGGGATCGTTCGACAGGTCCGGAGTCATCGTTTTTCATCCGAAAATTGATTTTTTGGACTGTACCAAAAATGATTCAAAATGTCAATTGGATCATGCCTCATGTTGAATAACCACTTTTTAAACCCTCACAGTGACCAAAATTGCCATTTTTACAGAGTTTTGCTTACTTAAAAGCTTCCATTTTGACCCGTTTCAGACACAGAAATGACTTTAAACACACTTATTCTAGTTGACAAAGTCATAATTCACATCCAACAGTCATTTAGAGTCAAAAGATTAAATGTTGAAATTTCATCATTATAGACCATTTTGGGATCGTTCGACAGGTCCGGAGTCATCGTTTTTCATCCGAAAATTGATTTTTTGGACTGTACCAAAAATGATTCAAAATGTCAATTGGATCATGCCTCATGTTGAATAACCACTTTTTAAACCCTCACAGTGACCAAAATTGCCATTTTTACAGAGTTTTGCTTACTCAAAAGCTTCCATTTTGACCCGTTTCAGGCACAGAAATGACTTTAAACACACTTATTCTAGTTGACAAAGTCATAATTCACATCCAACAGTCATTTAGAGTCAAAAGATTAAATGTTGAAATTTCATCATTATAGACCATTTTGGGATCGTTCGACAGGTCCTAGTCATCGTTTTTCATCCGAAAATTGATTTTTTGGACTGTACCAAAAATGATTCAAAATGTCAATTGGATCATGCCTCATGTTGAATAACCACTTTTTAAACCCTCACAGTGACCAAAATTGCCATTTTTACAGAGTTTTGCTTACTCAAAAGCTTCCATTTTGACCCGTTTCAGGAACAGAAATGACTTTAAACACACTTATTCTAGTTGACAAAGTCATAATTCACATCCAACAGTCATTTAGAGTCAAAAGATTAAATGTTAAAATTTCATCACTATAGACCATTTTGGGATCGTTCGACAGGTCCGGAGTCATTGTTTTTCATCCGAAAATTGATTTTTTGGACTGTACCAAAAATGATTCAAAATGTCAATTGGATCATGCCTCATGTTGAATAACCACTTTTTAAACCCTCACAGTGACCAAAATTGCCATTTTTACAGAGTTTTGCTTACTCAAAAGCTTCCATTTTGACCCGTTTCAGACACAGAAATGACTTTAAACACACTTATTTTAGTTGACAAAGTCCTAATTCACATCCAACAGTAATTTAGAGTCAAAAGATTAAATGTTAAAATTTCATCATTATAGACCATTTTGGGATCGTTCGACAGGTCCGGAGTCATCGTTTTTGATCCGAAAATTGATTTTTTGGACTGTACCAAAAATGATTCAAAATGTCAATTGGATCATGCCTCATGTTGAATAACCACTTTTTAAACCCTCACAGTGACCAAAATTGCCATTTTTACTGAGTTTTGCTTACTCAAAAGCTTCCATTTTGACCCGTTTCAGACACAGAAATGACTTTAAACACACTTATTCTAGTTGACAAAGTCATAATTCACATCCAACAGTCATTTAGAGTCAAAAGATTAAATGTTGAAATTTCATCATTATAGACCATTTTGGGATCGTTCGACAGGTCCGGAGTCATCGTTTTTCATCCGAAAATTGATTTTTTGGACTGTACCAAAATTGATTCAAAATGTCAATTGGATCATGCCTCATGTTGAATAACCACTTTTTAAACCCTCACAGTGACCAAAATTGCCATTTTTACAGAGTTTTGCTTACTCAAAAGCTTCCATTTTGACCCGTTTCAGGCACAGAAATGACTTTAAACACACTTATTCTAGTTGACAAAGTCATAATTCACATCCAACAGTCATTTAGAGTCAAAAGATTAAATGTTGAAATTTCATCATTATAGACCATTTTGGGATCGTTCGACAGGTCCGAGTCATCGTTTTTCATCCGAAAATTGATTTTTTGGACTGTACCAAAAATGATTCAAAATGTCAATTGGATCATGCCTCATGTTGAATAACCACTTTTTAAACCCTCACAGTGACCAAAATTGCCATTTTTACAGAGTTTTGCTTACTCAAAAGCTTCCATTTTGACCCGTTTCAGGAACAGAAATGACTTTAAACACACTTATTCTAGTTGACAAAGTCATAATTCACATCCAACAGTCATTTAGAGTCAAAAGATTAAATGTTAAAATTTCATCACTATAGACCATTTTGGGATCGTTCGACAGGTCCGGAGTCATCGTTTTTCATCCGAAAATTGATTTTTTGGACTGTACCAAAAATGATTCAAAATGTCAATTGGATCATGCCTCATGTTGAATAACCACTTTTTAAACCCTCACAGTGACCAAAATTGCCATTTTTACAGAGTTTTGCTTACTCAAAAGCTTCCATTTTGACCCGTTTCAGACACAGAAATGACTTTAAACACACTTATTCTAGTTGACAAAGTCATAATTCACATCCAACAGTAATTTAGATTCAAAAGATTAAATGTTGAAATTTCATCCATATTGACCATTTTGGGATCGTTAGACAGGTCCGGAGTCATCGTTTTTCATCCGAAAATTGATTTTTTGGACTGTACCAAAAATGATTCAAAATGTCAATTGGATCATGCCTCATGTTGAATAACCACTTTTTAAACCCTCACAGTGACCAAAATTGCCATTTTTACAGAGTTTTGCTTACTCAAAAGCTTCCATTTTGACCCGTTTCAGACACAGAAATGACTTTAAACACACTTATTCTAGTTGACAAAGTCATAATTCACATCCAACAGTCATTTAGAGTCAAAAGATTAAATAATGAAATTTCATCATTATAGACCATTTTGGGATCGTTCGACAGGTCCGGAGTCATCGTTTTTCATCCGAAAATTGATTTTTTGGACTGTACCAAAAATGATTCAAAATGTCAATTGGATCATGCCTCATGTTGAATAACCACTTTTTAAACCCTCACAGTGACCAAAATTGCCATTTTTACAGAGTTTTGCTTACTCAAAAGCTTCAATTCTGACCCTTTTCAGGCACAGAAATGACTTTAAACACACTTATTTTAGTTGACAAAGTCCTAATTCACATCCAACAGTAATTTAGAGTCAAAAGATTAAATGTTAAAATTTCATCATTATAGACCATTTTGGGATCGTTCGACAGGTCCGGAGTCATCGTTTTTGATCCGAAAATTGATTTTTTGGACTGTACCAAAAATGATTCAAAATGTCAATTGGATCATGCCTCATGTTGAATAACCACTTTTTAAACCCTCACAGTGACCAAAATTGCCATTTTTACTGAGTTTTGCTTACTCAAAAGCTTCCATTTTGACCCGTTTCAGACACAGAAATGACTTTAAACACACTTATTCTAGTTGACAAAGTCATAATTCACATCCAACAGTCATTTAGAGTCAAAAGATTAAATGTTGAAATTTCATCATTATAGACCATTTTGGGATCGTTCGACAGGTCCGGAGTCATCGTTTTTCATCCGAAAATTGATTTTTTGGACTGTACCAAAATTGATTCAAAATGTCAATTGGATCATGCCTCATGTTGAATAACCACTTTTTAAACCCTCACAGTGACCAAAATTGCCATTTTTACAGAGTTTTGCTTACTCAAAAGCTTCCATTTTGACCCGTTTCAGGCACAGAAATGACTTTAAACACACTTATTCTAGTTGACAAAGTCATAATTCACATCCAACAGTCATTTAGAGTCAAAAGATTAAATGTTGAAATTTCATCATTATAGACCATTTTGGGATCGTTCGACAGGTCCGAGTCATCGTTTTTCATCCGAAAATTGATTTTTTGGACTGTACCAAAAATGATTCAAAATGTCAATTGGATCATGCCTCATGTTGAATAACCACTTTTTAAACCCTCACAGTGACCAAAATTGCCATTTTTACAGAGTTTTGCTTACTCAAAAGCTTCCATTTTGACCCGTTTCAGGAACAGAAATGACTTTAAACACACTTATTCTAGTTGACAAAGTCATAATTCACATCCAACAGTCATTTAGAGTCAAAAGATTAAATGTTGACATTTCATCCATATTGACCATTTTGGGATCGTTCGACAGGTCCGGAGTCATCGTTTTTCATCCGAAAATTGATTTTTTGGACTGTACCAAAAATGATTCAAAATGTCAATTGGATCATGCCTCATGTTGAATAACCACTTTTTAAACCCTCACAGTGACCAAAATTGCCATTTTTACAGAGTTTTGCTTACTCAAAAGCTTCCATTTTGACCCGTTTCAGACACAGACATGACTTTAAACACACTTATTCTAGTTGACAAAGTCATAATTCACATCCAACAGTCATTTAGAGTCAAAAGATTAAATAATGAAATTTCATCATTATAGACCATTTTGGGATCGTTCGACAGGTCCGGAGTCATCGTTTTTCATCCGAAAATTGATTTTTTGGACTGTACCAAAAATGATTCAAAATGTCAATTGGATCATGCCTCATGTTGAATAACCACTTTTTAAACCCTCACAGTGACCAAAATTGCCATTTTTACAGAGTTTTGCTTACTCAAAAGCTTCCATTTTGACCCGTTTCAGACACAGAAATGACTTTAAACACACTTATTCTAGTTGACAAAGTCATAATTCACATCCAACAGTCATTTAGAGTCAAAAGATTAAATGTTGAAATTTCATCATTATAGACCATTTTGGGATCGTTCGACAGGTCCGGAGTCATCGTTTTTCATCCGAAAATTGATTTTTTGGACTGTACCAAAAATGATTCAAAATGTCAATTGGATCATGCCTCATGTTGAATAACCACTTTTTAAACCCTCACAGTGACCAAAATTGCCATTTTTACAGAGTTTTGCTTACTCAAAAGCTTCCATTTTGACCCGTTTCAGGCACAGAAATGACTTTAAACACACTTATTCTAGTTGACAAAGTCATAATTCACATCCAACAGTCATTTAAAGTCAAAAGATTAAATGTTGAAATTTCATCATTATAGACCATTTTGGGATCGTTCGACAGGTCCGAGTCATCGTTTTTCATCCGAAAATTGATTTTTTGGACTGTACCAAAAATGATTCAAAATGTCAATTGGATCATGCCTCATGTTGAATAACCACTTTTTAAACCCTCACAGTGACCAAAATTGCCATTTTTACAGAGTTTTGCTTACTCAAAAGCTTCCATTTTGACCCGTTTCAGGAACAGAAATGACTTTAAACACACTTATTCTAGTTGACAAAGTCATAATTCACATCCAACAGTCATTTAGAGTCAAAAGATTAAATGTTGAAATTTCATCACTATAGACCATTTTGGGATCGTTCGACAGGTCCGGAGTCATCGTTTTTCATCCGAAAATTGATTTTTTGGACTGTACCAAAAATGATTCAAAATGTCAATTGGATCATGCCTCATGTTGAATAACCACTTTTTAAACCCTCACAGTGACCAAAATTGCCATTTTTACAGAGTTTTGCTTACTCAAAAGCTTCCATTTTGACCCGTTTCAGGAACAGAAATGACTTTAAACACACTTATTCTAGTTTACAAAGTCATAATTCACATCCAACAGTCATTTAGAGTCAAAAGAATAAATGTTAAAATTTCATCATTATAGACCATTTTGGGATCGTTCGACAGGTCCGGAGTCATCGTTTTTCATCCGAAAATTGATTTTTTGGACTGTACCAAAAATGATTCAAAATGTCAATTGGATCATGCCTCATGTTGAATAACCACTTTTTAAACCCTCACAGTGACCAAAATTGCCATTTTTACAGAGTTTTGCTTACTCAAAAGCTTCCATTTTGACCCGTTTCAGACACAGAAATGACTTTAAACACACTTATTCTAGTTGACAAAGTCATAATTCACATCCAACAGTCATTTAGAGTCAAAAGATTAAATGTTGAAATTTCATCATTATAGACCATTTTGGGATCGTTTGACAGGTCTGGAGTCATCGTTTTTCATCCGAAAATTGATTTTTTGGACTGTACCAAAAATGATTCAAAATGTCAATTGGATCATGCCTCATGTTGAATAACCACTTTTTAAACCCTCACAGTGACCAATATTGTCATTTTTACAGAGTTTTGCTTACTCAAAAGCTTCCATTTTGACCCGTTTCAGGCACAGAAATGACTTTAAACACACTTATTTTAGTTGACAAAGTCATAATTCACATCCAACTGTAATTTAGAGTCAAAAGATTAAATGCTAAAATTTCATTATTATAGACCATTTTGGGATCGTTCGACAGGTCCGGAGTCATCGTTTTTCATCCGAAAATTGATTTTTTGGACTGTACCAAAAATAATTCAAATTGTCAATTGGATCATGCCTCATGTTGAATAACCACTTTTTAAACCCTCACAGTGACCAAAATTGCGATTTTTACAGAGTTTTGCTTACTCAAAGCTTCCATTTTGACCCGTTTCAGGCACAGAAATGACTTTAAACACACTTATTCTAGTTGACAAAGTCATAATTCACATCCAACAGTCATTTAGAGTCAAAAGATTAAATGTTGAAATTTCATCATTATAGACCATTTTGGGATCGTTCGACAGGTCCGAGTCATCGTTTTTCATCCGAAAATTGATTTTTTGGACTGTACCAAAAATGATTCAAAATGTCAATTGGATCATGCCTCATGTTGAATAACCACTTTTTAAACCCTCACAGTGACCAAAATTGCCATTTTTACAGAGTTTTGCTTACTCAAAAGCTTCCATTTTGACCCGTTTCAGGAACAGAAATGACTTTAAACACACTTATTCTAGTTGACAAAGTCATAATTCACATCCAACAGTCATTTAGAGTCAAAAGATTAAATGTTAAAATTTCATCATTATAGACCATTTTGGGATCGTTCGACAGGTCCGGAGTCATCGTTTTTCATCCGAAAATTGATTTTTTGGACTGTACCAAAAATGATTCAAAATGTCAATTGGATCATGCCTCATGTTGAATAACCACTTTTTAAACCCTCACAGTGACCAAAATTGCCATTTTTACAGAGTTTTGCTTACTCAAAAGCTTCCATTTTGACCCGTTTCAGACACAGAAATGACTTTAAACACACTTATTCTAGTTGACAAAGTCATAATTCACATCCAACAGTCATTTAGAGTCAAAAGATTAAATAATGAAATTTCATCATTATAGACCATTTTGGGATCGTTCGACAGGTCCGGAGTCATCGTTTTTCATCCGAAAATTGATTTTTTGGACTGTACCAAAAATGATTCAAAATGTCAATTGGATCATGCCTCATGTTGAATAACCACTTTTTAAACCCTCACAGTGACCAAAATTGCCATTTTTACAGAGTTTTGCTTACTCAAAAGCTTCCATTTTGACCCGTTTCAGACACAGAAATGACTTTAAACACACTTATTCTAGTTGACAAAGTCATAATTCACATCCAACAGTCATTTATAGTCAAAAGATTAAATAATGAAATTTCATCATTATAGACCATTTTGGGATCGTTCGACAGGTCCGGAGTCATCGTTTTTCATCCGAAAATTGATTTTTTGGACTGTACCAAAAATGATTCAAAATGTCAATTGGATCATGCCTCATGTTGAATAACCACTTTTTAAACCCTCACAGTGACCAAAATTGCCATTTTTACAGAGTTTTGCTTACTCAAAAGCTTCAATTCTGACCCGTTTCAGGCACAGAAATGACTTTAAATACACTTATTTTAGTTGACAAAGTCCTAATTCACATCCAACAGTAATTTAGAGTCAAAAGATTAAATGTTAAAATTTCATCATTATAGACCATTTTGGGATCGTTCGACAGGTCCGGAGTCATCGTTTTTCATCCGAAAATTGATTTTTTGGACTGTACCAAAAATGATTCAAAATGTCAATTGGATCATGCCTCATGTTGAATAACCACTTTTTAAACCCTCACAGTGACCAAAATTGCCATTTTTACAGAGTTTTGCTTACTCAAAAGCTTCCATTTTGACCCGTTTCAGACACAGAAATGACTTTAAACACACTTATTCTAGTTGACAAAGTCATAATTCACATCCAACAGTCATTTAGAGTCAAAAGATTAAATGTTGAAATTTCATCATTATAGACCATTTTGGGATCGTTCGACAGGTCCGGAGTCATCGTTTTTCATCCGAAAATTGATTTTTTGGACTGTACCAAAAATGATTCAAAATGTCAATTGGATCATGCCTCATGTTGAATAACCACTTTTTAAACCCTCACAGTGACCAAAATTGCCATTTTTACAGAGTTTTGCTTACTCAAAAGCTTCCATTTTGACCCGTTTCAGGCACAGAAATGACTTTAAACACACTTATTCTAGTTGACAAAGTCATAATTCACATCCAACAGTCATTTAGAGTCAAAAGATTAAATGTTGAAATTTCATCATTATAGACCATTTTGGGATCGTTCGACAGGTCCGAGTCATCGTTTTTCATCCGAAAATTGATTTTTTGGACTGTACCAAAAATGATTCAAAATGTCAATTGGATCATGCCTCATGTTGAATAACCACTTTTTAAACCCTCACAGTGACCAAAATTGCCATTTTTACAGAGTTTTGCTTACTCAAAAGCTTCCATTTTGACCCGTTTCAGGAACAGAAATGACTTTAAACACACTTATTCTAGTTGACAAAGTCATAATTCACATCCAACAGTCATTTAGAGTCAAAAGATTAAATGTTGAAATTTCAACCATATTGACCATTTTGGGATCGTTCGACAGGTCCGGAGTCATCGTTTTTCATCCGAAAATTGATTTTTTGGACTGTACCAAAAATGATTCAAAATGTCAATTGGATCATGCCTCATGTTGAATAACCACTTTTTAAACCCTCACAGTGACCAAAATTGCCATTTTTACAGAGTTTTGCTTACTCAAAAGCTTCAATTCTGACCCGTTTCAGGCACAGAAATGACTTTAAACACACTTATTTTAGTTGACAAAGTCCTAATTCACATCCAACAGTAATTTAGAGTCAAAAGATTAAATGTTAAAATTTCATCATTATAGACCATTTTGGGATCGTTCAACAGGTCCGGAGTCATCGTTTTTCATCCGAAAATTGATTTTTTGGACTGTACCAAAAATGATTCAAAATGTCAATTGGATCATGCCTCATGTTGAATAACCACTTTTTAAACCCTCACAGTGACCAAAATTGCCATTTTTACAGAGTTTTGCTTACTCAAAAGCTTCCATTTTGACCCGTTTCAGACACAGAAATGACTTTAAACACACTTATTCTAGTTGACAAAGTCATAATTCACATCCAACAGTCATTTAGAGTCAAAAGATTAAATGTTGAAATTTCATCATTATAGACCATTTTGGGATCGTTCGACAGGTCCGGAGTCATCGTTTTTCATCCGAAAATTGATTTTTTGGACTGTACCAAAAATGATTCAAAATGTCAATTGAATCATGCCTCATGTTGAATAACCACTTTTTAAACCCTCACAGTGACCAAAATTGCCATTTTTACAGAGTTTTGCTTACTCAAAAGCTTCAATTCTGACCCGTTTCAGGCACAGAAATGACTTTAAACACACTTATTTTAGTTGACAAAGTCCTAATTCACATCCAACAGTAATTTAGAGTCAAAAGATTAAATGTTAAAATTTCATCATTATAGACCATTTTGGGATCGTTCGACAGGTCCGGAGTCATCGTTTTTCATCCGAAAATTGATTTTTTGGACTGTACCAAAAATGATTCAAAATGTCAATTGGATCATGCCTCATGTTGAATAACCACTTTTTAAACCCTCACAGTGACCAAAATTGCCATTTTTACAGAGTTTTGCTTACTCAAAAGCTTCCATTTTGACCCGTTTCAGACACAGAAATGACTTTAAACACACTTATTCTAGTTGACAAAGTCATAATTCACATCCAACAGTCATTTAGAGTCAAAAGATTAAATGTTGAAATTTCATCATTATAGACCATTTTGGGATCGTTCAACAGTTCCGGAGTCATCGTTTTTCATCCGAAAATTGATTTTTTGGACTGTACCAAAAATGATTCAAAATGTCAATTGGATCATGCCTCATGTTGAATAACCACTTTTTAAACCCTCACAGTGACCAAAATTGCCATTTTTACAGAGTTTTGCTTACTCAAAAGCTTCAATTCTGACCCGTTTCAGGCACAGAAATGACTTTAAACACACTTATTTTAGTTGACAAAGTCCTAATTCACATCCAACAGTAATTTAGAGTCAAAAGATTAAATGTTAAAATTTCATCATTATAGACCATTTTGAGATCGTTCGACAGGTCCGGAGTCATCGTTTTTCATCCGAAAATTGATTTTTTGGACTGTACCAAAAATGATTCAAAATGTCAATTGGATCATGCCTCATGTTGAATAACCACTTTTTAAACCCTCACAGTGACCAAAATTGCCATTTTTACAGAGTTTTGCTTACTCAAAAGCTTCCATTTTGACCCGTTTCAGACACAGAAATGACTTTAAACACACGTATTCTAGTTGACAAAGTCATAATTCACATCCAACAGTCATTTAGAGTCAAAAGATTAAATGTTGAAATTTCATCATTATAGACCATTTTGGGATCATTCGACAGGTCCGGAGTCATCGTTTTTCATCCGAAAATTGATTTTTTGGACTGTACCAAAAATGATTCAAAATGTCAATTGGATCATGCCTCATGTTGAATAACCACTTTTTAAACCCTCACAGTGACCAAAATTGCCATTTTTACAGAGTTTTGCTTACTCAAAAGCTTCCATTTTGACCCGTTTCAGACACAGACATGACTTTAAACACACTTATTCTAGTTGACAAAGTCATAATTCACATCCAACAGTCATTTAGAGTCAAAAGATTAAATAATGAAATTTCATCATTATAGACCATTTTGGGATCGTTCGACAGGTCCGGAGTCATCGTTTTTCATCCGAAAATTGATTTTTTGGACTGTACCAAAAATGATTCAAAATGTCAATTGGATCATGCCTCATGTTGAATTACCACTTTTTAAACCCTCACAGTGACCAAAATTGCCATTTTTACAGAGTTTTGCTTACTCAAAAGCTTCAATTCTGACCCGTTTCAGGCACAGAAATGACTTTAAACACACTTATTTTAGTTGACAAAGTCCTAATTCACATCCAACAGTAATTTAGAGTCAAAAGATTAAATGTTAAAATTTCATCATTATAGACCATTTTGGGATCGTTCGACAGGTCCGGAGTCATCGTTTTTCATCCGAAAATTGATTTTTTGGACTGTACCAAAAATGATTCAAAATGTCAATTGGATCATGCCTCATGTTGAATAACCACTTTTTAAACCCTCACAGTGACCAAAATTGCCATTTTTACAGAGTTTTGCTTACTCAAAAGCTTCCATTTTGACCCGTTTCAGACACAGAAATGACTTTAAACACACTTATTCTAGTTGACAAAGTCATAATTCACATCCAACAGTCATTTAGAGTCAAAAGATTAAATGTTGAAATTTCATCATTATAGACCATTTTGGGATCGTTCGACAGGTCCGGAGTCATCGTTTTTCATCCGAAAATTGATTTTTTGGACTGTACCAAAAATGATTCAAAATGTCAATTGGATCATGCCTCATGTTGAATAACCACTTTTTAAACCCTCACAGTGACCAAAATTGCCATTTTTACAGAGTTTTGCTTACTCAAAAGCTTCCATTTTGACCCGTTTCAGGCACAGAAATGACTTTAAACACACTTATTCTAGTTGACAAAGTCATAATTCACATCCAACAGTCATTTAGAGTCAAAAGATTAAATGTTGAAATTTCATCATTATAGACCATTTTGGGATCGTTCGACAGGTCCGAGTCATCGTTTTTCATCCGAAAATTGATTTTTTGGACTGTACCAAAAATGATTCAAAATGTCAATTGGATCATGCCTCATGTTGAATAACCACTTTTTAAACCCTCACAGTGACCAAAATTGCCATTTTTACAGAGTTTTGCTTACTCAAAAGCTTCCATTTTGACCCGTTTCAGGAACAGAAATGACTTTAAACACACTTATTCTAGTTGACAAAGTCATAATTCACATCCAACAGTCATTTAGAGTCAAAAGATTAAATGTTAAAATTTCATCACTATAGACCATTTTGGGATCGTTCGACAGGTCCGGAGTCATCGTTTTTCATCCGAAAATTGATTTTTTGGACTGTACCAAAAATGATTCAAAATGTCAATTGGATCATGCCTCATGTTGAATAACCACTTTTTAAACCCTCACAGTGACCAAAATTGCCATTTTTACAGAGTTTTGCTTACTCAAAAGCTTCCATTTTGACCCGTTTCAGACACAGAAATGACTTTAAACACACTTATTCTAGTTGACAAAGTCATAATTCACATCCAACAGTCATTTAGAGTCAAAAGATTAAATAATGAAATTTCATCATTATAGACCATTTTGGGATCGTTCGACAGGTCTGGAGTCATCGTTTTTTATCCGAAAATTGATTTTTTGGACTGTACCAAAAATGATTCAAAATGTCAATTGGATCATGCCTCATGTTGAATAACCACTTTTTAAACCCTCACAGTGACCAAAATTGCCATTTTTACAGAGTTTTGCTTACTCAAAAGCTTCAATTCTGACCCGTTTCAGGCACAGAAATGACTTTAAACACACTTATTTTAGTTGACAAAGTCCTAATTCACATCCAACAGTAATTTAGAGTCAAAAGATTAAATGTTAAAATTCCATCATTATAGACCATTTTGGGATCGTTCGACAGGTCCGGAGTCATCGTTTTTTATCCGAAAATTGATTTTTTGGACTGTACCAAAAATGATTCAAAATGTCAATTGGATCATGCCTCATGTTGAATAACCACTTTTTAAACCCTCACAGTGACCAAAATTGCCATTTTTACAGAGTTTTGCTTACTCAAAAGCTTCCATTTTGACCCGTTTCAGGCACAGAAATGACTTTAAACACACTTATTCTAGTTGACAAAGTCATAATTCACATCCAACAGTCATTTAGAGTCAAAAGATTAAATGTTGAAATTTCATCATTATAGACCATTTTGGGATCGTTCGACAGGTCCGAGTCATCGTTTTTCATCCGAAAATTGATTTTTTGGACTGTACCAAAAATGATTCAAAATGTCAATTGGATCATGCCTCATGTTGAATAACCACTTTTTAAACCCTCACAGTGACCAAAATTGCCATTTTTACAGAGTTTTGCTTACTCAAAAGCTTCCATTTTGACCCGTTTCAGGAACAGAAATGACTTTAAACACACTTATTCTAGTTGACAAAGTCATAATTCACATCCAACAGTCATTTAGAGTCAAAAGATTAAATGTTGAAATTTCAACCATATTGACCATTTTGGGATCGTTCGACAGGTCCGGAGTCATCGTTTTTCATCCGAAAATTGATTTTTTGGACTGTACCAAAAATGATTCAAAATGTCAATTGGATCATGCCTCATGTTGAATAACCACTTTTTAAACCCTCACAGTGACCAAAATTGCCATTTTTACAGAGTTTTGCTTACTCAAAAGCTTCCATTTTGACCCGTTTCAGACACAGAAATGACTTTAAACACACTTATTCTAGTTGACAAAGTCATAATTCACATCCAACAGTCATTTAGAGTCAAAAGATTAAATAATGAAATTTCATCATTATAGACCATTTTGGGATCGTTCGACAGGTCCGGAGTCATCGTTTTTCATCCGAAAATTGATTTTTTGGACTGTACCAAAAATGATTCAAAATGTCAATTGGATCATGCCTCATGTTGAATAACCACTTTTTAAACCCTCACAGTGACCAAAATTGCCATTTTTACAGAGTTTTGCTTACTCAAAAGCTTCAATTCTGACCCGTTTCAGGCACAGAAATGACTTTAAACACACTTATTTTAGTTGACAAAGTCCTAATTCACATCCAACAGTAATTTAGAGTCAAAAGATTAAATGTTAAAATTTCATCATTATAGACCATTTTGGGATCGTTCAACAGGTCCGGAGTCATCGTTTTTCATCCGAAAATTGATTTTTTGGACTGTACCAAAAATGATTCAAAATGTCAATTGGATCATGCCTCATGTTGAATAACCACTTTTTAAACCCTCATAGTGACCAAAATTGCCATTTTTACAGAGTTTTGCTTACTCAAAAGCTTCCATTTTGACCCGTTTCAGACACAGAAATGACTTTAAACACACTTATTCTAGTTGACAAAGTCATAATTCACATCCAACAGTCATTTAGAGTCAAAAGATTAAATGTTGAAATTTCATCATTATAGACCATTTTGGGATCGTTCGACAGGTCCGGAGTCATCGTTTTTCATCCGAAAATTGATTTTTTGGACTGTACCAAAAATGATTCAAAATGTCAATTGAATCATGCTTCATGTTGAATAACCACTTTTTAAACCCTCACAGTGACCAAAATTGCCATTTTTACAGAGTTTTGCTTACTCAAAAGCTTCAATTCTGACCCGTTTCAGGCACAGAAATGACTTTAAACACACTTATTTTAGTTGACAAAGTCCTAATTCACATCCAACAGTAATTTAGAGTCAAAAGATTAAATGTTAAAATTTCATCATTATAGACCATTTTGGGATCGTTCGACAGGTCCGGAGTCATCGTTTTTCATCCGAAAATTGATTTTTTGGACTGTACCAAAAATGATTCAAAATGTCAATTGGATCATGCCTCATGTTGAATAACCACTTTTTAAACCCTCACAGTGACCAAAATTGCCATTTTTACAGAGTTTTGCTTACTCAAAAGCTTCCATTTTGACCCGTTTCAGACACAGAAATGACTTTAAACACACTTATTCTAGTTGACAAAGTCATAATTCACATCCAACAGTCATTTAGAGTCAAAAGATTAAATGTTGAAATTTCATCATTATAGACCATTTTGGGATCGTTCGACAGGTCCGGAGTCATCGTTTTTCATCCGAAAATTGATTTTTTGGACTGTACCAAAAATGATTCAAAATGTCAATTGGATCATGCCTCATGTTGAATAACCACTTTTTAAACCCTCACAGTGACCAAAATTGCCATTTTTACAGAGTTTTGCTTACTCAAAAGCTTCAATTCTGACCCGTTTCAGGCACAGAAATGACTTTAAACACACTTATTTTAGTTGACAAAGTCCTAATTCACATCCAACAGTAATTTAGAGTCAAAAGATTAAATGTTAAAATTTCATCATTATAGACCATTTTGAGATCGTTCGACAGGTCCGGAGTCATCGTTTTTCATCCGAAAATTGATTTTTTGGACTGTACCAAAAATGATTCAAAATGTCAATTGGATCATGCCTCATGTTGAATAACCACTTTTTAAACCCTCACAGTGACCAAAATTGCCATTTTTACAGAGTTTTGCTTACTCAAAAGCTTCCATTTTGACCCGTTTCAGACACAGAAATGACTTTAAACACACGTATTCTAGTTGACAAAGTCATAATTCACATCCAACAGTCATTTAGAGTCAAAAGATTAAATGTTGAAATTTCATCATTATAGACCATTTTGGGATCATTCGACAGGTCCGGAGTCATCGTTTTTCATCCGAAAATTGATTTTTTGGACTGTACCAAAAATGATTCAAAATGTCAATTGGATCATGCCTCATGTTGAATAACCACTTTTTAAACCCTCACAGTGACCAAAATTGCCATTTTTACAGAGTTTTGCTTACTCAAAAGCTTCCATTTTGACCCGTTTCAGACACAGACATGACTTTAAACACACTTATTCTAGTTGACAAAGTCATAATTCACATCCAACAGTCATTTAGAGTCAAAAGATTAAATAATGAAATTTCATCATTATAGACCATTTTGGGATCGTTCGACAGGTCCGGAGTCATCGTTTTTCATCCGAAAATTGATTTTTTGGACTGTACCAAAAATGATTCAAAATGTCAATTGGATCATGCCTCATGTTGAATTACCACTTTTTAAACCCTCACAGTGACCAAAATTGCCATTTTTACAGAGTTTTGCTTACTCAAAAGCTTCAATTCTGACCCGTTTCAGGCACAGAAATGACTTTAAACACACTTATTTTAGTTGACAAAGTCCTAATTCACATCCAACAGTAATTTAGAGTCAAAAGATTAAATGTTAAAATTTCATCATTATAGACCATTTTGGGATCGTTCGACAGGTCCGGAGTCATCGTTTTTCATCCGAAAATTGATTTTTTGGACTGTACCAAAAATGATTCAAAATGTCAATTGGATCATGCCTCATGTTGAATAACCACTTTTTAAACCCTCACAGTGACCAAAATTGCCATTTTTACAGAGTTTTGCTTACTCAAAAGCTTCCATTTTGACCCGTTTCAGACACAGAAATGACTTTAAACACACTTATTCTAGTTGACAAAGTCATAATTCACATCCAACAGTCATTTAGAGTCAAAAGATTAAATGTTGAAATTTCATCATTATAGACCATTTTGGGATCGTTCGACAGGTCCGGAGTCATCGTTTTTCATCCGAAAATTGATTTTTTGGACTGTACCAAAAATGATTCAAAATGTCAATTGGATCATGCCTCATGTTGAATAACCACTTTTTAAACCCTCACAGTGACCAAAATTGCCATTTTTACAGAGTTTTGCTTACTCAAAAGCTTCCATTTTGACCCGTTTCAGGCACAGAAATGACTTTAAACACACTTATTCTAGTTGACAAAGTCATAATTCACATCCAACAGTCATTTAGAGTCAAAAGATTAAATGTTGAAATTTCATCATTATAGACCATTTTGGGATCGTTCGACAGGTCCGAGTCATCGTTTTTCATCCGAAAATTGATTTTTTGGACTGTACCAAAAATGATTCAAAATGTCAATTGGATCATGCCTCATGTTGAATAACCACTTTTTAAACCCTCACAGTGACCAAAATTGCCATTTTTACAGAGTTTTGCTTACTCAAAAGCTTCCATTTTGACCCGTTTCAGGAACAGAAATGACTTTAAACACACTTATTCTAGTTGACAAAGTCATAATTCACATCCAACAGTCATTTAGAGTCAAAAGATTAAATGTTAAAATTTCATCACTATAGACCATTTTGGGATCGTTCGACAGGTCCGGAGTCATCGTTTTTCATCCGAAAATTGATTTTTTGGACTGTACCAAAAATGATTCAAAATGTCAATTGGATCATGCCTCATGTTGAATAACCACTTTTTAAACCCTCACAGTGACCAAAATTGCCATTTTTACAGAGTTTTGCTTACTCAAAAGCTTCCATTTTGACCCGTTTCAGACACAGAAATGACTTTAAACACACTTATTCTAGTTGACAAAGTCATAATTCACATCCAACAGTCATTTAGAGTCAAAAGATTAAATAATGAAATTTCATCATTATAGACCATTTTGGGATCGTTCGACAGGTCCGGAGTCATCGTTTTTCATCCGAAAATTGATTTTTTGGACTGTACCAAAAATGATTCAAAATGTCAATTGGATCATGCCTCATGTTGAATTACCACTTTTTAAACCCTCACAGTGACCAAAATTGCCATTTTTACAGAGTTTTGCTTACTCAAAAGCTTCAATTCTGACCCGTTTCAGGCACAGAAATGACTTTAAACACACTTATTTTAGTTGACAAAGTCCTAATTCACATCCAACAGTAATTTAGAGTCAAAAGATTAAATGTTAAAATTTCATCATTATAGACCATTTTGGGATCGTTCGACAGGTCCGGAGTCATCGTTTTTCATCCGAAAATTGATTTTTTGGACTGTACCAAAAATGATTCAAAATGTCAATTGGATCATGCCTCATGTTGAATAACCACTTTTTAAACCCTCACAGTGACCAAAATTGCCATTTTTACAGAGTTTTGCTTACTCAAAAGCTTCCATTTTGACCCGTTTCAGACACAGAAATGACTTTAAACACACTTATTCTAGTTGACAAAGTCATAATTCACATCCAACAGTCATTTAGAGTCAAAAGATTAAATGTTGAAATTTCATCATTATAGACCATTTTGGGATCGTTCGACAGGTCCGGAGTCATCGTTTTTCATCCGAAAATTGATTTTTTGGACTGTACCAAAAATGATTCAAAATGTCAATTGGATCATGCCTCATGTTGAATAACCACTTTTTAAACCCTCACAGTGACCAAAATTGCCATTTTTACAGAGTTTTGCTTACTCAAAAGCTTCCATTTTGACCCGTTTCAGGCACAGAAATGACTTTAAACACACTTATTCTAGTTGACAAAGTCATAATTCACATCCAACAGTCATTTAGAGTCAAAAGATTAAATGTTGAAATTTCATCATTATAGACCATTTTGGGATCGTTCGACAGGTCCGAGTCATCGTTTTTCATCCGAAAATTGATTTTTTGGACTGTACCAAAAATGATTCAAAATGTCAATTGGATCATGCCTCATGTTGAATAACCACTTTTTAAACCCTCACAGTGACCAAAATTGCCATTTTTACAGAGTTTTGCTTACTCAAAAGCTTCCATTTTGACCCGTTTCAGGAACAGAAATGACTTTAAACACACTTATTCTAGTTGACAAAGTCATAATTCACATCCAACAGTCATTTAGAGTCAAAAGATTAAATGTTAAAATTTCATCACTATAGACCATTTTGGGATCGTTCGACAGGTCCGGAGTCATCGTTTTTCATCCGAAAATTGATTTTTTGGACTGTACCAAAAATGATTCAAAATGTCAATTGGATCATGCCTCATGTTGAATAACCACTTTTTAAACCCTCACAGTGACCAAAATTGCCATTTTTACAGAGTTTTGCTTACTCAAAAGCTTCCATTTTGACCCGTTTCAGACACAGAAATGACTTTAAACACACTTATTCTAGTTGACAAAGTCATAATTCACATCCAACAGTCATTTAGAGTCAAAAGATTAAATAATGAAATTTCATCATTATAGACCATTTTGGGATCGTTCGACAGGTCTGGAGTCATCGTTTTTCATCCGAAAATTGATTTTTTGGACTGTACCAAAAATGATTCAAAATGTCAATTGGATCATGCCTCATGTTGAATAACCACTTTTTAAACCCTCACAGTGACCAAAATTGCCATTTTTACAGAGTTTTGCTTACTCAAAAGCTTCAATTCTGACCCGTTTCAGGCACAGAAATGACTTTAAACACACTTATTTTAGTTGACAAAGTCCTAATTCACATCCAACAGTAATTTAGAGTCAAAAGATTAAATGTTAAAATTCCATCATTATAGACCATTTTGGGATCGTTCGACAGGTCCGGAGTCATCGTTTTTCATCCGAAAATTGATTTTTTGGACTGTACCAAAAATGATTCAAAATGTCAATTGGATCATGCCTCATGTTGAATAACCACTTTTTAAACCCTCACAGTGACCAAAATTGCCATTTTTACTGAGTTTTGCTTACTCAAAAGCTTCCATTTTGACCCGTTTCAGACACAGAAATGACTTTAAACACACTTATTCTAGTTGACAAAGTCATAATTCACATCCAACAGTCATTTAGAGTCAAAAGATTAAATGTTGAAATTTCATCATTATAGACCATTTTGGGATCGTTCGACAGGTCCGGAGTCATCGTTTTTCCTCCGAAAATTGATTTTTTGGACTGTACCAAAAATGATTCAAAATGTCAATTGGATCATGCCTCATGTTGAATAACCACTTTTTAAACCCTCACAGTGACCAAAATTGCCATTTTTACAGAGTTTTGCTTACTCAAAAGCTTCCATTTTGACCCGTTTCAGGCACAGAAATGACTTTAAACACACTTATTCTAGTTGACAAAGTCATAATTCACATCCAACAGTCATTTAGAGTCAAAAGATTAAATGTTGAAATTTCATCATTATAGACCATTTTGGGATCGTTCGACAGGTCCGGAGTCATCGTTTTTCATCCGAAAATTGATTTTTTGGACTGTACCAAAAATGATTCAAAATGTCAATTGGATCATGCCTCATGTTGAATAACCACTTTTTAAACCCTCACAGTGACCAAAATTGCCATTTTTACAGAGTTTTGCTTACTCAAAAGCTTCCATTTTGACCCGTTTCAGGCACAGAAATGACTTTAAACACACTTATTCTAGTTGACAAAGTCATAATTCACATCCAACAGTCATTTAGAGTCAAAAGATTAAATGTTGAAATTTCATCATTATAGACCATTTTGGGATCGTTCGACAGGTCCGAGTCATGGTTTTTCATCCGAAAATTGATTTTTTGGACTGTACCAAAAATGATTCAAAATGTCAATTGGATCATGCCTCATGTTGAATAACCACTTTTTAAACCCTCACAGTGACCAAAATTGCCATTTTTACAGAGTTTTGCTTACTCAAAAGCTTCCATTTTGACCCGTTTCAGGAACAGAAATGACTTTAAACACACTTATTCTAGTTGACAAAGTCATAATTCACATCCAACAGTCATTTAGAGTCAAAAGATTAAATGTTGAAATTTCATCCATATTGACCATTTTGGGATCGTTCGACAGGTCCGGAGTCATCGTTTTTCATCCGAAAATTGATTTTTTGGACTGTACCAAAAATGATTCAAAATGTCAATTGGATCATGCCTCATGTTGAATAACCACTTTTTAAACCCTCACAGTGACCAAAATTGCCATTTTTACAGAGTTTTGCTTACTCAAAAGCTTCCATTTTGACCCGTTTCAGACACAGAAATGACTTTAAACACACTTATTCTAGTTGACAAAGTCATAATTCACATCCAACAGTCATTTAGAGTCAAAAGATTAAATAATGAAATTTCATCATTATAGACCATTTTGGGATCGTTCGACAGGTCCGGAGTCATCGTTTTTCATCCGAAAATTGATTTTTTGGACTGTACCAAAAATGATTCAAAATGTCAATTGGATCATGCCTCATGTTGAATAACCACTTTTTAAACCCTCACAGTGACCAAAATTGCCATTTTTACAGAGTTTTGCTTACTCAAAAGCTTCAATTCTGACCCGTTTCAGGCACAGAAATGACTTTAAACACACTTATTTTAGTTGACAAAGTCCTAATTCACATCCAACAGTAATTTAGAGTCAAAAGATTAAATGTTAAAATTTCATCATTATAGACCATTTTGGGATCGTTCGACAGGTCCGGAGTCATCGTTTTTCATCCGAAAATTGATTTTTTGGACTGTACCAAAAATGATTCAAAATGTCAATTGGATCATGCCTCATGTTGAATAACCACTTTTTAAACCCTCACAGTGACCAAAATTGCCATTTTTACAGAGTTTTGCTTACTCAAAAGCTTCCATTTTGACCCGTTTCAGACACAGAAATGACTTTAAACACACTTATTCTAGTTGACAAAGTCATAATTCACATCCAACAGTCATTTAGAGTCAAAAGATTAAATGTTGAAATTTCATCATTATAGACCATTTTGGGATCGTTCGACAGGTCCGGAGTCATCGTTTTTCATCCGAAAATTGATTTTTTGGACTGTACCAAAAATGATTCAAAATGTCAATTGGATCATGCCTCATGTTGAATAACCACTTTTTAAACCCTCACAGTGACCAAAATTGCCATTTTTACAGAGTTTTGCTTACTCAAAAGCTTCAATTCTGACCCGTTTCAGGCACAGAAATGACTTTAAACACACTTATTTTAGTTGACAAAGTCCTAATTCACATCCAACAGTAATTTAGAGTCAAAAGATTAAATGTTAAAATTTCATCATTATAGACCATTTTGGGATCGTTCGACAGGTCCGGAGTCATCGTTTTTCATCCGAAAATTGATTTTTTGGACTGTACCAAAAATGATTCAAAATGTCAATTGGATCATGCCTCATGTTGAATAACCACTTTTTAAACCCTCACAGTGACCAAAATTGCCATTTTTACAGAGTTTTGCTTACTCAAAAGCTTCCATTTTGACCCGTTTCAGACACAGAAATGACTTTAAACACACTTATTCTAGTTGACAAAGTCATAATTCACATCCAACAGTCATTTAGAGTCAAAAGATTAAATGTTGAAATTTCATCATTATAGACCATTTTGGGATCGTTCGACAGGTCCGGAGTCATCGTTTTTCATCCGAAAATTGATTTTTTGGACTGTACCAAAAATGATTCAAAATGTCAATTGGATCATGCCTCATGTTGAATAACCACTTTTTAAACCCTCACAGTGACCAAAATTGCCATTTTTACAGAGTTTTGCTTACTCAAAAGCTTCAATTCTGACCCGTTTCAGGCACAGAAATGACTTTAAACACACTTATTTTAGTTGACAAAGTCCTAATTCACATCCAACAGTAATTTAGAGTCAAAAGATTAAATGTTAAAATTTCATCATTATAGACCATTTTGAGATCGTTCGACAGGTCCGGAGTCATCGTTTTTCATCCGAAAATTGATTTTTTGGACTGTACCAAAAATGATTCAAAATGTCAATTGGATCATGCCTCATGTTGAATAACCACTTTTTAAACCCTCACAGTGACCAAAATTGCCATTTTTACAGAGTTTTGCTTACTCAAAAGCTTCCATTTTGACCCGTTTCAGACACAGAAATGACTTTAAACACACGTATTCTAGTTGACAAAGTCATAATTCACATCCAACAGTCATTTAGAGTCAAAAGATTAAATAATGAAATTTCATCATTATAGACCATTTTGGGATCGTTCGACAGGTCCGGAGTCATCGTTTTTCATCCGAAAATTGATTTTTTGGACTGTACCAAAAATGATTCAAAATGTCGATTGGATCATGCCTCATTTTGAATTACCACTTTTTAAACCCTCACAGTGACCAAAATTGCCATTTTTACAGAGTTTTGCTTACTCAAAAGCTTCAATTCTTACCCGTTTCAGGCACAGAAATGACTTTAAACACACTTATTTTAGTTGACAAAGTCCTAATTCACATCCAACAGTAATTTAGAGTCAAAAGATTAAATGTTAAAATTTCATCATTATAGACCATTTTGGGATCGTTCGACAGGTCCGGAGTCATCGTTTTTCATCCGAAAATTGATTTTTTGGACTGTACCAAAAATGATTCAAAATGTCAATTGGATCATGCCTCATGTTGAATAACCACTTTTTAAACCCTCACAGTGACCAAAATTGCCATTTTTACAGAGTTTTGCTTACTCAAAAGCTTCCATTTTGACCCGTTTCAGACACAGAAATGACTTTAAACACACTTATTCTAGTTGACAAAGTCATAATTCACATCCAACAGTCATTTAGAGTCAAAAGAATAAATGTTGAAATTTCATCATTATAGACCATTTTGGGATCGTTCGACAGGTCCGGAGTCATCGTTTTTCATCCGAAAATTGATTTTTTGGACTGTACCAAAAATGATTCAAAATGTCAATTGGATCATGCCTCATGTTGAATAACCACTTTTTAAACCCTCACAGTGACCAAAATTGCCATTTTTACAGAGTTTTGCTTACTCAAAAGCTTCCATTTTGACCCGTTTCAGGCACAGAAATGACTTTAAACACACTTATTCTAGTTGACAAAGTCATAATTCACATCCAACAGTCATTTAGAGTCAAAAGATTAAATGTTGAAATTTCATCATTATAGACCATTTTGGGATCGTTCGACAGGTCCGAGTCATCGTTTTTCATCCGAAAATTGATTTTTTGGACTGTACCAAAAATGATTCAAAATGTCAATTGGATCATGCCTCATGTTGAATAACCACTTTTTAAACCCTCACAGTGACCAAAATTGCCATTTTTACAGAGTTTTGCTTACTCAAAAGCTTCCATTTTGACCCGTTTCAGGAACAGAAATGACTTTAAACACACTTATTCTAGTTGACAAAGTCATAATTCACATCCAACAGTCATTTAGAGTCAAAAGATTAAATGTTAAAATTTCATCACTATAGACCATTTTGGGATCGTTCGACAGGTCCGGAGTCATCGTTTTTCATCCGAAAATTGATTTTTTGGACTGTACCAAAAATGATTCAAAATGTCAATTGGATCATGCCTCATGTTGAATAACCACTTTTTAAACCCTCACAGTGACCAAAATTGCCATTTTTACAGAGTTTTGCTTACTCAAAAGCTTCCATTTTGACCCGTTTCAGACACAGAAATGACTTTAAACACACTTATTCTAGTTGACAAAGTCATAATTCACATCCAACAGTCATTTAGAGTCAAAAGATTAAATAATGAAATTTCATCATTATAGACCATTTTGGGATCGTTCGACAGGTCTGGAGTCATCGTTTTTCATCCGAAAATTGATTTTTTGGACTGTACCAAAAATGATTCAAAATGTCAATTGGATCATGCCTCATGTTGAATAACCACTTTTTAAACCCTCACAGTGACCAAAATTGCCATTTTTACAGAGTTTTGCTTACTCAAAAGCTTCAATTCTGACCCGTTTCAGGCACAGAAATGACTTTAAACACACTTATTTTAGTTGACAAAGTCCTAATTCACATCCAACAGTAATTTAGAGTCAAAAGATTAAATGTTAAAATTCCATCATTATAGACCATTTTGGGATCGTTCGACAGGTCCGGAGTCATCGTTTTTCATCCGAAAATTGATTTTTTGGACTGTACCAAAAATGATTCAAAATGTCAATTGGATCATGCCTCATGTTGAATAACCACTTTTTAAACCCTCACAGTGACCAAAATTGCCATTTTTACTGAGTTTTGCTTACTCAAAAGCTTCCATTTTGACCCGTTTCAGACACAGAAATGACTTTAAACACACTTATTCTAGTTGACAAAGTCATAATTCACATCCAACAGTCATTTAGAGTCAAAAGATTAAATGTTGAAATTTCATCATTATAGACCATTTTGGGATCGTTCGACAGGTCCGGAGTCATCGTTTTTCCTCCGAAAATTGATTTTTTGGACTGTACCAAAAATGATTCAAAATGTCAATTGGATCATGCCTCATGTTGAATAACCACTTTTTAAACCCTCACAGTGACCAAAATTGCCATTTTTACAGAGTTTTGCTTACTCAAAAGCTTCCATTTTGACCCGTTTCAGGCACAGAAATGACTTTAAACACACTTATTCTAGTTGACAAAGTCATAATTCACATCCAACAGTCATTTAGAGTCAAAAGATTAAATGTTGAAATTTCATCATTATAGACCATTTTGGGATCGTTCGACAGGTCCGGAGTCATCGTTTTTCATCCGAAAATTGATTTTTTGGACTGTACCAAAAATGATTCAAAATGTCAATTGGATCATGCCTCATGTTGAATAACCACTTTTTAAACCCTCACAGTGACCAAAATTGCCATTTTTACAGAGTTTTGCTTACTCAAAAGCTTCCATTTTGACCCGTTTCAGGCACAGAAATGACTTTAAACACACTTATTCTAGTTGACAAAGTCATAATTCACATCCAACAGTCATTTAGAGTCAAAAGATTAAATGTTGAAATTTCATCATTATAGACCATTTTGGGATCGTTCGACAGGTCCGAGTCATGGTTTTTCATCCGAAAATTGATTTTTTGGACTGTACCAAAAATGATTCAAAATGTCAATTGGATCATGCCTCATGTTGAATAACCACTTTTTAAACCCTCACAGTGACCAAAATTGCCATTTTTACAGAGTTTTGCTTACTCAAAAGCTTCCATTTTGACCCGTTTCAGGAACAGAAATGACTTTAAACACACTTATTCTAGTTGACAAAGTCATAATTCACATCCAACAGTCATTTAGAGTCAAAAGATTAAATGTTGAAATTTCATCCATATTGACCATTTTGGGATCGTTCGACAGGTCCGGAGTCATCGTTTTTCATCCGAAAATTGATTTTTTGGACTGTACCAAAAATGATTCAAAATGTCAATTGGATCATGCCTCATGTTGAATAACCACTTTTTAAACCCTCACAGTGACCAAAATTGCCATTTTTACAGAGTTTTGCTTACTCAAAAGCTTCCATTTTGACCCGTTTCAGACACAGAAATGACTTTAAACACACTTATTCTAGTTGACAAAGTCATAATTCACATCCAACAGTCATTTAGAGTCAAAAGATTAAATAATGAAATTTCATCATTATAGACCATTTTGGGATCGTTCGACAGGTCCGGAGTCATCGTTTTTCATCCGAAAATTGATTTTTTGGACTGTACCAAAAATGATTCAAAATGTCAATTGGATCATGCCTCATGTTGAATAACCACTTTTTAAACCCTCACAGTGACCAAAATTGCCATTTTTACAGAGTTTTGCTTACTCAAAAGCTTCAATTCTGACCCGTTTCAGGCACAGAAATGACTTTAAACACACTTATTTTAGTTGACAAAGTCCTAATTCACATCCAACAGTAATTTAGAGTCAAAAGATTAAATGTTAAAATTTCATCATTATAGACCATTTTGGGATCGTTCGACAGGTCCGGAGTCATCGTTTTTCATCCGAAAATTGATTTTTTGGACTGTACCAAAAATGATTCAAAATGTCAATTGGATCATGCCTCATGTTGAATAACCACTTTTTAAACCCTCACAGTGACCAAAATTGCCATTTTTACAGAGTTTTGCTTACTCAAAAGCTTCCATTTTGACCCGTTTCAGACACAGAAATGACTTTAAACACACTTATTCTAGTTGACAAAGTCATAATTCACATCCAACAGTCATTTAGAGTCAAAAGATTAAATGTTGAAATTTCATCATTATAGACCATTTTGGGATCGTTCGACAGGTCCGGAGTCATCGTTTTTCATCCGAAAATTGATTTTTTGGACTGTACCAAAAATGATTCAAAATGTCAATTGGATCATGCCTCATGTTGAATAACCACTTTTTAAACCCTCACAGTGACCAAAATTGCCATTTTTACAGAGTTTTGCTTACTCAAAAGCTTCAATTCTGACCCGTTTCAGGCACAGAAATGACTTTAAACACACTTATTTTAGTTGACAAAGTCCTAATTCACATCCAACAGTAATTTAGAGTCAAAAGATTAAATGTTAAAATTTCATCATTATAGACCATTTTGGGATCGTTCGACAGGTCCGGAGTCATCGTTTTTCATCCGAAAATTGATTTTTTGGACTGTACCAAAAATGATTCAAAATGTCAATTGGATCATGCCTCATGTTGAATAACCACTTTTTAAACCCTCACAGTGACCAAAATTGCCATTTTTACAGAGTTTTGCTTACTCAAAAGCTTCCATTTTGACCCGTTTCAGACACAGAAATGACTTTAAACACACTTATTCTAGTTGACAAAGTCATAATTCACATCCAACAGTCATTTAGAGTCAAAAGATTAAATGTTGAAATTTCATCATTATAGACCATTTTGGGATCGTTCGACAGGTCCGGAGTCATCGTTTTTCATCCGAAAATTGATTTTTTGGACTGTACCAAAAATGATTCAAAATGTCAATTGGATCATGCCTCATGTTGAATAACCACTTTTTAAACCCTCACAGTGACCAAAATTGCCATTTTTACAGAGTTTTGCTTACTCAAAAGCTTCAATTCTGACCCGTTTCAGGCACAGAAATGACTTTAAACACACTTATTTTAGTTGACAAAGTCCTAATTCACATCCAACAGTAATTTAGAGTCAAAAGATTAAATGTTAAAATTTCATCATTATAGACCATTTTGAGATCGTTCGACAGGTCCGGAGTCATCGTTTTTCATCCGAAAATTGATTTTTTGGACTGTACCAAAAATGATTCAAAATGTCAATTGGATCATGCCTCATGTTGAATAACCACTTTTTAAACCCTCACAGTGACCAAAATTGCCATTTTTACAGAGTTTTGCTTACTCAAAAGCTTCCATTTTGACCCGTTTCAGACACAGAAATGACTTTAAACACACGTATTCTAGTTGACAAAGTCATAATTCACATCCAACAGTCATTTAGAGTCAAAAGATTAAATAATGAAATTTCATCATTATAGACCATTTTGGGATCGTTCGACAGGTCCGGAGTCATCGTTTTTCATCCGAAAATTGATTTTTTGGACTGTACCAAAAATGATTCAAAATGTCGATTGGATCATGCCTCATTTTGAATTACCACTTTTTAAACCCTCACAGTGACCAAAATTGCCATTTTTACAGAGTTTTGCTTACTCAAAAGCTTCAATTCTTACCCGTTTCAGGCACAGAAATGACTTTAAACACACTTATTTTAGTTGACAAAGTCCTAATTCACATCCAACAGTAATTTAGAGTCAAAAGATTAAATGTTAAAATTTCATCATTATAGACCATTTTGGGATCGTTCGACAGGTCCGGAGTCATCGTTTTTCATCCGAAAATTGATTTTTTGGACTGTACCAAAAATGATTCAAAATGTCAATTGGATCATGCCTCATGTTGAATAACCACTTTTTAAACCCTCACAGTGACCAAAATTGCCATTTTTACAGAGTTTTGCTTACTCAAAAGCTTCCATTTTGACCCGTTTCAGACACAGAAATGACTTTAAACACACTTATTCTAGTTGACAAAGTCATAATTCACATCCAACAGTCATTTAGAGTCAAAAGAATAAATGTTGAAATTTCATCATTATAGACCATTTTGGGATCGTTCGACAGGTCCGGAGTCATCGTTTTTCATCCGAAAATTGATTTTTTGGACTGTACCAAAAATGATTCAAAATGTCAATTGGATCATGCCTCATGTTGAATAACCACTTTTTAAACCCTCACAGTGACCAAAATTGCCATTTTTACAGAGTTTTGCTTACTCAAAAGCTTCCATTTTGACCCGTTTCAGGCACAGAAATGACTTTAAACACACTTATTCTAGTTGACAAAGTCATAATTCACATCCAACAGTCATTTAGAGTCAAAAGATTAAATGTTGAAATTTCATCATTATAGACCATTTTGGGATCGTTCGACAGGTCCGAGTCATCGTTTTTCATCCGAAAATTGATTTTTTGGACTGTACCAAAAATGATTCAAAATGTCAATTGGATCATGCCTCATGTTGAATAACCACTTTTTAAACCCTCACAGTGACCAAAATTGCCATTTTTACAGAGTTTTGCTTACTCAAAAGCTTCCATTTTGACCCGTTTCAGGAACAGAAATGACTTTAAACACACTTATTCTAGTTGACAAAGTCATAATTCACATCCAACAGTCATTTAGAGTCAAAAGATTAAATGTTAAAATTTCATCACTATAGACCATTTTGGGATCGTTCGACAGGTCCGGAGTCATCGTTTTTCATCCGAAAATTGATTTTTTGGACTGTACCAAAAATGATTCAAAATGTCAATTGGATCATGCCTCATGTTGAATAACCACTTTTTAAACCCTCACAGTGACCAAAATTGCCATTTTTACAGAGTTTTGCTTACTCAAAAGCTTCCATTTTGACCCGTTTCAGACACAGAAATGACTTTAAACACACTTATTCTAGTTGACAAAGTCATAATTCACATCCAACAGTAATTTAGATTCAAAAGATTAAATGTTGAAATTTCATCCATATTGACCATTTTGGGATCGTTCGACAGGTCCGGAGTCATCGTTTTTCATCCGAAAATTGATTTTTTGGACTGTACCAAAAATGATTCAAAATGTCAATTGGATCATGCCTCATGTTGAATAACCACTTTTTAAACCCTCACAGTGACCAAAATTGCCATTTTTACTGAGTTTTGCTTACTCAAAAGCTTCCATTTTGACCCGTTTCAGACACAGAAATGACTTTAAACACACTTATTCTAGTTGACAAAGTCATAATTCACATCCAACAGTCATTTAGAGTCAAAAGATTAAATGTTGAAATTTCATCATTATAGACCATTTTGGGATCGTTCGACAGGTCCGGAGTCATCGTTTTTCATCCGAAAATTGATTTTTTGGACTGTACCAAAAATGATTCAAAATGTCAATTGGATCATGCCTCATGTTGAATAACCACTTTTTAAACCCTCACAGTGACCAAAATTGCCATTTTTACAGAGTTTTGCTTACTCAAAAGCTTCCATTTTGACCCGTTTCAGACACAGAAATGACTTTAAACACACTTATTCTAGTTGACAAAGTCATAATTCACATCCAACAGTCATTTAGAGTCAAAAGATTAAATGTTGAAATTTCATCATTATAGACCATTTTGGGATCGTTCGGCAGGTCCGGAGTCATCGTTTTTCATCCGAAAATTGATTTTTTGGACTGTACCAAAAATGATTCAAAATGTCAATTGGATCATGCCTCATGTTGAATAACCACTTTTTAAACCCTCACAGTGACCAAAATTGCCATTTTTACAGAGTTTTGCTTACTCAAAAGCTTCCATTTTGACCCGTTTCAGGCACAGAAATGACTTTAAACACACTTATTCTAGTTGACAAAGTCATAATTCACATCCAACAGTCATTTAGAGTCAAAAGATTAAATGTTGAAATTTCATCATTATAGACCATTTTGGGATCGTTCGACAGGTCCGAGTCATCGTTTTTCATCCGAAAATTGATTTTTTGGACTGTACCAAAAATGATTCAAAATGTCAATTGGATCATGCCTCATGTTGAATAACCACTTTTTAAACCCTCACAGTGACCAAAATTGCCATTTTTACAGAGTTTTGCTTACTCAAAAGCTTCCATTTTGACCCGTTTCAGGAACAGAAATGACTTTAAACACACTTATTCTAGTTGACAAAGTCATAATTCACATCCAACAGTCATTTAGAGTCAAAAGATTAAATGTTAAAATTTCATCACTATAGACCATTTTGGGATCGTTCGACAGGTCCGGAGTCATCGTTTTTCATCCGAAAATTGATTTTTTGGACTGTACCAAAAATGATTCAAAATGTCAATTGGATCATGCCTCATGTTGAATAACCACTTTTTAAACCCTCACAGTGACCAAAATTGCCATTTTTACAGAGTTTTGCTTACTCAAAAGCTTCCATTTTGACCCGTTTCAGACACAGAAATGACTTTAAACACACTTATTCTAGTTGACAAAGTCATAATTCACATCCAACAGTAATTTAGATTCAAAAGATTAAATGTTGAAATTTCATCCATATTGACCATTTTGGGATCGTTCGACAGGTCCGGAGTCATCGTTTTTCATCCGAAAATTGATTTTTTGGACTGTACCAAAAATGATTCAAAATGTCAATTGGATCATGCCTCATGTTGAATAACCACTTTTTAAACCCTCACAGTGACCAAAATTGCCATTTTTACAGAGTTTCGCTTACTCAAAAGCTTCCATTTTGACCCGTTTCAGACACAGAAATGACTTTAAACACACTTATTCTAGTTGACAAAGTCATAATTCACATCCAACAGTCATTTAAAGTCAAAAGATTAAATAATGAAATTTCATCATTATAGACCATTTTGGGATCGTTCGACAGGTCTGGAGTCATCGTTTTTCATCCGAAAATTGATTTTTTGGACTGTACCAAAAATGATTCAAAATGTCAATTGGATCATGCCTCATGTTGAATAACCACTTTTTAAACCCTCACAGTGACCAAAATTGCCATTTTTACAGAGTTTCGCTTACTCAAAAGCTTCCATTTTGACCCGTTTCAGACACAGAAATGACTTTAAACACACTTATTCTAGTTGACAAAGTCATAATTCACATCCAACAGTCATTTAGAGTCAAAAGATTAAATAATGAAATTTCATCATTATAGACCATTTTGGGATCGTTCGACAGGTCTGGAGTCATCGTTTTTCATCCGAAAATTGATTTTTTGGACTGTACCAAAAATGATTCAAAATGTCAATTGGATCATGCCTCATGTTGAATAACCACTTTTTAAACCCTCACAGTGACCAAAATTGCCATTTTTACAGAGTTTTGCTTACTCAAAAGCTTCAATTCTGACCCGTTTCAGGCACAGAAATGACTTTAAACACACTTATTTTAGTTGACAAAGTCCTAATTCACATCCAACAGTAATTTAGAGTCAAAAGATTAAATGTTAAAATTCCATCATTATAGACCATTTTGGGATCGTTCGACAGGTCCGGAGTCATCGTTTTTCATCCGAAAATTGATTTTTTGGACTGTACCAAAAATGATTCAAAATGTCAATTGGATCATGCCTCATGTTGAATAACCACTTTTTAAACCCTCACAGTGACCAAAATTGCCATTTTTACTGAGTTTTGCTTACTCAAAAGCTTCCATTTTGACCCGTTTCAGACACAGAAATGACTTTAAACACACTTATTCTAGTTGACAAAGTCATAATTCACATCCAACAGTCATTTAGAGTCAAAAGATTAAATGTTGAAATTTCATCATTATAGACCATTTTGGGATCGTTCGACAGGTCCGGAGTCATCGTTTTTCATCCGAAAATTGATTTTTTGGACTGTACCAAAAATGATTCAAAATGTCAATTGGATCATGCCTCATGTTGAATAACCACTTTTTAAACCCTCACAGTGACCAAAATTGCCATTTTTACAGAGTTTTGCTTACTCAAAAGCTTCCATTTTGACCCGTTTCAGACACAGAAATGACTTTAAACACACTTATTCTAGTTGACAAAGTCATAATTCACATCCAACAGTCATTTAGAGTCAAAAGATTAAATGTTGAAATTTCATCATTATAGACCATTTTGGGATCGTTCGGCAGGTCCGGAGTCATCGTTTTTCATCCGAAAATTGATTTTTTGGACTGTACCAAAAATGATTCAAAATGTCAATTGGATCATGCCTCATGTTGAATAACCACTTTTTAAACCCTCACAGTGACCAAAATTGCCATTTTTACAGAGTTTTGCTTACTCAAAAGCTTCCATTTTGACCCGTTTCAGGCACAGAAATGACTTTAAACACACTTATTCTAGTTGACAAAGTCATAATTCACATCCAACAGTCATTTAGAGTCAAAAGATTAAATGTTGAAATTTCATCATTATAGACCATTTTGGGATCGTTCGACAGGTCCGAGTCATCGTTTTTCATCCGAAAATTGATTTTTTGGACTGTACCAAAAATGATTCAAAATGTCAATTGGATCATGCCTCATGTTGAATAACCACTTTTTAAACCCTCACAGTGACCAAAATTGCCATTTTTACAGAGTTTTGCTTACTCAAAAGCTTCCATTTTGACCCGTTTCAGGAACAGAAATGACTTTAAACACACTTATTCTAGTTGACAAAGTCATAATTCACATCCAACAGTCATTTAGAGTCAAAAGATTAAATGTTAAAATTTCATCACTATAGACCATTTTGGGATCGTTCGACAGGTCCGGAGTCATCGTTTTTCATCCGAAAATTGATTTTTTGGACTGTACCAAAAATGATTCAAAATGTCAATTGGATCATGCCTCATGTTGAATAACCACTTTTTAAACCCTCACAGTGACCAAAATTGCCATTTTTACAGAGTTTTGCTTACTCAAAAGCTTCCATTTTGACCCGTTTCAGGAACAGAAATGACTTTAAACACACTTATTCTAGTTGACAAAGTCATAATTCACATCCAACAGTCATTTAGAGTCAAAAGATTAAATGTTGAAATTTCATCCATATTGACCATTTTGGGATCGTTCGACAGGTCCGGAGTCATCGTTTTTCATCCGAAAATTGATTTTTTGGACTGTACCAAAAATGATTCAAAATGTCAATTGGATCATGCCTCATGTTGAATAACCACTTTTTAAACCCTCACAGTGACCAAAATTGCCATTTTTACAGAGTTTTGCTTACTCAAAAGCTTCCATTTTGACCCGTTTCAGACACAGACATGACTTTAAACACACTTATTCTAGTTGACAAAGTCATAATTCACATCCAACAGTCATTTAGAGTCAAAAGATTAAATAATGAAATTTCATCATTATAGACCATTTTGGGATCGTTCGACAGGTCCGGAGTCATCGTTTTTCATCCGAAAATTGATTTTTTGGACTGTACCAAAAATGATTCAAAATGTCAATTGGATCATGCCTCATGTTGAATTACCACTTTTTAAACCCTCACAGTGACCAAAATTGCCATTTTTACAGAGTTTTGCTTACTCAAAAGCTTCAATTCTGACCCGTTTCAGGCACAGAAATGACTTTAAACACACTTATTTTAGTTGACAAAGTCCTAATTCACATCCAACAGTAATTTAGAGTCAAAAGATTAAATGTTAAAATTTCATCATTATAGACCATTTTGGGATCGTTCGACAGGTCCGGAGTCATCGTTTTTCATCCGAAAATTGATTTTTTGGACTGTACCAAAAATGATTCAAAATGTCAATTGGATCATGCCTCATGTTGAATAACCACTTTTTAAACCCTCACAGTGACCAAAATTGCCATTTTTACAGAGTTTTGCTTACTCAAAAGCTTCCATTTTGACCCGTTTCAGACACAGAAATGACTTTAAACACACTTATTCTAGTTGACAAAGTCATAATTCACATCCAACAGTCATTTAGAGTCAAAAGATTAAATGTTGAAATTTCATCATTATAGACCATTTTGGGATCGTTCGGCAGGTCCGGAGTCATCGTTTTTCATCCGAAAATTGATTTTTTGGACTGTACCAAAAATGATTCAAAATGTCAATTGGATCATGCCTCATGTTGAATAACCACTTTTTAAACCCTCACAGTGACCAAAATTGCCATTTTTACAGAGTTTTGCTTACTCAAAAGCTTCCATTTTGACCCGTTTCAGGCACAGAAATGACTTTAAACACACTTATTCTAGTTGACAAAGTCATAATTCACATCCAACAGTCATTTAGAGTCAAAAGATTAAATGTTGAAATTTCATCATTATAGACCATTTTGGGATCGTTCGACAGGTCCGAGTCATCGTTTTTCATCCGAAAATTGATTTTTTGGACTGTACCAAAAATGATTCAAAATGTCAATTGGATCATGCCTCATGTTGAATAACCACTTTTTAAACCCTCACAGTGACCAAAATTGCCATTTTTACAGAGTTTTGCTTACTCAAAAGCTTCCATTTTGACCCGTTTCAGGAACAGAAATGACTTTAAACACACTTATTCTAGTTGACAAAGTCATAATTCACATCCAACAGTCATTTAGAGTCAAAAGATTAAATGTTGAAATTTCATCCATATTGACCATTTTGGGATCGTTCGACAGGTCCGGAGTCATCGTTTTTCATCCGAAAATTGATTTTTTGGACTGTACCAAAAATGATTCAAAATGTCAATTGGATCATGCCTCATGTTGAATAACCACTTTTTAAACCCTCACAGTGACCAAAATTGCCATTTTTACAGAGTTTTGCTTACTCAAAAGCTTCCATTTTGACCCGTTTCAGACACAGACATGACTTTAAACACACTTATTCTAGTTGACAAAGTCATAATTCACATCCAACAGTCATTTAGAGTCAAAAGATTAAATAATGAAATTTCATCATTATAGACCATTTTGGGATCGTTCGACAGGTCCGGAGTCATCGTTTTTCATCCGAAAATTGATTTTTTGGACTGTACCAAAAATGATTCAAAATGTCAATTGGATCATGCCTCATGTTGAATTACCACTTTTTAAACCCTCACAGTGACCAAAATTGCCATTTTTACAGAGTTTTGCTTACTCAAAAGCTTCAATTCTGACCCGTTTCAGGCACAGAAATGACTTTAAACACACTTATTTTAGTTGACAAAGTCCTAATTCACATCCAACAGTAATTTAGAGTCAAAAGATTAAATGTTAAAATTTCATCATTATAGACCATTTTGGGATCGTTCGACAGGTCCGGAGTCATCGTTTTTCATCCGAAAATTGATTTTTTGGACTGTACCAAAAATGATTCAAAATGTCAATTGGATCATGCCTCATGTTGAATAACCACTTTTTAAACCCTCACAGTGACCAAAATTGCCATTTTTACAGAGTTTTGCTTACTCAAAAGCTTCCATTTTGACCCGTTTCAGACACAGAAATGACTTTAAACACACTTATTCTAGTTGACAAAGTCATAATTCACATCCAACAGTCATTTAGAGTCAAAAGATTAAATGTTGAAATTTCATCATTATAGACCATTTTGGGATCGTTCGGCAGGTCCGGAGTCATCGTTTTTCATCCGAAAATTGATTTTTTGGACTGTACCAAAAATGATTCAAAATGTCAATTGGATCATGCCTCATGTTGAATAACCACTTTTTAAACCCTCACAGTGACCAAAATTGCCATTTTTACAGAGTTTTGCTTACTCAAAAGCTTCCATTTTGACCCGTTTCAGGCACAGAAATGACTTTAAACACACTTATTCTAGTTGACAAAGTCATAATTCACATCCAACAGTCATTTAGAGTCAAAAGATTAAATGTTGAAATTTCATCATTATAGAACATTTTGGGATCGTTCGACAGGTCCGAGTCATCGTTTTTCATCCGAAAATTGATTTTTTGGACTGTACCAAAAATGATTCAAAATGTCAATTGGATCATGCCTCATGTTGAATAACCACTTTTTAAACCCTCACAGTGACCAAAATTGCCATTTTTACAGAGTTTTGCTTACTCAAAAGCTTCCATTTTGACCCGTTTCAGGAACAGAAATGACTTTAAACACACTTATTCTAGTTGACAAAGTCATAATTCACATCCAACAGTCATTTAGAGTCAAAAGATTAAATGTTGAAATTTCATCATTATAGACCATTTTGGGATCGTTCGACAGGTCCGAGTCATCGTTTTTCATCCGAAAATTGATTTTTTGGACTGTACCAAAAATGATTCAAAATGTCAATTGGATCATGCCTCATGTTGAATAACCACTTTTTAAACCCTCACAGTGACCAAAATTGCCATTTTTACAGAGTTTTGCTTACTCAAAAGCTTCCATTTTGACCCGTTTCAGGAACAGAAATGACTTTAAACACACTTATTCTAGTTGACAAAGTCATAATTCACATCCAACAGTCATTTAGAGTCAAAAGATTAAATGTTAAAATTTCATCACTATAGACCATTTTGGGATCGTTCGACAGGTCCGGAGTCATCGTTTTTCATCCGAAAATTGATTTTTTGGACTGTACCAAAAATGATTCAAAATGTCAATTGGATCATGCCTCATGTTGAATAACCACTTTTTAAACCCTCACAGTGACCAAAATTGCCATTTTTACAGAGTTTTGCTTACTCAAAAGCTTCCATTTTGACCCGTTTCAGACACAGAAATGACTTTAAACACACTTATTCTAGTTGACAAAGTCATAATTCACATCCAACAGTAATTTAGATTCAAAAGATTAAATGTTGAAATTTCATCCATATTGACCATTTTGGGATCGTTCGACAGGTCCGGAGTCATCGTTTTTCATCCGAAAATTGATTTTTTGGACTGTACCAAAAATGATTCAAAATGTCAATTGGATCATGCCTCATGTTGAATAACCACTTTTTAAACCCTCACAGTGACCAAAATTGCCATTTTTACAGAGTTTTGCTTACTCAAAAGCTTCCATTTTGACCCGTTTCAGACACAGAAATGACTTTAAACACACTTATTCTAGTTGACAAAGTCATAATTCACATCCAACAGTCATTTAGAGTCAAAAGATTAAATAATGAAATTTCATCATTATAGACCATTTTGGGATCGTTCGACAGGTCTGGAGTCATCGTTTTTCATCCGAAAATTGATTTTTTGGACTGTACCAAAAATGATTCAAAATGTCAATTGGATCATGCCTCATGTTGAATAACCACTTTTTAAACCCTCACAGTGACCAAAATTGCCATTTTTACAGAGTTTTGCTTACTCAAAAGCTTCAATTCTGACCCGTTTCAGGCACAGAAATGACTTTAAACACACTTATTTTAGTTGACAAAGTCCTAATTCACATCCAACAGTAATTTAGAGTCAAAAGATTAAATGTTAAAATTCCATCATTATAGACCATTTTGGGATCGTTCGACAGGTCCGGAGTCATCGTTTTTCATCCGAAAATTGATTTTTTGGACTGTACCAAAAATGATTCAAAATGTCAATTGGATCATGCCTCATGTTGAATAACCACTTTTTAAACCCTCACAGTGACCAAAATTGCCATTTTTACTGAGTTTTGCTTACTCAAAAGCTTCCATTTTGACCCGTTTCAGACACAGAAATGACTTTAAACACACTTATTCTAGTTGACAAAGTCATAATTCACATCCAACAGTCATTTAGAGTCAAAAGATTAAATGTTGAAATTTCATCATTATAGACCATTTTGGGATCGTTCGACAGGTCCGGAGTCATCGTTTTTCATCCGAAAATTGATTTTTTGGACTGTACCAAAAATGATTCAAAATGTCAATTGGATCATGCCTCATGTTGAATAACCACTTTTTAAACCCTCACAGTGACCAAAATTGCCATTTTTACAGAGTTTTGCTTACTCAAAAGCTTCCATTTTGACCCGTTTCAGACACAGAAATGACTTTAAACACACTTATTCTAGTTGACAAAGTCATAATTCACATCCAACAGTCATTTAGAGTCAAAAGATTAAATGTTGAAATTTCATCATTATAGACCATTTTGGGATCGTTCGGCAGGTCCGGAGTCATCGTTTTTCATCCGAAAATTGATTTTTTGGACTGTACCAAAAATGATTCAAAATGTCAATTGGATCATGCCTCATGTTGAATAACCACTTTTTAAACCCTCACAGTGACCAAAATTGCCATTTTTACAGAGTTTTGCTTACTCAAAAGCTTCCATTTTGACCCGTTTCAGGAACAGAAATGACTTTAAACACACTTATTCTAGTTGACAAAGTCATAATTCACATCCAACAGTCATTTAGAGTCAAAAGATTAAATGTTGACATTTCATCCATATTGACCATTTTGGGATCGTTCGACAGGTCCGGAGTCATCGTTTTTCATCCGAAAATTGATTTTTTGGACTGTACCAAAAATGATTCAAAATGTCAATTGGATCATGCCTCATGTTGAATAACCACTTTTTAAACCCTCACAGTGACCAAAATTGCCATTTTTACAGAGTTTTGCTTACTCAAAAGCTTCCATTTTGACCCGTTTCAGACACAGACATGACTTTAAACACACTTATTCTAGTTGACAAAGTCATAATTCACATCCAACAGTCATTTAGAGTCAAAAGATTAAATAATGAAATTTCATCATTATAGACCATTTTGGGATCGTTCGACAGGTCCGGAGTCATCGTTTTTCATCCGAAAATTGATTTTTTGGACTGTACCAAAAATGATTCAAAATGTCAATTGGATCATGCCTCATGTTGAATAACCACTTTTTAAACCCTCACAGTGACCAAAATTGCCATTTTTACAGAGTTTTGCTTACTCAAAAGCTTCCATTTTGACCCGTTTCAGACACAGAAATGACTTTAAACACACTTATTCTAGTTGACAAAGTCATAATTCACATCCAACAGTCATTTAGAGTCAAAAGATTAAATGTTGAAATTTCATCATTATAGACCATTTTGGGATCGTTCGACAGGTCCGGAGTCATCGTTTTTCATCCGAAAATTGATTTTTTGGACTGTACCAAAAATGATTCAAAATGTCAATTGGATCATGCCTCATGTTGAATAACCACTTTTTAAACCCTCACAGTGACCAAAATTGCCATTTTTACAGAGTTTTGCTTACTCAAAAGCTTCCATTTTGACCCGTTTCAGGCACAGAAATGACTTTAAACACACTTATTCTAGTTGACAAAGTCATAATTCACATCCAACAGTCATTTAAAGTCAAAAGATTAAATGTTGAAATTTCATCATTATAGACCATTTTGGGATCGTTCGACAGGTCCGAGTCATCGTTTTTCATCCGAAAATTGATTTTTTGGACTGTACCAAAAATGATTCAAAATGTCAATTGGATCATGCCTCATGTTGAATAACCACTTTTTAAACCCTCACAGTGACCAAAATTGCCATTTTTACAGAGTTTTGCTTACTCAAAAGCTTCCATTTTGACCCGTTTCAGGAACAGAAATGACTTTAAACACACTTATTCTAGTTGACAAAGTCATAATTCACATCCAACAGTCATTTAGAGTCAAAAGATTAAATGTTGAAATTTCATCACTATAGACCATTTTGGGATCGTTCGACAGGTCCGGAGTCATCGTTTTTCATCCGAAAATTGATTTTTTGGACTGTACCAAAAATGATTCAAAATGTCAATTGGATCATGCCTCATGTTGAATAACCACTTTTTAAACCCTCACAGTGACCAAAATTGCCATTTTTACAGAGTTTTGCTTACTCAAAAGCTTCCATTTTGACCCGTTTCAGGAACAGAAATGACTTTAAACACACTTATTCTAGTTTACAAAGTCATAATTCACATCCAACAGTCATTTAGAGTCAAAAGAATAAATGTTAAAATTTCATCATTATAGACCATTTTGGGATCGTTCGACAGGTCCGGAGTCATCGTTTTTCATCCGAAAATTGATTTTTTGGACTGTACCAAAAATGATTCAAAATGTCAATTGGATCATGCCTCATGTTGAATAACCACTTTTTAAACCCTCACAGTGACCAAAATTGCCATTTTTACAGAGTTTTGCTTACTCAAAAGCTTCCATTTTGACCCGTTTCAGACACAGAAATGACTTTAAACACACTTATTCTAGTTGACAAAGTCATAATTCACATCCAACAGTCATTTAGAGTCAAAAGATTAAATGTTGAAATTTCATCATTATAGACCATTTTGGGATCGTTTGACAGGTCCGGAGTCATCGTTTTTCATCCGAAAATTGATTTTTTGGACTGTACCAAAAATGATTCAAAATGTCAATTGGATCATGCCTCATGTTGAATAACCACTTTTTAAACCCTCACAGTGACCAATATTGTCATTTTTACAGAGTTTTGCTTACTCAAAAGCTTCCATTTTGACCCGTTTCAGGCACAGAAATGACTTTAAACACACTTATTTTAGTTGACAAAGTCATAATTCACATCCAACTGTAATTTAGAGTCAAAAGATTAAATGCTAAAATTTCATTATTATAGACCATTTTGGGATCGTTCGACAGGTCCGGAGTCATCGTTTTTCATCCGAAAATTGATTTTTTGGACTGTACCAAAAATAATTCAAATTGTCAATTGGATCATGCCTCATGTTGAATAACCACTTTTTAAACCCTCACAGTGACCAAAATTGCGATTTTTACAGAGTTTTGCTTACTCAAAGCTTCCATTTTGACCCGTTTCAGGCACAGAAATGACTTTAAACACACTTATTCTAGTTGACAAAGTCATAATTCACATCCAACAGTCATTTAGAGTCAAAAGATTAAATGTTGAAATTTCATCATTATAGACCATTTTGGGATCGTTCGACAGGTCCGAGTCATCGTTTTTCATCCGAAAATTGATTTTTTGGACTGTACCAAAAATGATTCAAAATGTCAATTGGATCATGCCTCATGTTGAATAACCACTTTTTAAACCCTCACAGTGACCAAAATTGCCATTTTTACAGAGTTTTGCTTACTCAAAAGCTTCCATTTTGACCCGTTTCAGGAACAGAAATGACTTTAAACACACTTATTCTAGTTGACAAAGTCATAATTCACATCCAACAGTCATTTAGAGTCAAAAGATTAAATGTTAAAATTTCATCATTATAGACCATTTTGGGATCGTTCGACAGGTCCGGAGTCATCGTTTTTCATCCGAAAATTGATTTTTTGGACTGTACCAAAAATGATTCAAAATGTCAATTGGATCATGCCTCATGTTGAATACCCACTTTTTAAACCCTCACAGTGACCAAAATTGCCATTTTTACAGAGTTTTGCTTACTCAAAAGCTTCCATTTTGACCCGTTTCAGACACAGAAATGACTTTAAACACACTTATTCTAGTTGACAAAGTCATAATTCACATCCAACAGTCATTTAGAGTCAAAAGATTAAATAATGAAATTTCATCATTATAGACCATTTTGGGATCGTTCGACAGGTCCGGAGTCATCGTTTTTCATCCGAAAATTGATTTTTTGGACTGTACCAAAAATGATTCAAAATGTCAATTGGATCATGCCTCATGTTGAATAACCACTTTTTAAACCCTCACAGTGACCAAAATTGCCATTTTTACAGAGTTTTGCTTACTCAAAAGCTTCCATTTTGACCCGTTTAAGACACAGAAATGACTTTAAACACACTTATTCTAGTTGACAAAGTCATAATTCACATCCAACAGTCATTTAGAGTCAAAAGATTAAATAATGAAATTTCATCATTATAGACCATTTTGGGATCGTTCGACAGGTCCGGAGTCATCGTTTTTCATCCGAAAATTGATTTTTTGGACTGTACCAAAAATGATTCAAAATGTCAATTGGATCATGCCTCATGTTGAATAACCACTTTTTAAACCCTCACAGTGACCAAAATTGCCATTTTTACAGAGTTTTGCTTACTCAAAAGCTTCAATTCTGACCCGTTTCAGGCACAGAAATGACTTTAAATACACTTATTTTAGTTGACAAAGTCCTAATTCACATCCAACAGTAATTTAGAGTCAAAAGATTAAATGTTAAAATTTCATCATTATAGACCATTTTGGGATCGTTCGACAGGTCCGGAGTCATCGTTTTTCATCCGAAAATTGATTTTTTGGACTGTACCAAAAATGATTCAAAATGTCAATTGGATCATGCCTCATGTTGAATAACCACTTTTTAAACCCTCACAGTGACCAAAATTGCCATTTTTACAGAGTTTTGCTTACTCAAAAGCTTCCATTTTGACCCGTTTCAGACACAGAAATGACTTTAAACACACTTATTCTAGTTGACAAAGTCATAATTCACATCCAACAGTCATTTAGAGTCAAAAGATTAAATGTTGAAATTTCATCATTATAGACCATTTTGGGATCGTTCGACAGGTCCGGAGTCATCGTTTTTCATCCGAAAATTGATTTTTTGGACTGTACCAAAAATGATTCAAAATGTCAATTGGATCATGCCTCATGTTGAATAACCACTTTTTAAACCCTCACAGTGACCAAAATTGCCATTTTTACAGAGTTTTGCTTACTCAAAAGCTTCCATTTTGACCCGTTTCAGGCACAGAAATGACTTTAAACACACTTATTCTAGTTGACAAAGTCATAATTCACATCCAACAGTCATTTAGAGTCAAAAGATTAAATGTTGAAATTTCATCATTATAGACCATTTTGGGATCGTTCGACAGGTCCGAGTCATCGTTTTTCATCCGAAAATTGATTTTTTGGACTGTACCAAAAATGATTCAAAATGTCAATTGGATCATGCCTCATGTTGAATAACCACTTTTTAAACCCTCACAGTGACCAAAATTGCCATTTTTACAGAGTTTTGCTTACTCAAAAGCTTCCATTTTGACCCGTTTCAGGAACAGAAATGACTTTAAACACACTTATTCTAGTTGACAAAGTCATAATTCACATCCAACAGTCATTTAGAGTCAAAAGATTAAATGTTGAAATTTCAACCATATTGACCATTTTGGGATCGTTCGACAGGTCCGGAGTCATCGTTTTTCATCCGAAAATTGATTTTTTGGACTGTACCAAAAATGATTCAAAATGTCAATTGGATCATGCCTCATGTTGAATAACCACTTTTTAAACCCTCACAGTGACCAAAATTGCCATTTTTACAGAGTTTTGCTTACTCAAAAGCTTCAATTCTGACCCGTTTCAGGCACAGAAATGACTTTAAACACACTTATTTTAGTTGACAAAGTCCTAATTCACATCCAACAGTAATTTAGAGTCAAAAGATTAAATGTTAAAATTTCATCATTATAGACCATTTTGGGATCGTTCAACAGGTCCGGAGTCATCGTTTTTCATCCGAAAATTGATTTTTTGGACTGTACCAAAAATGATTCAAAATGTCAATTGGATCATGCCTCATGTTGAATAACCACTTTTTAAACCCTCACAGTGACCAAAATTGCCATTTTTACAGAGTTTTGCTTACTCAAAAGCTTCCATTTTGACCCGTTTCAGACACAGAAATGACTTTAAACACACTTATTCTAGTTGACAAAGTCATAATTCACATCCAACAGTCATTTAGAGTCAAAAGATTAAATGTTGAAATTTCATCATTATAGACCATTTTGGGATCGTTCGACAGGTCCGGAGTCATCGTTTTTCATCCGAAAATTGATTTTTTGGACTGTACCAAAAATGATTCAAAATGTCAATTGAATCATGCCTCATGTTGAATAACCACTTTTTAAACCCTCACAGTGACCAAAATTGCCATTTTTACAGAGTTTTGCTTACTCAAAAGCTTCAATTCTGACCCGTTTCAGGCACAGAAATGACTTTAAACACACTTATTTTAGTTGACAAAGTCCTAATTCACATCCAACAGTAATTTAGAGTCAAAAGATTAAATGTTAAAATTTCATCATTATAGACCATTTTGGGATCGTTCGACAGGTCCGGAGTCATCGTTTTTCATCCGAAAATTGATTTTTTGGACTGTACCAAAAATGATTCAAAATGTCAATTGGATCATGCCTCATGTTGAATAACCACTTTTTAAACCCTCACAGTGACCAAAATTGCCATTTTTACAGAGTTTTGCTTACTCAAAAGCTTCCATTTTGACCCGTTTCAGACACAGAAATGACTTTAAACACACTTATTCTAGTTGACAAAGTCATAATTCACATCCAACAGTCATTTAGAGTCAAAAGATTAAATGTTGAAATTTCATCATTATAGACCATTTTGGGATCGTTCAACAGGTCCGGAGTCATCGTTTTTCATCCGAAAATTGATTTTTTGGACTGTACCAAAAATGATTCAAAATGTCAATTGGATCATGCCTCATGTTGAATAACCACTTTTTAAACCCTCACAGTGACCAAAATTGCCATTTTTACAGAGTTTTGCTTACTCAAAAGCTTCAATTCTGACCCGTTTCAGGCACAGAAATGACTTTAAACACACTTATTTTAGTTGACAAAGTCCTAATTCACATCCAACAGTAATTTAGAGTCAAAAGATTAAATGTTAAAATTTCATCATTATAGACCATTTTGAGATCGTTCGACAGGTCCGGAGTCATCGTTTTTCATCCGAAAATTGATTTTTTGGACTGTACCAAAAATGATTCAAAATGTCAATTGGATCATGCCTCATGTTGAATAACCACTTTTTAAACCCTCACAGTGACCAAAATTGCCATTTTTACAGAGTTTTGCTTACTCAAAAGCTTCCATTTTGACCCGTTTCAGACACAGAAATGACTTTAAACACACGTATTCTAGTTGACAAAGTCATAATTCACATCCAACAGTCATTTAGAGTCAAAAGATTAAATGTTGAAATTTCATCATTATAGACCATTTTGGGATCATTCGACAGGTCCGGAGTCATCGTTTTTCATCCGAAAATTGATTTTTTGGACTGTACCAAAAATGATTCAAAATGTCAATTGGATCATGCCTCATGTTGAATAACCACTTTTTAAACCCTCACAGTGACCAAAATTGCCATTTTTACAGAGTTTTGCTTACTCAAAAGCTTCCATTTTGACCCGTTTCAGACACAGACATGACTTTAAACACACTTATTCTAGTTGACAAAGTCATAATTCACATCCAACAGTCATTTAGAGTCAAAAGATTAAATAATGAAATTTCATCATTATAGACCATTTTGGGATCGTTCGACAGGTCCGGAGTCATCGTTTTTCATCCGAAAATTGATTTTTTGGACTGTACCAAAAATGATTCAAAATGTCAATTGGATCATGCCTCATGTTGAATTACCACTTTTTAAACCCTCACAGTGACCAAAATTGCCATTTTTACAGAGTTTTGCTTACTCAAAAGCTTCAATTCTGACCCGTTTCAGGCACAGAAATGACTTTAAACACACTTATTTTAGTTGACAAAGTCCTAATTCACATCCAACAGTAATTTAGAGTCAAAAGATTAAATGTTAAAATTTCATCATTATAGACCATTTTGGGATCGTTCGACAGGTCCGGAGTCATCGTTTTTCATCCGAAAATTGATTTTTTGGACTGTACCAAAAATGATTCAAAATGTCAATTGGATCATGCCTCATGTTGAATAACCACTTTTTAAACCCTCACAGTGACCAAAATTGCCATTTTTACAGAGTTTTGCTTACTCAAAAGCTTCCATTTTGACCCGTTTCAGACACAGAAATGACTTTAAACACACTTATTCTAGTTGACAAAGTCATAATTCACATCCAACAGTCATTTAGAGTCAAAAGATTAAATGTTGAAATTTCATCATTATAGACCATTTTGGGATCGTTCGACAGGTCCGGAGTCATCGTTTTTCATCCGAAAATTGATTTTTTGGACTGTACCAAAAATGATTCAAAATGTCAATTGGATCATGCCTCATGTTGAATAACCACTTTTTAAACCCTCACAGTGACCAAAATTGCCATTTTTACAGAGTTTTGCTTACTCAAAAGCTTCCATTTTGACCCGTTTCAGGCACAGAAATGACTTTAAACACACTTATTCTAGTTGACAAAGTCATAATTCACATCCAACAGTCATTTAGAGTCAAAAGATTAAATGTTGAAATTTCATCATTATAGACCATTTTGGGATCGTTCGACAGGTCCGAGTCATCGTTTTTCATCCGAAAATTGATTTTTTGGACTGTACCAAAAATGATTCAAAATGTCAATTGGATCATGCCTCATGTTGAATAACCACTTTTTAAACCCTCACAGTGACCAAAATTGCCATTTTTACAGAGTTTTGCTTACTCAAAAGCTTCCATTTTGACCCGTTTCAGGAACAGAAATGACTTTAAACACACTTATTCTAGTTGACAAAGTCATAATTCACATCCAACAGTCATTTAGAGTCAAAAGATTAAATGTTAAAATTTCATCACTATAGACCATTTTGGGATCGTTCGACAGGTCCGGAGTCATCGTTTTTCATCCGAAAATTGATTTTTTGGACTGTACCAAAAATGATTCAAAATGTCAATTGGATCATGCCTCATGTTGAATAACCACTTTTTAAACCCTCACAGTGACCAAAATTGCCATTTTTACAGAGTTTTGCTTACTCAAAAGCTTCCATTTTGACCCGTTTCAGACACAGAAATGACTTTAAACACACTTATTCTAGTTGACAAAGTCATAATTCACATCCAACAGTCATTTAGAGTCAAAAGATTAAATAATGAAATTTCATCATTATAGACCATTTTGGGATCGTTCGACAGGTCTGGAGTCATCGTTTTTTATCCGAAAATTGATTTTTTGGACTGTACCAAAAATGATTCAAAATGTCAATTGGATCATGCCTCATGTTGAATAACCACTTTTTAAACCCTCACAGTGACCAAAATTGCCATTTTTACAGAGTTTTGCTTACTCAAAAGCTTCAATTCTGACCCGTTTCAGGCACAGAAATGACTTTAAACACACTTATTTTAGTTGACAAAGTCCTAATTCACATCCAACAGTAATTTAGAGTCAAAAGATTAAATGTTAAAATTCCATCATTATAGACCATTTTGGGATCGTTCGACAGGTCCGGAGTCATCGTTTTTTATCCGAAAATTGATTTTTTGGACTGTACCAAAAATGATTCAAAATGTCAATTGGATCATGCCTCATGTTGAATAACCACTTTTTAAACCCTCACAGTGACCAAAATTGCCATTTTTACAGAGTTTTGCTTACTCAAAAGCTTCCATTTTGACCCGTTTCAGGCACAGAAATGACTTTAAACACACTTATTCTAGTTGACAAAGTCATAATTCACATCCAACAGTCATTTAGAGTCAAAAGATTAAATGTTGAAATTTCATCATTATAGACCATTTTGGGATCGTTCGACAGGTCCGAGTCATCGTTTTTCATCCGAAAATTGATTTTTTGGACTGTACCAAAAATGATTCAAAATGTCAATTGGATCATGCCTCATGTTGAATAACCACTTTTTAAACCCTCACAGTGACCAAAATTGCCATTTTTACAGAGTTTTGCTTACTCAAAAGCTTCCATTTTGACCCGTTTCAGGAACAGAAATGACTTTAAACACACTTATTCTAGTTGACAAAGTCATAATTCACATCCAACAGTCATTTAGAGTCAAAAGATTAAATGTTGAAATTTCAACCATATTGACCATTTTGGGATCGTTCGACAGGTCCGGAGTCATCGTTTTTCATCCGAAAATTGATTTTTTGGACTGTACCAAAAATGATTCAAAATGTCAATTGGATCATGCCTCATGTTGAATAACCACTTTTTAAACCCTCACAGTGACCAAAATTGCCATTTTTACAGAGTTTTGCTTACTCAAAAGCTTCCATTTTGACCCGTTTCAGACACAGAAATGACTTTAAACACACTTATTCTAGTTGACAAAGTCATAATTCACATCCAACAGTCATTTAGAGTCAAAAGATTAAATAATGAAATTTCATCATTATAGACCATTTTGGGATCGTTCGACAGGTCCGGAGTCATCGTTTTTCATCCGAAAATTGATTTTTTGGACTGTACCAAAAATGATTCAAAATGTCAATTGGATCATGCCTCATGTTGAATAACCACTTTTTAAACCCTCACAGTGACCAAAATTGCCATTTTTACAGAGTTTTGCTTACTCAAAAGCTTCAATTCTGACCCGTTTCAGGCACAGAAATGACTTTAAACACACTTATTTTAGTTGACAAAGTCCTAATTCACATCCAACAGTAATTTAGAGTCAAAAGATTAAATGTTAAAATTTCATCATTATAGACCATTTTGGGATCGTTCAACAGGTCCGGAGTCATCGTTTTTCATCCGAAAATTGATTTTTTGGACTGTACCAAAAATGATTCAAAATGTCAATTGGATCATGCCTCATGTTGAATAACCACTTTTTAAACCCTCACAGTGACCAAAATTGCCATTTTTACAGAGTTTTGCTTACTCAAAAGCTTCCATTTTGACCCGTTTCAGACACAGAAATGACTTTAAACACACTTATTCTAGTTGACAAAGTCATAATTCACATCCAACAGTCATTTAGAGTCAAAAGATTAAATGTTGAAATTTCATCATTATAGACCATTTTGGGATCGTTCGACAGGTCCGGAGTCATCGTTTTTCATCCGAAAATTGATTTTTTGGACTGTACCAAAAATGATTCAAAATGTCAATTGAATCATGCTTCATGTTGAATAACCACTTTTTAAACCCTCACAGTGACCAAAATTGCCATTTTTACAGAGTTTTGCTTACTCAAAAGCTTCAATTCTGACCCGTTTCAGGCACAGAAATGACTTTAAACACACTTATTTTAGTTGACAAAGTCCTAATTCACATCCAACAGTAATTTAGAGTCAAAAGATTAAATGTTAAAATTTCATCATTATAGACCATTTTGGGATCGTTCGACAGGTCCGGAGTCATCGTTTTTCATCCGAAAATTGATTTTTTGGACTGTACCAAAAATGATTCAAAATGTCAATTGGATCATGCCTCATGTTGAATAACCACTTTTTAAACCCTCACAGTGACCAAAATTGCCATTTTTACAGAGTTTTGCTTACTCAAAAGCTTCCATTTTGACCCGTTTCAGACACAGAAATGACTTTAAACACACTTATTCTAGTTGACAAAGTCATAATTCACATCCAACAGTCATTTAGAGTCAAAAGATTAAATGTTGAAATTTCATCATTATAGACCATTTTGGGATCGTTCGACAGGTCCGGAGTCATCGTTTTTCATCCGAAAATTGATTTTTTGGACTGTACCAAAAATGATTCAAAATGTCAATTGGATCATGCCTCATGTTGAATAACCACTTTTTAAACCCTCACAGTGACCAAAATTGCCATTTTTACAGAGTTTTGCTTACTCAAAAGCTTCAATTCTGACCCGTTTCAGGCACAGAAATGACTTTAAACACACTTATTTTAGTTGACAAAGTCCTAATTCACATCCAACAGTAATTTAGAGTCAAAAGATTAAATGTTAAAATTTCATCATTATAGACCATTTTGAGATCGTTCGACAGGTCCGGAGTCATCGTTTTTCATCCGAAAATTGATTTTTTGGACTGTACCAAAAATGATTCAAAATGTCAATTGGATCATGCCTCATGTTGAATAACCACTTTTTAAACCCTCACAGTGACCAAAATTGCCATTTTTACAGAGTTTTGCTTACTCAAAAGCTTCCATTTTGACCCGTTTCAGACACAGAAATGACTTTAAACACACGTATTCTAGTTGACAAAGTCATAATTCACATCCAACAGTCATTTAGAGTCAAAAGATTAAATGTTGAAATTTCATCATTATAGACCATTTTGGGATCATTCGACAGGTCCGGAGTCATCGTTTTTCATCCGAAAATTGATTTTTTGGACTGTACCAAAAATGATTCAAAATGTCAATTGGATCATGCCTCATGTTGAATAACCACTTTTTAAACCCTCACAGTGACCAAAATTGCCATTTTTACAGAGTTTTGCTTACTCAAAAGCTTCCATTTTGACCCGTTTCAGACACAGACATGACTTTAAACACACTTATTCTAGTTGACAAAGTCATAATTCACATCCAACAGTCATTTAGAGTCAAAAGATTAAATAATGAAATTTCATCATTATAGACCATTTTGGGATCGTTCGACAGGTCCGGAGTCATCGTTTTTCATCCGAAAATTGATTTTTTGGACTGTACCAAAAATGATTCAAAATGTCAATTGGATCATGCCTCATGTTGAATTACCACTTTTTAAACCCTCACAGTGACCAAAATTGCCATTTTTACAGAGTTTTGCTTACTCAAAAGCTTCAATTCTGACCCGTTTCAGGCACAGAAATGACTTTAAACACACTTATTTTAGTTGACAAAGTCCTAATTCACATCCAACAGTAATTTAGAGTCAAAAGATTAAATGTTAAAATTTCATCATTATAGACCATTTTGGGATCGTTCGACAGGTCCGGAGTCATCGTTTTTCATCCGAAAATTGATTTTTTGGACTGTACCAAAAATGATTCAAATTGTCAATTGGATCATGCCTCATGTTGAATAACCACTTTTTAAACCCTCACAGTGACCAAAATTGCCATTTTTACAGAGTTTTGCTTACTCAAAAGCTTCCATTTTGACCCGTTTCAGACACAGAAATGACTTTAAACACACTTATTCTAGTTGACAAAGTCATAATTCACATCCAACAGTCATTTAGAGTCAAAAGATTAAATGTTGAAATTTCATCATTATAGACCATTTTGGGATCGTTCGACAGGTCCGGAGTCATCGTTTTTCATCCGAAAATTGATTTTTTGGACTGTACCAAAAATGATTCAAAATGTCAATTGGATCATGCCTCATGTTGAATAACCACTTTTTAAACCCTCACAGTGACCAAAATTGCCATTTTTACAGAGTTTTGCTTACTCAAAAGCTTCCATTTTGACCCGTTTCAGGCACAGAAATGACTTTAAACACACTTATTCTAGTTGACAAAGTCATAATTCACATCCAACAGTCATTTAGAGTCAAAAGATTAAATGTTGAAATTTCATCATTATAGACCATTTTGGGATCGTTCGACAGGTCCGAGTCATCGTTTTTCATCCGAAAATTGATTTTTTGGACTGTACCAAAAATGATTCAAAATGTCAATTGGATCATGCCTCATGTTGAATAACCACTTTTTAAACCCTCACAGTGACCAAAATTGCCATTTTTACAGAGTTTTGCTTACTCAAAAGCTTCCATTTTGACCCGTTTCAGGAACAGAAATGACTTTAAACACACTTATTCTAGTTGACAAAGTCATAATTCACATCCAACAGTCATTTAGAGTCAAAAGATTAAATGTTAAAATTTCATCACTATAGACCATTTTGGGATCGTTCGACAGGTCCGGAGTCATCGTTTTTCATCCGAAAATTGATTTTTTGGACTGTACCAAAAATGATTCAAAATGTCAATTGGATCATGCCTCATGTTGAATAACCACTTTTTAAACCCTCACAGTGACCAAAATTGCCATTTTTACAGAGTTTTGCTTACTCAAAAGCTTCCATTTTGACCCGTTTCAGACACAGAAATGACTTTAAACACACTTATTCTAGTTGACAAAGTCATAATTCACATCCAACAGTCATTTAGAGTCAAAAGATTAAATAATGAAATTTCATCATTATAGACCATTTTGGGATCGTTCGACAGGTCCGGAGTCATCGTTTTTCATCCGAAAATTGATTTTTTGGACTGTACCAAAAATGATTCAAAATGTCAATTGGATCATGCCTCATGTTGAATTACCACTTTTTAAACCCTCACAGTGACCAAAATTGCCATTTTTACAGAGTTTTGCTTACTCAAAAGCTTCAATTCTGACCCGTTTCAGGCACAGAAATGACTTTAAACACACTTATTTTAGTTGACAAAGTCCTAATTCACATCCAACAGTAATTTAGAGTCAAAAGATTAAATGTTAAAATTTCATCATTATAGACCATTTTGGGATCGTTCGACAGGTCCGGAGTCATCGTTTTTCATCCGAAAATTGATTTTTTGGACTGTACCAAAAATGATTCAAAATGTCAATTGGATCATGCCTCATGTTGAATAACCACTTTTTAAACCCTCACAGTGACCAAAATTGCCATTTTTACAGAGTTTTGCTTACTCAAAAGCTTCCATTTTGACCCGTTTCAGACACAGAAATGACTTTAAACACACTTATTCTAGTTGACAAAGTCATAATTCACATCCAACAGTCATTTAGAGTCAAAAGATTAAATGTTGAAATTTCATCATTATAGACCATTTTGGGATCGTTCGACAGGTCCGGAGTCATCGTTTTTCATCCGAAAATTGATTTTTTGGACTGTACCAAAAATGATTCAAAATGTCAATTGGATCATGCCTCATGTTGAATAACCACTTTTTAAACCCTCACAGTGACCAAAATTGCCATTTTTACAGAGTTTTGCTTACTCAAAAGCTTCCATTTTGACCCGTTTCAGGCACAGAAATGACTTTAAACACACTTATTCTAGTTGACAAAGTCATAATTCACATCCAACAGTCATTTAGAGTCAAAAGATTAAATGTTGAAATTTCATCATTATAGACCATTTTGGGATCGTTCGACAGGTCCGAGTCATCGTTTTTCATCCGAAAATTGATTTTTTGGACTGTACCAAAAATGATTCAAAATGTCAATTGGATCATGCCTCATGTTGAATAACCACTTTTTAAACCCTCACAGTGACCAAAATTGCCATTTTTACAGAGTTTTGCTTACTCAAAAGCTTCCATTTTGACCCGTTTCAGGAACAGAAATGACTTTAAACACACTTATTCTAGTTGACAAAGTCATAATTCACATCCAACAGTCATTTAGAGTCAAAAGATTAAATGTTAAAATTTCATCACTATAGACCATTTTGGGATCGTTCGACAGGTCCGGAGTCATCGTTTTTCATCCGAAAATTGATTTTTTGGACTGTACCAAAAATGATTCAAAATGTCAATTGGATCATGCCTCATGTTGAATAACCACTTTTTAAACCCTCACAGTGACCAAAATTGCCATTTTTACAGAGTTTTGCTTACTCAAAAGCTTCCATTTTGACCCGTTTCAGACACAGAAATGACTTTAAACACACTTATTCTAGTTGACAAAGTCATAATTCACATCCAACAGTCATTTAGAGTCAAAAGATTAAATAATGAAATTTCATCATTATAGACCATTTTGGGATCGTTCGACAGGTCTGGAGTCATCGTTTTTCATCCGAATATTGATTTTTTGGACTGTACCAAAAATGATTCAAAATGTCAATTGGATCATGCCTCATGTTGAATAACCACTTTTTAAACCCTCACAGTGACCAAAATTGCCATTTTTACAGAGTTTTGCTTACTCAAAAGCTTCAATTCTGACCCGTTTCAGGCACAGAAATGACTTTAAACACACTTATTTTAGTTGACAAAGTCCTAATTCACATCCAACAGTAATTTAGAGTCAAAAGATTAAATGTTAAAATTCCATCATTATAGACCATTTTGGGATCGTTCGACAGGTCCGGAGTCATCGTTTTTCATCCGAAAATTGATTTTTTGGACTGTACCAAAAATGATTCAAAATGTCAATTGGATCATGCCTCATGTTGAATAACCACTTTTTAAACCCTCACAGTGACCAAAATTGCCATTTTTACTGAGTTTTGCTTACTCAAAAGCTTCCATTTTGACCCGTTTCAGACACAGAAATGACTTTAAACACACTTATTCTAGTTGACAAAGTCATAATTCACATCCAACAGTCATTTAGAGTCAAAAGATTAAATGTTGAAATTTCATCATTATAGACCATTTTGGGATCGTTCGACAGGTCCGGAGTCATCGTTTTTCCTCCGAAAATTGATTTTTTGGACTGTACCAAAAATGATTCAAAATGTCAATTGGATCATGCCTCATGTTGAATAACCACTTTTTAAACCCTCACAGTGACCAAAATTGCCATTTTTACAGAGTTTTGCTTACTCAAAAGCTTCCATTTTGACCCGTTTCAGGCACAGAAATGACTTTAAACACACTTATTCTAGTTGACAAAGTCATAATTCACATCCAACAGTCATTTAGAGTCAAAAGATTAAATGTTGAAATTTCATCATTATAGACCATTTTGGGATCGTTCGACAGGTCCGGAGTCATCGTTTTTCATCCGAAAATTGATTTTTTGGACTGTACCAAAAATGATTCAAAATGTCAATTGGATCATGCCTCATGTTGAATAACCACTTTTTAAACCCTCACAGTGACCAAAATTGCCATTTTTACAGAGTTTTGCTTACTCAAAAGCTTCCATTTTGACCCGTTTCAGGCACAGAAATGACTTTAAACACACTTATTCTAGTTGACAAAGTCATAATTCACATCCAACAGTCATTTAGAGTCAAAAGATTAAATGTTGAAATTTCATCATTATAGACCATTTTGGGATCGTTCGACAGGTCCGAGTCATGGTTTTTCATCCGAAAATTGATTTTTTGGACTGTACCAAAAATGATTCAAAATGTCAATTGGATCATGCCTCATGTTGAATAACCACTTTTTAAACCCTCACAGTGACCAAAATTGCCATTTTTACAGAGTTTTGCTTACTCAAAAGCTTCCATTTTGACCCGTTTCAGGAACAGAAATGACTTTAAACACACTTATTCTAGTTGACAAAGTCATAATTCACATCCAACAGTCATTTAGAGTCAAAAGATTAAATGTTGAAATTTCATCCATATTGACCATTTTGGGATCGTTCGACAGGTCCGGAGTCATCGTTTTTCATCCAAAAATTGATTTTTTGGACTGTACCAAAAATGATTCAAAATGTCAATTGGATCATGCCTCATGTTGAATAACCACTTTTTAAACCCTCACAGTGACCAAAATTGCCATTTTTACAGAGTTTTGCTTACTCAAAAGCTTCCATTTTGACCCGTTTCAGACACAGAAATGACTTTAAACACACTTATTCTAGTTGACAAAGTCATAATTCACATCCAACAGTCATTTAGAGTCAAAAGATTAAATAATGAAATTTCATCATTATAGACCATTTTGGGATCGTTCGACAGGTCCGGAGTCATCGTTTTTCATCCGAAAATTGATTTTTTGGACTGTACCAAAAATGATTCAAAATGTCAATTGGATCATGCCTCATGTTGAATAACCACTTTTTAAACCCTCACAGTGACCAAAATTGCCATTTTTACAGAGTTTTGCTTACTCAAAAGCTTCAATTCTGACCCGTTTCAGGCACAGAAATGACTTTAAACACACTTATTTTAGTTGACAAAGTCCTAATTCACATCCAACAGTAATTTAGAGTCAAAAGATTAAATGTTAAAATTTCATCATTATAGACCATTTTGGGATCGTTCAACAGGTCCGGAGTCATCGTTTTTCATCCGAAAATTGATTTTTTGGACTGTACCAAAAATGATTCAAAATGTCAATTGGATCATGCCTCATGTTGAATAACCACTTTTTAAACCCTCACAGTGACCAAAATTGCCATTTTTACAGAGTTTTGCTTACTCAAAAGCTTCCATTTTGACCCGTTTCAGACACAGAAATGACTTTAAACACACTTATTCTAGTTGACAAAGTCATAATTCACATCCAACAGTCATTTAGAGTCAAAAGATTAAATGTTGAAATTTCATCATTATAGACCATTTTGGGATCGTTCGACAGGTCCGGAGTCATCGTTTTTCATCCGAAAATTGATTTTTTGGACTGTACCAAAAATGATTCAAAATGTCAATTGGATCATGCCTCATGTTGAATAACCACTTTTTAAACCCTCACAGTGACCAAAATTGCCATTTTTACAGAGTTTTGCTTACTCAAAAGCTTCCATTTTGACCCGTTTCAGACACAGAAATGACTTTAAACACACTTATTCTAGTTGACAAAGTCATAATTCACATCCAACAGTCATTTAGAGTCAAAAGATTAAATGTTGAAATTTCATCATTATAGACCATTTTGGGATCGTTCGACAGGTCCGGAGTCATCGTTTTTCATCCGAAAATTGATTTTTTGGACTGTACCAAAAATGATTCAAAATGTCAATTGGATCATGCCTCATGTTGAATAACCACTTTTTAAACCCTCACAGTGACCAAAATTGCCATTTTTACAGAGTTTTGCTTACTCAAAAGCTTCAATTCTGACCCGTTTCAGGCACAGAAATGACTTTAAACACACTTACTTTAGTTGACAAAGTCCTAATTCACATCCAACAGTAATTTAGAGTCAAAAGATTAAATGTTAAAATTTCATCATTATAGACCATTTTGGGATCGTTCGACAGGTCCGGAGTCATCGTTTTTCATCCGAAAATTGATTTTTTGGACTGTACCAAAAATGATTCAAAATGTCAATTGGATCATGCCTCATGTTGAATAACCACTTTTTAAACCCTCACAGTGACCAAAATTGCCATTTTTACAGAGTTTTGCTTACTCAAAAGCTTCCATTTTGACCCGTTTCAGACACAGAAATGACTTTAAACACACTTATTCTAGTTGACAAAGTCATAATTCACATCCAACAGTCATTTAGAGTCAAAAGATTAAATGTTGAAATTTCATCATTATAGACCATTTTGGGATCGTTCGACAGGTCCGGAGTCATCGTTTTTCATCCGAAAATTGATTTTTTGGACTGTACCAAAAATGATTCAAAATGTCAATTGGATCATGCCTCATGTTGAATAACCACTTTTTAAACCCTCACAGTGACCAAAATTGCCATTTTTACAGAGTTTTGCTTACTCAAAAGCTTCAATTCTGACCCGTTTCAGGCACAGAAATGACTTTAAACACACTTATTTTAGTTGACAAAGTCCTAATTCACATCCAACAGTAATTTAGAGTCAAAAGATTAAATGTTAAAATTTCATCATTATAGACCATTTTGAGATCGTTCGACAGGTCCGGAGTCATCGTTTTTCATCCGAAAATTGATTTTTTGGACTGTACCAAAAATGATTCAAAATGTCAATTGGATCATGCCTCATGTTGAATAACCACTTTTTAAACCCTCACAGTGACCAAAATTGCCATTTTTACAGAGTTTTGCTTACTCAAAAGCTTCCATTTTGACCCGTTTCAGACACAGAAATGACTTTAAACACACGTATTCTAGTTGACAAAGTCATAATTCACATCCAACAGTCATTTAGAGTCAAAAGATTAAATAATGAAATTTCATCATTATAGACCATTTTGGGATCGTTCGACAGGTCCGGAGTCATCGTTTTTCATCCGAAAATTGATTTTTTGGACTGTACCAAAAATGATTCAAAATGTCGATTGGATCATGCCTCATTTTGAATTACCACTTTTTAAACCCTCACAGTGACCAAAATTGCCATTTTTACAGAGTTTTGCTTACTCAAAAGCTTCAATTCTTACCCGTTTCAGGCACAGAAATGACTTTAAACACACTTATTTTAGTTGACAAAGTCCTAATTCACATCCAACAGTAATTTAGAGTCAAAAGATTAAATGTTAAAATTTCATCATTATAGACCATTTTGGGATCGTTCGACAGGTCCGGAGTCATCGTTTTTCATCCGAAAATTGATTTTTTGGACTGTACCAAAAATGATTCAAAATGTCAATTGGATCATGCCTCATGTTGAATAACCACTTTTTAAACCCTCACAGTGACCAAAATTGCCATTTTTACAGAGTTTTGCTTACTCAAAAGCTTCCATTTTGACCCGTTTCAGACACAGAAATGACTTTAAACACACTTATTCTAGTTGACAAAGTCATAATTCACATCCAACAGTCATTTAGAGTCAAAAGAATAAATGTTGAAATTTCATCATTATAGACCATTTTGGGATCGTTCGACAGGTCCGGAGTCATCGTTTTTCATCCGAAAATTGATTTTTTGGACTGTACCAAAAATGATTCAAAATGTCAATTGGATCATGCCTCATGTTGAATAACCACTTTTTAAACCCTCACAGTGACCAAAATTGCCATTTTTACAGAGTTTTGCTTACTCAAAAGCTTCCATTTTGACCCGTTTCAGGCACAGAAATGACTTTAAACACACTTATTCTAGTTGACAAAGTCATAATTCACATCCAACAGTCATTTAGAGTCAAAAGATTAAATGTTGAAATTTCATCATTATAGACCATTTTGGGATCGTTCGACAGGTCCGAGTCATCGTTTTTCATCCGAAAATTGATTTTTTGGACTGTACCAAAAATGATTCAAAATGTCAATTGGATCATGCCTCATGTTGAATAACCACTTTTTAAACCCTCACAGTGACCAAAATTGCCATTTTTACAGAGTTTTGCTTACTCAAAAGCTTCCATTTTGACCCGTTTCAGGAACAGAAATGACTTTAAACACACTTATTCTAGTTGACAAAGTCATAATTCACATCCAACAGTCATTTAGAGTCAAAAGATTAAATGTTAAAATTTCATCACTATAGACCATTTTGGGATCGTTCGACAGGTCCGGAGTCATCGTTTTTCATCCGAAAATTGATTTTTTGGACTGTACCAAAAATGATTCAAAATGTCAATTGGATCATGCCTCATGTTGAATAACCACTTTTTAAACCCTCACAGTGACCAAAATTGCCATTTTTACAGAGTTTTGCTTACTCAAAAGCTTCCATTTTGACCCGTTTCAGACACAGAAATGACTTTAAACACACTTATTCTAGTTGACAAAGTCATAATTCACATCCAACAGTAATTTAGATTCAAAAGATTAAATGTTGAAATTTCATCCATATTGACCATTTTGGGATCGTTCGACAGGTCCGGAGTCATCGTTTTTCATCCGAAAATTGATTTTTTGGACTGTACCAAAAATGATTCAAAATGTCAATTGGATCATGCCTCATGTTGAATAACCACTTTTTAAACCCTCACAGTGACCAAAATTGCCATTTTTACTGAGTTTTGCTTACTCAAAAGCTTCCATTTTGACCCGTTTCAGACACAGAAATGACTTTAAACACACTTATTCTAGTTGACAAAGTCATAATTCACATCCAACAGTCATTTAGAGTCAAAAGATTAAATGTTGAAATTTCATCATTATAGACCATTTTGGGATCGTTCGACAGGTCCGGAGTCATCGTTTTTCATCCGAAAATTGATTTTTTGGACTGTACCAAAAATGATTCAAAATGTCAATTGGATCATGCCTCATGTTGAATAACCACTTTTTAAACCCTCACAGTGACCAAAATTGCCATTTTTACAGAGTTTTGCTTACTCAAAAGCTTCCATTTTGACCCGTTTCAGACACAGAAATGACTTTAAACACACTTATTCTAGTTGACAAAGTCATAATTCACATCCAACAGTCATTTAGAGTCAAAAGATTAAATGTTGAAATTTCATCATTATAGACCATTTTGGGATCGTTCGGCAGGTCCGGAGTCATCGTTTTTCATCTGAAAATTGATTTTTTGGACTGTACCAAAAATGATTCAAAATGTCAATTGGATCATGCCTCATGTTGAATAACCACTTTTTAAACCCTCACAGTGACCAAAATTGCCATTTTTACAGAGTTTTGCTTACTCAAAAGCTTCCATTTTGACCCGTTTCAGGCACAGAAATGACTTTAAACACACTTATTCTAGTTGACAAAGTCATAATTCACATCCAACAGTCATTTAGAGTCAAAAGATTAAATGTTGAAATTTCATCATTATAGACCATTTTGGGATCGTTCGACAGGTCCGAGTCATCGTTTTTCATCCGAAAATTGATTTTTTGGACTGTACCAAAAATGATTCAAAATGTCAATTGGATCATGCCTCATGTTGAATAACCACTTTTTAAACCCTCACAGTGACCAAAATTGCCATTTTTACAGAGTTTTGCTTACTCAAAAGCTTCCATTTTGACCCGTTTCAGGAACAGAAATGACTTTAAACACACTTATTCTAGTTGACAAAGTCATAATTCACATCCAACAGTCATTTAGAGTCAAAAGATTAAATGTTAAAATTTCATCACTATAGACCATTTTGGGATCGTTCGACAGGTCCGGAGTCATCGTTTTTCATCCGAAAATTGATTTTTTGGACTGTACCAAAAATGATTCAAAATGTCAATTGGATCATGCCTCATGTTGAATAACCACTTTTTAAACCCTCACAGTGACCAAAATTGCCATTTTTACAGAGTTTTGCTTACTCAAAAGCTTCCATTTTGACCCGTTTCAGACACAGAAATGACTTTAAACACACTTATTCTAGTTGACAAAGTCATAATTCACATCCAACAGTAATTTAGATTCAAAAGATTAAATGTTGAAATTTCATCCATATTGACCATTTTGGGATCGTTCGACAGGTCCGGAGTCATCGTTTTTCATCCGAAAATTGATTTTTTGGACTGTACCAAAAATGATTCAAAATGTCAATTGGATCATGCCTCATGTTGAATAACCACTTTTTAAACCCTCACAGTGACCAAAATTGCCATTTTTACAGAGTTTCGCTTACTCAAAAGCTTCCATTTTGACCCGTTTCAGACACAGAAATGACTTTAAACACACTTATTCTAGTTGACAAAGTCATAATTCACATCCAACAGTCATTTAGAGTCAAAAGATTAAATAATGAAATTTCATCATTATAGACCATTTTGGGATCGTTCGACAGGTCTGGAGTCATCGTTTTTCATCCGAAAATTGATTTTTTGGACTGTACCAAAAATGATTCAAAATGTCAATTGGATCATGCCTCATGTTGAATAACCACTTTTTAAACCCTCACAGTGACCAAAATTGCCATTTTTACAGAGTTTCGCTTACTCAAAAGCTTCCATTTTGACCCGTTTCAGACACAGAAATGACTTTAAACACACTTATTCTAGTTGACAAAGTCATAATTCACATCCAACAGTCATTTAGAGTCAAAAGATTAAATAATGAAATTTCATCATTATAGACCATTTTGGGATCGTTCGACAGGTCTGGAGTCATCGTTTTTCATCCGAAAATTGATTTTTTGGACTGTACCAAAAATGATTCAAAATGTCAATTGGATCATGCCTCATGTTGAATAACCACTTTTTAAACCCTCACAGTGACCAAAATTGCCATTTTTACAGAGTTTTGCTTACTCAAAAGCTTCAATTCTGACCCGTTTCAGGCACAGAAATGACTTTAAACACACTTATTTTAGTTGACAAAGTCCTAATTCACATCCAACAGTAATTTAGAGTCAAAAGATTAAATGTTAAAATTCCATCATTATAGACCATTTTGGGATCGTTCGACAGGTCCGGAGTCATCGTTTTTCATCCGAAAATTGATTTTTTGGACTGTACCAAAAATGATTCAAAATGTCAATTGGATCATGCCTCATGTTGAATAACCACTTTTTAAACCCTCACAGTGACCAAAATTGCCATTTTTACTGAGTTTTGCTTACTCAAAAGCTTCCATTTTGACCCGTTTCAGACACAGAAATGACTTTAAACACACTTATTCTAGTTGACAAAGTCATAATTCACATCCAACAGTCATTTAGAGTCAAAAGATTAAATGTTGAAATTTCATCATTATAGACCATTTTGGGATCGTTCGACAGGTCCGGAGTCATCGTTTTTCATCCGAAAATTGATTTTTTGGACTGTACCAAAAATGATTCAAAATGTCAATTGGATCATGCCTCATGTTGAATAACCACTTTTTAAACCCTCACAGTGACCAAAATTGCCATTTTTACAGAGTTTTGCTTACTCAAAAGCTTCCATTTTGACCCGTTTCAGACACAGAAATGACTTTAAACACACTTATTCTAGTTGACAAAGTCATAATTCACATCCAACAGTCATTTAGAGTCAAAAGATTAAATGTTGAAATTTCATCATTATAGACCATTTTGGGATCGTTCGGCAGGTCCGGAGTCATCGTTTTTCATCCGAAAATTGATTTTTTGGACTGTACCAAAAATGATTCAAAATGTCAATTGGATCATGCCTCATGTTGAATAACCACTTTTTAAACCCTCACAGTGACCAAAATTGCCATTTTTACAGAGTTTTGCTTACTCAAAAGCTTCCATTTTGACCCGTTTCAGGCACAGAAATGACTTTAAACACACTTATTCTAGTTGACAAAGTCATAATTCACATCCAACAGTCATTTAGAGTCAAAAGATTAAATGTTGAAATTTCATCATTATAGACCATTTTGGGATCGTTCGACAGGTCCGAGTCATCGTTTTTCATCCGAAAATTGATTTTTTGGACTGTACCAAAAATGATTCAAAATGTCAATTGGATCATGCCTCATGTTGAATAACCACTTTTTAAACCCTCACAGTGACCAAAATTGCCATTTTTACAGAGTTTTGCTTACTCAAAAGCTTCCATTTTGACCCGTTTCAGGAACAGAAATGACTTTAAACACACTTATTCTAGTTGACAAAGTCATAATTCACATCCAACAGTCATTTAGAGTCAAAAGATTAAATGTTAAAATTTCATCACTATAGACCATTTTGGGATCGTTCGACAGGTCCGGAGTCATCGTTTTTCATCCGAAAATTGATTTTTTGGACTGTACCAAAAATGATTCAAAATGTCAATTGGATCATGCCTCATGTTGAATAACCACTTTTTAAACCCTCACAGTGACCAAAATTGCCATTTTTACAGAGTTTTGCTTACTCAAAAGCTTCCATTTTGACCCGTTTCAGGAACAGAAATGACTTTAAACACACTTATTCTAGTTGACAAAGTCATAATTCACATCCAACAGTCATTTAGAGTCAAAAGATTAAATGTTGAAATTTCATCCATATTGACCATTTTGGGATCGTTCGACAGGTCCGGAGTCATCGTTTTTCATCCGAAAATTGATTTTTTGGACTGTACCAAAAATGATTCAAAATGTCAATTGGATCATGCCTCATGTTGAATAACCACTTTTTAAACCCTCACAGTGACCAAAATTGCCATTTTTACAGAGTTTTGCTTACTCAAAAGCTTCCATTTTGACCCGTTTCAGACACAGACATGACTTTAAACACACTTATTCTAGTTGACAAAGTCATAATTCACATCCAACAGTCATTTAGAGTCAAAAGATTAAATAATGAAATTTCATCATTATAGACCATTTTGGGATCGTTCGACAGGTCCGGAGTCATCGTTTTTCATCCGAAAATTGATTTTTTGGACTGTACCAAAAATGATTCAAAATGTCAATTGGATCATGCCTCATGTTGAATTACCACTTTTTAAACCCTCACAGTGACCAAAATTGCCATTTTTACAGAGTTTTGCTTACTCAAAAGCTTCAATTCTGACCCGTTTCAGGCACAGAAATGACTTTAAACACACTTATTTTAGTTGACAAAGTCCTAATTCACATCCAACAGTAATTTAGAGTCAAAAGATTAAATGTTAAAATTTCATCATTATAGACCATTTTGGGATCGTTCGACAGGTCCGGAGTCATCGTTTTTCATCCGAAAATTGATTTTTTGGACTGTACCAAAAATGATTCAAAATGTCAATTGGATCATGCCTCATGTTGAATAACCACTTTTTAAACCCTCACAGTGACCAAAATTGCCATTTTTACAGAGTTTTGCTTACTCAAAAGCTTCCATTTTGACCCGTTTCAGACACAGAAATGACTTTAAACACACTTATTCTAGTTGACAAAGTCATAATTCACATCCAACAGTCATTTAGAGTCAAAAGATTAAATGTTGAAATTTCATCATTATAGACCATTTTGGGATCGTTCGGCAGGTCCGGAGTCATCGTTTTTCATCCGAAAATTGATTTTTTGGACTGTACCAAAAATGATTCAAAATGTCAATTGGATCATGCCTCATGTTGAATAACCACTTTTTAAACCCTCACAGTGACCAAAATTGCCATTTTTACAGAGTTTTGCTTACTCAAAAGCTTCCATTTTGACCCGTTTCAGGCACAGAAATGACTTTAAACACACTTATTCTAGTTGACAAAGTCATAATTCACATCCAACAGTCATTTAGAGTCAAAAGATTAAATGTTGAAATTTCATCATTATAGACCATTTTGGGATCGTTCGACAGGTCCGAGTCATCGTTTTTCATCCGAAAATTGATTTTTTGGACTGTACCAAAAATGATTCAAAATGTCAATTGGATCATGCCTCATGTTGAATAACCACTTTTTAAACCCTCACAGTGACCAAAATTGCCATTTTTACAGAGTTTTGCTTACTCAAAAGCTTCCATTTTGACCCGTTTCAGGAACAGAAATGACTTTAAACACACTTATTCTAGTTGACAAAGTCATAATTCACATCCAACAGTCATTTAGAGTCAAAAGATTAAATGTTAAAATTTCATCACTATAGACCATTTTGGGATCGTTCGACAGGTCCGGAGTCATCGTTTTTCATCCGAAAATTGATTTTTTGGACTGTACCAAAAATGATTCAAAATGTCAATTGGATCATGCCTCATGTTGAATAACCACTTTTTAAACCCTCACAGTGACCAAAATTGCCATTTTTACAGAGTTTTGCTTACTCAAAAGCTTCCATTTTGACCCGTTTCAGGAACAGAAATGACTTTAAACACACTTATTCTAGTTGACAAAGTCATAATTCACATCCAACAGTCATTTAGAGTCAAAAGATTAAATGTTGAAATTTCATCCATATTGACCATTTTGGGATCGTTCGACAGGTCCGGAGTCATCGTTTTTCATCCGAAAATTGATTTTTTGGACTGTACCAAAAATGATTCAAAATGTCAATTGGATCATGCCTCATGTTGAATAACCACTTTTTAAACCCTCACAGTGACCAAAATTGCCATTTTTACAGAGTTTTGCTTACTCAAAAGCTTCCATTTTGACCCGTTTCAGACACAGACATGACTTTAAACACACTTATTCTAGTTGACAAAGTCATAATTCACATCCAACAGTCATTTAGAGTCAAAAGATTAAATAATGAAATTTCATCATTATAGACCATTTTGGGATCGTTCGACAGGTCCGGAGTCATCGTTTTTCATCCGAAAATTGATTTTTTGGACTGTACCAAAAATGATTCAAAATGTCAATTGGATCATGCCTCATGTTGAATTACCACTTTTTAAACCCTCACAGTGACCAAAATTGCCATTTTTACAGAGTTTTGCTTACTCAAAAGCTTCAATTCTGACCCGTTTCAGGCACAGAAATGACTTTAAACACACTTATTTTAGTTGACAAAGTCCTAATTCACATCCAACAGTAATTTAGAGTCAAAAGATTAAATGTTAAAATTTCATCATTATAGACCATTTTGGGATCGTTCGACAGGTCCGGAGTCATCGTTTTTCATCCGAAAATTGATTTTTTGGACTGTACCAAAAATGATTCAAAATGTCAATTGGATCATGCCTCATGTTGAATAACCACTTTTTAAACCCTCACAGTGACCAAAATTGCCATTTTTACAGAGTTTTGCTTACTCAAAAGCTTCCATTTTGACCCGTTTCAGACACAGAAATGACTTTAAACACACTTATTCTAGTTGACAAAGTCATAATTCACATCCAACAGTCATTTAGAGTCAAAAGATTAAATGTTGAAATTTCATCATTATAGACCATTTTGGGATCGTTCGGCAGGTCCGGAGTCATCGTTTTTCATCCGAAAATTGATTTTTTGGACTGTACCAAAAATGATTCAAAATGTCAATTGGATCATGCCTCATGTTGAATAACCACTTTTTAAACCCTCACAGTGACCAAAATTGCCATTTTTACAGAGTTTTGCTTACTCAAAAGCTTCCATTTTGACCCGTTTCAGGCACAGAAATGACTTTAAACACACTTATTCTAGTTGACAAAGTCATAATTCACATCCAACAGTCATTTAGAGTCAAAAGATTAAATGTTGAAATTTCATCATTATAGACCATTTTGGGATCGTTCGACAGGTCCGAGTCATCGTTTTTCATCCGAAAATTGATTTTTTGGACTGTACCAAAAATGATTCAAAATGTCAATTGGATCATGCCTCATGTTGAATAACCACTTTTTAAACCCTCACAGTGACCAAAATTGCCATTTTTACAGAGTTTTGCTTACTCAAAAGCTTCCATTTTGACCCGTTTCAGGAACAGAAATGACTTTAAACACACTTATTCTAGTTGACAAAGTCATAATTCACATCCAACAGTCATTTAGAGTCAAAAGATTAAATGTTAAAATTTCATCACTATAGACCATTTTGGGATCGTTCGACAGGTCCGGAGTCATCGTTTTTCATCCGAAAATTGATTTTTTGGACTGTACCAAAAATGATTCAAAATGTCAATTGGATCATGCCTCATGTTGAATAACCACTTTTTAAACCCTCACAGTGACCAAAATTGCCATTTTTACAGAGTTTTGCTTACTCAAAAGCTTCCATTTTGACCCGTTTCAGACACAGAAATGACTTTAAACACACTTATTCTAGTTGACAAAGTCATAATTCACATCCAACAGTAATTTAGATTCAAAAGATTAAATGTTGAAATTTCATCCATATTGACCATTTTGGGATCGTTCGACAGGTCCGGAGTCATCGTTTTTCATCCCGAAATTGATTTTTTGGACTGTACCAAAAATGATTCAAAATGTCAATTGGATCATGCCTCATGTTGAATAACCACTTTTTAAACCCTCACAGTGACCAAAATTGCCATTTTTACAGAGTTTTGCTTACTCAAAAGCTTCCATTTTGACCCGTTTCAGACACAGAAATGACTTTAAACACACTTATTCTAGTTGACAAAGTCATAATTCACATCCAACAGTCATTTAGAGTCAAAAGATTAAATAATGAAATTTCATCATTATAGACCATTTTGGGATCGTTCGACAGGTCTGGAGTCATCGTTTTTCATCCGAAAATTGATTTTTTGGACTGTACCAAAAATGATTCAAAATGTCAATTGGATCATGCCTCATGTTGAATAACCACTTTTTAAACCCTCACAGTGACCAAAATTGCCATTTTTACAGAGTTTTGCTTACTCAAAAGCTTCAATTCTGACCCGTTTCAGGCACAGAAATGACTTTAAACACACTTATTTTAGTTGACAAAGTCCTAATTCACATCCAACAGTAATTTAGAGTCAAAAGATTAAATGTTAAAATTCCATCATTATAGACCATTTTGGATCGTTCGACAGGTCCGGAGTCATCGTTTTTCATCCGAAAATTTGATTTTTTGGACTGTACCAAAAATGATTCAAAATGTCAATTGGATCATGCCTCATGTTGAATAACCACTTTTTAAACCCTCACAGTGACCAAAATTGCCATTTTTACTGAGTTTTGCTTACTCAAAAGCTTCCATTTTGACCCGTTTCAGACACAGAAATGACTTTAAACACACTTATTCTAGTTGACAAAGTCATAATTCACATCCAACAGTCATTTAGAGTCAAAAGATTAAATGTTGAAATTTCATCATTATAGACCATTTTGGGATCGTTCGACAGGTCCGGAGTCATCGTTTTTCATCCGAAAATTGATTTTTTGGACTGTACCAAAAATGATTCAAAATGTCAATTGGATCATGCCTCATGTTGAATAACCACTTTTTAAACCCTCACAGTGACCAAAATTGCCATTTTTACAGAGTTTTGCTTACTCAAAAGCTTCCATTTTGACCCGTTTCAGACACAGAAATGACTTTAAACACACTTATTCTAGTTGACAAAGTCATAATTCACATCCAACAGTCATTTAGAGTCAAAAGATTAAATGTTGAAATTTCATCATTATAGACCATTTTGGGATCGTTCGGCAGGTCCGGAGTCATCGTTTTTCATCCGAAAATTGATTTTTTGGACTGTACCAAAAATGATTCAAAATGTCAATTGGATCATGCCTCATGTTGAATAACCACTTTTTAAACCTCACAGTGACCAAAATTGCCATTTTTACAGAGTTTTGCTTACTCAAAAGCTTCCATTTTGACCCGTTTCAGGCACAGAAATGACTTTAAACACACTTATTCTAGTTGACAAAGTCATAATTCACATCCAACAGTCATTTAGAGTCAAAAGATTAATGTTGAAATTTCATCATTATAGACCATTTTGGGATCGTTCGACAGGTCCGAGTCATCGTTTTTCATCCGAAAATTGATTTTTTGGACTGTACCAAAAATGATTCAAAATGTCAATTGGATCATGCCTCATGTTGAATAACCACTTTTTAAACCCTCACAGTGACCAAAATTGCCATTTTTACAGAGTTTTGCTTACTCAAAAGCTTCCATTTTGACCCGTTTCAGGAACAGAAATGACTTTAAACACACTTATTCTAGTTGACAAAGTCATAATTCACATCCAACAGTCATTTAGAGTCAAAAGATTAAATGTTAAAATTTCATCACTATAGACCATTTGGGGATCGTTCGACAGGTCCGGAGTCATCGTTTTTCATCCGAAAATTGATTTTTTGGACTGTACCAAAAATGATTCAAAATGTCAATTGGATCATGCCTCATGTTGAATAACCACTTTTTAAACCCTCACAGTGACCAAAATTGCCATTTTTACAGAGTTTTGCTTACTCAAAAGCTTCCATTTTGACCCGTTTCAGACACAGAAATGACTTTAAACACACTTATTCTAGTTGACAAAGTCATAATTCACATCCAACAGTAATTTAGATTCAAAAGATTAAATGTTGAAATTTCATCCATATTGACCATTTTGGGATCGTTCGACAGGTCCGGAGTCATCGTTTTTCATCCGAAAATTGATTTTTTGGACTGTACCAAAAATGATTCAAAATGTCAATTGGATCATGCCTCATGTTGAATAACCACTTTTTAAACCCTCACAGTGACCAAAATTGCCATTTTTACAGAGTTTTGCTTACTCAAAAGCTTCAATTCTGACCTGTTTCAGGCACAGAAATGACTTTAAACACACTTATTTTAGTTGACAAAGTCCTAATTCACATCCAACAGTAATTTAGAGTCAAAAGATTAAATGTTAAAATTCCATCATTATAGACCATTTTGGGATCGTTCGACAGGTCCGGAGTCATCGTTTTTCATCCGAAAATTGATTTTTTGGACTGTACCAAAAATGATTCAAAATGTCAATTATCAATGCCTCATGTTGAATAACCACTTTTTAAACCCTCACAGTGACCAAAATTGCCATTTTTACTGAGTTTTGCTTACTCAAAAGCTTCCATTTTGACCCGTTTTCAGACACAGAAATGACTTTAAACACACTTATTCTAGTTGACAAAGTCATAATTCACATCCAACAGTCATTTAGAGTCAAAAGATTAAATGTTGAAATTTCATCATTATAGACCATTTTGGGATCGTTCGACAGGTCCGGAGTCATCGTTTTTCATCCGAAAATTGATTTTTTGGACTGTACCAAAAATGATTCAAAATGTCAATTGGATCATGCCTCATGTTGAATAACCACTTTTTAAACCCTCACAGTGACCAAAATTGCCATTTTTACAGAGTTTTGCTTACTCAAAAGCTTCCATTTTGACCCGTTTCAGGCACAGAAATGACTTTAAACACACTTATTCTAGTTGACAAAGTCATAATTCACATCCAACAGTCATTTAGAGTCAAAAGATTAAATGTTGAAATTTCATCATTATAGACCATTTTGGGATCGTTCGACAGGTCCGAGTCATCGTTTTTCATCCGAAAATTGATTTTTTGGACTGTACCAAAAATGATTCAAAATGTCAATTGGATCATGCCTCATGTTGAATAACCACTTTTTAAACCCTCACAGTGACCAAAATTGCCATTTTTACAGAGTTTTGCTTACTCAAAAGCTTCCATTTTGACCCGTTTCAGGAACAGAAATGACTTTAAACACACTTATTCTAGTTGACAAAGTCATAATTCACATCCAACAGTCATTTAGAGTCAAAAGATTAAATGTTGAAATTTTATCCATATTGACCATTTTGGGATCGTTCGACAGGTCCGGAGTCATCGTTTTTCATCCGAAAATTGATTTTTTGGACTGTACCAAAAATGATTCAAAATGTCAATTGGATCATGCCTCATGTTGAATAACCACTTTTTAAACCCTCACAGTGACCAAAATTGCCATTTTTACAGAGTTTTGCTTACTCAAAAGCTTCCATTTTGACCCGTTTCCGACACAGAAATGACTTTAAACACACTTATTCTAGTTGACAAAGTCATAATTCACATCCAACAGTCATTTAGAGTCAAAAGATTAAATAATGAAATTTCATCATTATAGACCATTTTGGGATCGTTCGACAGGTCCGGAGTCATCGTTTTTCATCCGAAAATTGATTTTTTGGACTGTACCAAAAATGATTCAAAATGTCAATTGGATCATGCCTCATGTTGAATAACCACTTTTTAAACCCTCACAGTGACCAAAATTGCCATTTTTACAGAGTTTTGCTTACTCAAAAGCTTCCATTTTGACCCGTTTCAGGCACAGAAATGACTTTAAACACAATTATTCTAGTTGACAAAGTCATAATTCACATCCAACAGTCATTTAGAGTCAAAAGATTAAATGTTGAAATTTCATCATTATAGACCATTTTGGGATCGTTCGACAGGTCCGAGTCATCGTTTTTCATCCGAAAATTGATTTTTTGGACTGTACCAAAAATGATTCAAAATGTCAATTGGATCATGCCTCATGTTGAATAACCACTTTTTAAACCCTCACAGCGACCAAAATTGCCATTTTTACAGAGTTTTGCTTACTCAAAAGCTTCCATTTTGACCCGTTTCAGGAACAGAAATGACTTTAAACACACTTATTCTAGTTGACAAAGTCATAATTCACATCCAACAGTCATTTAGAGTCAAAAGATTAAATGTTAAAATTTCATCACTATAGACCATTTTGGGATCGTTCGACAGGTCCGGAGTCATCGTTTTTCATCCGAAAATTGATTTTTTGGACTGTACCAAAAATGATTCAAAATGTCAATTGGATCATGCCTCATGTTGAATAACCACTTTTTAAACCCTCACAGTGACCAAAATTGCCATTTTTACAGAGTTTTGCTTACTCAAAAGCTTCCATTTTGACCCGTTTCAGGAACAGAAATGACTTTAAACACACTTATTCTAGTTGACAAAGTCATAATTCACATCCAACAGTCATTTAGAGTCAAAAGATTAAATGTTGAAATTTCATCCATATTGACCATTTTGGGATCGTTCGACAGGTCCGGAGTCATCGTTTTTCATCCGAAAATTGATTTTTTGGACTGTACCAAAAATGATTCAAAATGTCAATTGGATCATGCCTCATGTTGAATAACCACTTTTTAAACCCTCACAGTGACCAAAATTGCCATTTTTACAGAGTTTTGCTTACTCAAAAGCTTCCATTTTGACCCGTTTCAGACACAGACATGACTTTAAACACACTTATTCTAGTTGACAAAGTCATAATTCACATCCAACAGTCATTTAGAGTCAAAAGATTAAATAATGAAATTTCATCATTATAGACCATTTTGGGATCGTTCGACAGGTCCGGAGTCATCGTTTTTCATCCGAAAATTGATTTTTTGGACTGTACCAAAAATGATTCAAAATGTCAATTGGATCATGCCTCATGTTGAATTACCACTTTTTAAACCCTCACAGTGACCAAAATTGCCATTTTTACAGAGTTTTGCTTACTCAAAAGCTTCAATTCTGACCCGTTTCAGGCACAGAAATGACTTTAAACACACTTATTTTAGTTGACAAAGTCCTAATTCACATCCAACAGTAATTTAGAGTCAAAAGATTAAATGTTAAAATTTCATCATTATAGACCATTTTGGGATCGTTCGACAGGTCCGGAGTCATCGTTTTTCATCCGAAAATTGATTTTTTGGACTGTACCAAAAATGATTCAAAATGTCAATTGGATCATGCCTCATGTTGAATAACCACTTTTTAAACCCTCACAGTGACCAAAATTGCCATTTTTACAGAGTTTTGCTTACTCAAAAGCTTCCATTTTGACCCGTTTCAGACACAGAAATGACTTTAAACACACTTATTCTAGTTGACAAAGTCATAATTCACATCCAACAGTCATTTAGAGTCAAAAGATTAAATGTTGAAATTTCATCATTATAGACCATTTTGGGATCGTTCGGCAGGTCCGGAGTCATCGTTTTTCATCCGAAAATTGATTTTTTGGACTGTACCAAAAATGATTCAAAATGTCAATTGGATCATGCCTCATGTTGAATAACCACTTTTTAAACCCTCACAGTGACCAAAATTGCCATTTTTACAGAGTTTTGCTTACTCAAAAGCTTCCATTTTGACCCGTTTCAGGCACAGAAATGACTTTAAACACACTTATTCTAGTTGACAAAGTCATAATTCACATCCAACAGTCATTTAGAGTCAAAAGATTAAATGTTGAAATTTCATCATTATAGACCATTTTGGGATCGTTCGACAGGTCCGAGTCATCGTTTTTCATCCGAAAATTGATTTTTTGGACTGTACCAAAAATGATTCAAAATGTCAATTGGATCATGCCTCATGTTGAATAACCACTTTTTAAACCCTCACAGTGACCAAAATTGCCATTTTTACAGAGTTTTGCTTACTCAAAAGCTTCCATTTTGACCCGTTTCAGGAACAGAAATGACTTTAAACACACTTATTCTAGTTGACAAAGTCATAATTCACATCCAACAGTCATTTAGAGTCAAAAGATTAAATGTTAAAATTTCATCACTATAGACCATTTTGGGATCGTTCGACAGGTCCGGAGTCATCGTTTTTCATCCGAAAATTGATTTTTTGGACTGTACCAAAAATGATTCAAAATGTCAATTGGATCATGCCTCATGTTGAATAACCACTTTTTAAACCCTCACAGTGACCAAAATTGCCATTTTTACAGAGTTTTGCTTACTCAAAAGCTTCCATTTTGACCCGTTTCAGACACAGAAATGACTTTAAACACACTTATTCTAGTTGACAAAGTCATAATTCACATCCAACAGTAATTTAGATTCAAAAGATTAAATGTTGAAATTTCATCCATATTGACCATTTTGGGATCGTTCGACAGGTCCGGAGTCATCGTTTTTCATCCGAAAATTGATTTTTTGGACTGTACCAAAAATGATTCAAAATGTCAATTGGATCATGCCTCATGTTGAATAACCACTTTTTAAACCCTCACAGTGACCAAAATTGCCATTTTTACAGAGTTTTGCTTACTCAAAAGCTTCCATTTTGACCCGTTTCAGACACAGAAATGACTTTAAACACACTTATTCTAGTTGACAAAGTCATAATTCACATCCAACAGTCATTTAGAGTCAAAAGATTAAATAATGAAATTTCATCATTATAGACCATTTTGGGATCGTTCGACAGGTCTGGAGTCATCGTTTTTCATCCGAAAATTGATTTTTTGGACTGTACCAAAAATGATTCAAAATGTCAATTGGATCATGCCTCATGTTGAATAACCACTTTTTAAACCCTCACAGTGACCAAAATTGCCATTTTTACAGAGTTTTGCTTACTCAAAAGCTTCAATTCTGACCCGTTTCAGGCACAGAAATGACTTTAAACACACTTATTTTAGTTGACAAAGTCCTAATTCACATCCAACAGTAATTTAGAGTCAAAAGATTAAATGTTAAAATTCCATCATTATAGACCATTTTGGGATCGTTCGACAGGTCCGGAGTCATCGTTTTTCATCCGAAAATTGATTTTTTGGACTGTACCAAAAATGATTCAAAATGTCAATTGGATCATGCCTCATGTTGAATAACCACTTTTTAAACCCTCACAGTGACCAAAATTGCCATTTTTACTGAGTTTTGCTTACTCAAAAGCTTCCATTTTGACCCGTTTCAGACACAGAAATGACTTTAAACACACTTATTCTAGTTGACAAAGTCATAATTCACATCCAACAGTCATTTAGAGTCAAAAGATTAAATGTTGAAATTTCATCATTATAGACCATTTTGGGATCGTTCGACAGGTCCGGAGTCATCGTTTTTCATCCGAAAATTGATTTTTTGGACTGTACCAAAAATGATTCAAAATGTCAATTGGATCATGCCTCATGTTGAATAACCACTTTTTAAACCCTCACAGTGACCAAAATTGCCATTTTTACAGAGTTTTGCTTACTCAAAAGCTTCCATTTTGACCCGTTTCAGACACAGAAATGACTTTAAACACACTTATTCTAGTTGACAAAGTCATAATTCACATCCAACAGTCATTTAGAGTCAAAAGATTAAATGTTGAAATTTCATCATTATAGACCATTTTGGGATCGTTCGGCAGGTCCGGAGTCATCGTTTTTCATCCGAAAATTGATTTTTTGGACTGTACCAAAAATGATTCAAAATGTCAATTGGATCATGCCTCATGTTGAATAACCACTTTTTAAACCCTCACAGTGACCAAAATTGCCATTTTTACAGAGTTTTGCTTACTCAAAAGCTTCCATTTTGACCCGTTTCAGGCACAGAAATGACTTTAAACACACTTATTCTAGTTGACAAAGTCATAATTCACATCCAACAGTCATTTAGAGTCAAAAGATTAAATGTTGAAATTTCATCATTATAGACCATTTTGGGATCGTTCGACAGGTCCGAGTCATCGTTTTTCATCCGAAAATTGATTTTTTGGACTGTACCAAAAATGATTCAAAATGTCAATTGGATCATGCCTCATGTTGAATAACCACTTTTTAAACCCTCACAGTGACCAAAATTGCCATTTTTACAGAGTTTTGCTTACTCAAAAGCTTCCATTTTGACCCGTTTCAGGAACAGAAATGACTTTAAACACACTTATTCTAGTTGACAAAGTCATAATTCACATCCAACAGTCATTTAGAGTCAAAAGATTAAATGTTAAAATTTCATCACTATAGACCATTTTGGGATCGTTCGACAGGTCCGGAGTCATCGTTTTTCATCCGAAAATTGATTTTTTGGACTGTACCAAAAATGATTCAAAATGTCAATTGGATCATGCCTCATGTTGAATAACCACTTTTTAAACCCTCACAGTGACCAAAATTGCCATTTTTACAGAGTTTTGCTTACTCAAAAGCTTCCATTTTGACCCGTTTCAGACACAGAAATGACTTTAAACACACTTATTCTAGTTGACAAAGTCATAATTCACATCCAACAGTAATTTAGATTCAAAAGATTAAATGTTGAAATTTCATCCATATTGACCATTTTGGGATCGTTCGACAGGTCCGGAGTCATCGTTTTTCATCCGAAAATTGATTTTTTGGACTGTACCAAAAATGATTCAAAATGTCAATTGGATCATGCCTCATGTTGAATAACCACTTTTTAAACCCTCACAGTGACCAAAATTGCCATTTTTACAGAGTTTTGCTTACTCAAAAGCTTCCATTTTGACCCGTTTCAGACACAGAAATGACTTTAAACACACTTATTCTAGTTGACAAAGTCATAATTCACATCCAACAGTCATTTAGAGTCAAAAGATTAAATAATGAAATTTCATCATTATAGACCATTTTGGGATCGTTCGACAGGTCTGGAGTCATCGTTTTTCATCCGAAAATTGATTTTTTGGACTGTACCAAAAATGATTCAAAATGTCAATTGGATCATGCCTCATGTTGAATAACCACTTTTTAAACCCTCACAGTGACCAAAATTGCCATTTTTACAGAGTTTTGCTTACTCAAAAGCTTCAATTCTGACCTGTTTCAGGCACAGAAATGACTTTAAACACACTTATTTTAGTTGACAAAGTCCTAATTCACATCCAACAGTAATTTAGAGTCAAAAGATTAAATGTTAAAATTCCATCATTATAGACCATTTTGGGATCGTTCGACAGGTCCGGAGTCATCGTTTTTCATCCGAAAATTGATTTTTTGGACTGTACCAAAAATGATTCAAAATGTCAATTGGATCATGCCTCATGTTGAATAACCACTTTTTAAACCCTCACAGTGACCAAAATTGCCATTTTTACTGAGTTTTGCTTACTCAAAAGCTTCCATTTTGACCCGTTTCAGACACAGAAATGACTTTAAACACACTTATTCTAGTTGACAAAGTCATAATTCACATCCAACAGTCATTTAGAGTCAAAAGATTAAATGTTGAAATTTCATCATTATAGACCATTTTGGGATCGTTCGACAGGTCCGGAGTCATCGTTTTTCATCCGAAAATTGATTTTTTGGACTGTACCAAAAATGATTCAAAATGTCAATTGGATCATGCCTCATGTTGAATAACCACTTTTTAAACCCTCACAGTGACCAAAATTGCCATTTTTACAGAGTTTTGCTTACTCAAAAGCTTCCATTTTGACCCGTTTCAGGCACAGAAATGACTTTAAACACACTTATTCTAGTTGACAAAGTCATAATTCACATCCAACAGTCATTTAGAGTCAAAAGATTAAATGTTGAAATTTCATCATTATAGACCATTTTGGGATCGTTCGACAGGTCCGAGTCATCGTTTTTCATCCGAAAATTGATTTTTTGGACTGTACCAAAAATGATTCAAAATGTCAATTGGATCATGCCTCATGTTGAATAACCACTTTTTAAACCCTCACAGTGACCAAAATTGCCATTTTTACAGAGTTTTGCTTACTCAAAAGCTTCCATTTTGACCCGTTTCAGGAACAGAAATGACTTTAAACACACTTATTCTAGTTGACAAAGTCATAATTCACATCCAACAGTCATTTAGAGTCAAAAGATTAAATGTTGAAATTTTATCCATATTGACCATTTTGGGATCGTTCGACAGGTCCGGAGTCATCGTTTTTCATCCGAAAATTGATTTTTTGGACTGTACCAAAAATGATTAAAAATGTCAATTGGATCATGCCTCATGTTGAATAACCACTTTTTAAACCCTCACAGTGACCAAAATTGCCATTTTTACAGAGTTTTGCTTACTCAAAAGCTTCCATTTTGACCCGTTTCCGACACAGAAATGACTTTAAACACACTTATTCTAGTTGACAAAGTCATAATTCACATCCAACAGTCATTTAGAGTCAAAAGATTAAATAATGAAATTTCATCATTATAGACCATTTTGGGATCGTTCGACAGGTCCGGAGTCATCGTTTTTCATCCGAAAATTGATTTTTTGGACTGTACCAAAAATGATTCAAAATGTCAATTGGATCATGCCTCATGTTGAATAACCACTTTTTAAACCCTCACAGTGACCAAAATTGCCATTTTTACAGAGTTTTGCTTACTCAAAAGCTTCCATTTTGACCCGTTTCAGGAACAGAAATGACTTTAAACACACTTATTCTAGTTGACAAAGTCATAATTCACATCCAACAGTCATTTAGAGTCAAAAGATTAAATGTTAAAATTTCATCACTATAGACCATTTTGGGATCGTTCGACAGGTCCGGAGTCATCGTTTTTCATCCGAAAATTGATTTTTTGGACTGTACCAAAAATGATTCAAAATGTCAATTGGATCATGCCTCATGTTGAATAACCACTTTTTAAACCCTCACAGTGACCAAAATTGCCATTTTTACAGAGTTTTGCTTACTCAAAAGCTTCCATTTTGACCCGTTTCAGACACAGAAATGACTTTAAACACACTTATTCTAGTTGACAAAGTCATAATTCACATCCAACAGTAATTTAGATTCAAAAGATTAAATGTTGAAATTTCATCCATATTGACCATTTTGGGATCGTTCGACAGGTCCGGAGTCATCGTTTTTCATCCGAAAATTGATTTTTTGGACTGTACCAAAAATGATTCAAAATGTCAATTGGATCAGGCCTCATGTTGAATAACCACTTTTTAAACCCTCACAGTGACCAAAATTGCCATTTTTACAGAGTTTTGCTTACTCAAAAGCTTCCATTTTGACCCGTTTCAGAAACAGAAATGACTTTAAACACACTTATTCTAGTTGACAAAGTCATAATTCACATCCAACAGTCATTTAGAGTCAAAAGATTAAATAATGAAATTTCATCATTATAGACCATTTTGGGATCGTTCGACAGGTCTGGAGTCATCGTTTTTCATCCGAAAATTGATTTTTTGGACTGTACCAAAAATGATTCAAAATGTCAATTGGATCATGCCTCATGTTGAATAACCACTTTTTAAACCCTCACAGTGACCAAAATTGCCATTTTTACAGAGTTTTGCTTACTCAAAAGCTTCAATTCTGACCCGTTTCAGGCACAGAAATGACTTTAAACACACTTATTTTAGTTGACAAAGTCCTAATTCACATCCAACAGTAATTTAGAGTCAAAAGATTAAATGTTAAAATTCCATCATTATAGACCATTTTGGGATCGTTCGACAGGTCCGGAGTCATCGTTTTTCATCCGAAAATTGATTTTTTGGACTGTACCAAAAATGATTCAAAATGTCAATTGGATCATGCCTCATGTTGAATAACCACTTTTTAAACCCTCACAGTGACCAAAATTGCCATTTTTACAGAGTTTTGCTTACTCAAAAGCTTCCATTTTGACCCGTTTCAGGAACAGAAATGACTTTAAACACACTTATTCTAGTTGACAAAGTCATAATTCACATCCAACAGTCATTTAGAGTCAAAAGATTAAATGTTAAAATTTCATCACTATAGACCATTTTGGGATCGTTCGACAGGTCCGGAGTCATCGTTTTTCATCCGAAAATTGATTTTTTGGACTGTACCAAAAATGATTCAAAATGTCAATTGGATCATGCCTCATGTTGAATAACCACTTTTTAAACCCTCACAGTGACCAAAATTGCCATTTTTACAGAGTTTTGCTTACTCAAAAGCTTCCATTTTGACCCGTTTCAGACACAGAAATGACTTTAAACACACTTATTCTAGTTGACAAAGTCATAATTCACATCCAACAGTAATTTAGATTCAAAAGATTAAATGTTGAAATTTCATCCATATTGACCATTTTGGGATCGTTCGACAGGTCCGGAGTCATCGTTTTTTATCCGAAAATTGATTTTTTGGACTGTACCAAAAATGATTCAAAATGTCAATTGGATCATGCCTCATGTTGAATAACCACTTTTTAAACCCTCACAGTGACCAAAATTGCCATTTTTACAGAGTTTTGCTTACTCAAAAGCTTCCATTTTGACCCGTTTCAGAAACAGAAATGACTTTAAACACACTTATTCTAGTTGACAAAGTCATAATTCACATCCAACAGTCATTTAGAGTCAAAAGATTAAATAATGAAATTTCATCATTATAGACCATTTTGGGATCGTTCGACAGGTCTGGAGTCATCGTTTTTCATCCGAAAATTGATTTTTTGGACTGTACCAAAAATGATTCAAAATGTCAATTGGATCATGCCTCATGTTGAATAACCACTTTTTAAACCCTCACAGTGACCAAAATTGCCATTTTTACAGAGTTTTGCTTACTCAAAAGCTTCAATTCTGACCCGTTTCAGGCACAGAAATGACTTTAAACACACTTATTTTAGTTGACAAAGTCCTAATTCACATCCAACAGTAATTTAGAGTCAAAAGATTAAATGTTAAAATTCCATCATTATAGACCATTTTGGGATCGTTCGACAGGTCCGGAGTCATCGTTTTTCATCCGAAAATTGATTTTTTGGACTGTACCAAAAATGATTCAAAATGTCAATTGGATCATGCCTCATGTTGAATAACCACTTTTTAAACCCTCACAGTGACCAAAATTGCCATTTTTACAGAGTTTTGCTTACTCAAAAGCTTCCATTTTGACCCGTTTCAGAAACAGAAATGACTTTAAACACACTTATTCTAGTTGACAAAGTCATAATTCACATCCAACAGTCATTTAGAGTCAAAAGTTAAATGTTGAAATTTCATCATTATAGACCATTTTGGGATCGTTCGACAGGTCTGGAGTCATCGTTTTTCATCCGAAAATTGATTTTTTGGACTGTACCAAAAATGATTCAAAATGTCAATTGGATCATGCCTCATGTTGAATAACCACTTTTTAAACCCTCACAGTGACCAAAATTGCCATTTTTACAGAGTTTTGCTTACTCAAAAGCTTCAATTCTGACCCGTTTCAGGCACAGAAATGACTTTAAACACACTTATTTTAGTTGACAAAGTCCTAATTCACATCCAACAGTAATTTAGAGTCAAAAGATTAAATGTTAAAATTCCATCATTATAGACCATTTTGGGATCGTTCGACAGGTCCGGAGTCATCGTTTTTCATCCGAAAATTGATTTTTTGGACTGTACCAAAAATGATTCAAAATGTCAATTGGATCATGCCTCATGTTGAATAACCACTTTTTAAACCCTCACAGTGACCAAAATTGCCATTTTTACAGAGTTTTGCTTACTCAAAAGCTTCCATTTTGACCCGTTTCAGGCACAGAAATGACTTTAAACACACTTATTCTAGTTGACAAAGTCATAATTCACATCCAACAGTCATTTAGAGTCAAAAGATTAAATGTTGAAATTTCATCATTATAGACCATTTTGGGATCGTTCGACAGGTCCGAGTCATCGTTTTTCATCCGAAAATTGATTTTTTGGACTGTACCAAAAATGATTCAAAATGTCAATTGGATCATGCCTCATGTTGAATAACCACTTTTTAAACCCTCACAGTGACCAAAATTGCCATTTTTACAGAGTTTTGCTTACTCAAAAGCTTCCATTTTGACCCGTTTCAGGAACAGAAATGACTTTAAACACACTTATTCTAGTTGACAAAGTCATAATTCACATCCAACAGTCATTTAGAGTCAAAAGATTAAATGTTGAAATTTCAACCATATTGACCATTTTGGGATCGTTCGACAGGTCCGGAGTCATCGTTTTTCATCCGAAAATTGATTTTTTGGACTGTACCAAAAATGATTCAAAATGTCAATTGGATCATGCCTCATGTTGAATAACCACTTTTTAAACCCTCACAGTGACCAAAATTGCCATTTTTACAGAGTTTTGCTTACTCAAAAGCTTCCATTTTGACCCGTTTCAGACACAGAAATGACTTTAAACACACTTATTCTAGTTGACAAAGTCATAATTCACATCCAACAGTCATTTAGAGTCAAAAGATTAAATAATGAAATTTCATCATTATAGACCATTTTGGGATCGTTCGACAGGTCCGGAGTCATCGTTTTTCATCCGAAAATTGATTTTTTGGACTGTACCAAAAATGATTCAAAATGTCAATTGGATCATGCCTCATGTTGAATAACCACTTTTTAAACCCTCACAGTGACCAAAATTGCCATTTTTACAGAGTTTTGCTTACTCAAAAGCTTCAATTCTGACCCGTTTCAGGCACAGAAATGACTTTAAACACACTTATTTTAGTTGACAAAGTCCTAATTCACATCCAACAGTAATTTAGAGTCAAAAGATTAAATGTTAAAATTTCATCATTATAGACCATTTTGGGATCGTTCGACAGGTCCGGAGTCATCGTTTTTCATCCGAAAATTGATTTTTTGGACTGTACCAAAAATGATTCAAAATGTCAATTGGATCATGCCTCATGTTGAATAACCACTTTTTAAACCCTCACAGTGACCAAAATTGCCATTTTTACAGAGTTTTGCTTACTCAAAAGCTTCCATTTTGACCCGTTTCAGACACAGAAATGACTTTAAACACACTTATTCTAGTTGACAAAGTCATAATTCACATCCAACAGTCATTTAGAGTCAAAAGATTAAATGTTGAAATTTCATCATTATAGACCATTTTGGGATCGTTCGACAGGTCCGGAGTCATCGTTTTTCATCCGAAAATTGATTTTTTGGACTGTACCAAAAATGATTCAAAATGTCAATTGGATCATGCCTCATGTTGAATAACCACTTTTTAAACCCTCACAGTGACCAAAATTGCCATTTTTACAGAGTTTTGCTTACTCAAAAGCTTCCATTTTGACCCGTTTCAGGAACAGAAATGACTTTAAACACACTTATTCTAGTTGACAAAGTCATAATTCACATCCAACAGTCATTTAGAGTCAAAAGATTAAATGTTGAAATTTCATCCATATTGACCATTTTGGGATCGTTCGACAGGTCCGGAGTCATCGTTTTTCATCCGAAAATTGATTTTTTGGACTGTACCAAAAATGATTCAAAATGTCAATTGGATCATGCCTCATGTTGAATAACCACTTTTTAAACCCTCACAGTGACCAAAATTGCCATTTTTACAGAGTTTTGCTTACTCAAAAGCTTCCATTTTGACCCGTTTCAGACACAGACATGACTTTAAACACACTTATTCTAGTTGACAAAGTCATAATTCACATCCAACAGTCATTTAGAGTCAAAAGATTAAATAATGAAATTTCATCATTATAGACCATTTTGGGATCGTTCGACAGGTCCGGAGTCATCGTTTTTCATCCGAAAATTGATTTTTTGGACTGTACCAAAAATGATTCAAAATGTCAATTGGATCATGCCTCATGTTGAATTACCACTTTTTAAACCCTCACAGTGACCAAAATTGCCATTTTTACAGAGTTTTGCTTACTCAAAAGCTTCAATTCTGACCCGTTTCAGGCACAGAAATGACTTTAAACACACTTATTTTAGTTGACAAAGTCCTAATTCACATCCAACAGTAATTTAGAGTCAAAAGATTAAATGTTAAAATTCCATCATTATAGACCATTTTGGGATCGTTCGACAGGTCCGGAGTCATCGTTTTTCATCCGAAAATTGATTTTTTGGACTGTACCAAAAATGATTCAAAATGTCAATTGGATCATGCCTCATGTTGAATAACCACTTTTTAAACCCTCACAGTGACCAAAATTGCCATTTTTACAGAGTTTTGCTTACTCAAAAGCTTCCATTTTGACCCGTTTCAGGCACAGAAATGACTTTAAACACACTTATTCTAGTTGACAAAGTCATAATTCACATCCAACAGTCATTTAGAGTCAAAAGATTAAATGTTGAAATTTCATCATTATAGACCATTTTGGGATCGTTCGACAGGTCCGAGTCATCGTTTTTCATCCGAAAATTGATTTTTTGGACTGTACCAAAAATGATTCAAAATGTCAATTGGATCATGCCTCATGTTGAATAACCACTTTTTAAACCCTCACAGTGACCAAAATTGCCATTTTTACAGAGTTTTGCTTACTCAAAAGCTTCCATTTTGACCCGTTTCAGGAACAGAAATGACTTTAAACACACTTATTCTAGTTGACAAAGTCATAATTCACATCCAACAGTCATTTAGAGTCAAAAGATTAAATGTTGAAATTTCAACCATATTGACCATTTTGGGATCGTTCGACAGGTCCGGAGTCATCGTTTTTCATCCGAAAATTGATTTTTTGGACTGTACCAAAAATGATTCAAAATGTCAATTGGATCATGCCTCATGTTGAATAACCACTTTTTAAACCCTCACAGTGACCAAAATTGCCATTTTTACAGAGTTTTGCTTACTCAAAAGCTTCCATTTTGACCCGTTTCAGACACAGAAATGACTTTAAACACACTTATTCTAGTTGACAAAGTCATAATTCACATCCAACAGTCATTTAGAGTCAAAAGATTAAATAATGAAATTTCATCATTATAGACCATTTTGGGATCGTTCGACAGGTCCGGAGTCATCGTTTTTCATCCGAAAATTGATTTTTTGGACTGTACCAAAAATGATTCAAAATGTCAATTGGATCATGCCTCATGTTGAATAACCACTTTTTAAACCCTCACAGTGACCAAAATTGCCATTTTTACAGAGTTTTGCTTACTCAAAAGCTTCAATTCTGACCCGTTTCAGGCACAGAAATGACTTTAAACACACTTATTTTAGTTGACAAAGTCCTAATTCACATCCAACAGTAATTTAGAGTCAAAAGATTAAATGTTAAAATTTCATCATTATAGACCATTTTGGGATCGTTCGACAGGTCCGGAGTCATCGTTTTTCATCCGAAAATTGATTTTTTGGACTGTACCAAAAATGATTCAAAATGTCAATTGGATCATGCCTCATGTTGAATAACCACTTTTTAAACCCTCACAGTGACCAAAATTGCCATTTTTACAGAGTTTTGCTTACTCAAAAGCTTCCATTTTGACCCGTTTCAGACACAGAAATGACTTTAAACACACTTATTCTAGTTGACAAAGTCATAATTCACATCCAACAGTCATTTAGAGTCAAAAGATTAAATGTTGAAATTTCATCATTATAGACCATTTTGGGATCGTTCGACAGGTCCGGAGTCATCGTTTTTCATCCGAAAATTGATTTTTTGGACTGTACCAAAAATGATTCAAAATGTCAATTGGATCATGCCTCATGTTGAATAACCACTTTTTAAACCCTCACAGTGACCAAAATTGCCATTTTTACAGAGTTTTGCTTACTCAAAAGCTTCAATTCTGACCCGTTTCAGGCACAGAAATGACTTTAAACACACTTATTTTAGTTGACAAAGTCCTAATTCACATCCAACAGTAATTTAGAGTCAAAAGATTAAATGTTAAAATTTCATCATTATAGACCATTTTGGGATCGTTCGACAGGTCCGGAGTCATCGTTTTTCATCCGAAAATTGATTTTTTGGACTGTACCAAAAATGATTCAAAATGTCAATTGGATCATGCCTCATGTTGAATAACCACTTTTTAAACCCTCACAGTGACCAAAATTGCCATTTTTACAGAGTTTTGCTTACTCAAAAGCTTCCATTTTGACCCGTTTCAGACACAGAAATGACTTTAAACACACTTATTCTAGTTGACAAAGTCATAATTCACATCCAACAGTCATTTAGAGTCAAAAGATTAAATGTTGAAATTTCATCATTATAGACCATTTTGGGATCGTTCGACAGGTCCGGAGTCATCGTTTTTCATCCGAAAATTGATTTTTTGGACTGTACCAAAAATGATTCAAAATGTCAATTGGATCATGCCTCATGTTGAATAACCACTTTTTAAACCCTCACAGTGACCAAAATTGCCATTTTTACAGAGTTTTGCTTACTCAAAAGCTTCAATTCTGACCCGTTTCAGGCACAGAAATGACTTTAAACACACTTATTTTAGTTGACAAAGTCCTAATTCACATCCAACAGTAATTTAGAGTCAAAAGATTAAATGTTAAAATTTCATCATTATAGACCATTTTGAGATCGTTCGACAGGTCCGGAGTCATCGTTTTTCATCCGAAAATTGATTTTTTGGACTGTACCAAAAATGATTCAAAATGTCAATTGGATCATGCCTCATGTTGAATAACCACTTTTTAAACCCTCACAGTGACCAAAATTGCCATTTTTACAGAGTTTTGCTTACTCAAAAGCTTCCATTTTGACCCGTTTCAGACACAGAAATGACTTTAAACACACGTATTCTAGTTGACAAAGTCATAATTCACATCCAACAGTCATTTAGAGTCAAAAGATTAAATGTTAAAATGTCATCATTATAGACCATTTTGGGATCATTCGACAGGTCCGGAGTCATCGTTTTTCATCCGAAAATTGATTTTTTGGACTGTACCAAAAATGATTCAAAATGTCAATTGGATCATGCCTCATGTTGAATAACCACTTTTTAAACCCTCACAGTGACCAAAATTGCCATTTTTACAGAGTTTTGCTTACTCAAAAGCTTCCATTTTGACCCGTTTCAGACACAGACATGACTTTAAACACACTTATTCTAGTTGACAAAGTCATAATTCACATCCAACAGTCATTTAGAGTCAAAAGATTAAATAATGAAATTTCATCATTATAGACCATTTTGGGATCGTTCGACAGGTCCGGAGTCATCGTTTTTCATCCGAAAATTGATTTTTTGGACTGTACCAAAAATGATTCAAAATGTCAATTGGATCATGCCTCATGTTGAATTACCACTTTTTAAACCCTCACAGTGACCAAAATTGCCATTTTTACAGAGTTTTGCTTACTCAAAAGCTTCAATTCTGACCCGTTTCAGGCACAGAAATGACTTTAAACACACTTATTTTAGTTGACAAAGTCCTAATTCACATCCAACAGTAATTTAGAGTCAAAAGATTAAATGTTAAAATTTCATCATTATAGACCATTTTGGGATCGTTCGACAGGTCCGGAGTCATCGTTTTTCATCCGAAAATTGATTTTTTGGACTGTACCAAAAATGATTCAAAATGTCAATTGGATCATGCCTCATGTTGAATAACCACTTTTTAAACCCTCACAGTGACCAAAATTGCCATTTTTACAGAGTTTTGCTTACTCAAAAGCTTCCATTTTGACCCGTTTCAGACACAGAAATGACTTTAAACACACTTATTCTAGTTGACAAAGTCATAATTCACATCCAACAGTCATTTAGAGTCAAAAGATTAAATGTTGAAATTTCATCATTATAGACCATTTTGGGATCGTTCGACAGGTCCGGAGTCATCGTTTTTCATCCGAAAATTGATTTTTTGGACTGTACCAAAAATGATTCAAAATGTCAATTGGATCATGCCTCATGTTGAATAACCACTTTTTAAACCCTCACAGTGACCAAAATTGCCATTTTTACAGAGTTTTGCTTACTCAAAAGCTTCCATTTTGACCCGTTTCAGGCACAGAAATGACTTTAAACACACTTATTCTAGTTGACAAAGTCATAATTCACATCCAACAGTCATTTAGAGTCAAAAGATTAAATGTTGAAATTTCATCATTATAGACCATTTTGGGATCGTTCGACAGGTCCGAGTCTTCGTTTTTCATCCGAAAATTGATTTTTTGGACTGTACCAAAAATGATTCAAAATGTCAATTGGATCATGCCTCATGTTGAATAACCACTTTTTAAACCCTCACAGTGACCAAAATTGCCATTTTTACAGAGTTTTGCTTACTCAAAAGCTTCCATTTTGACCCGTTTCAGGAACAGAAATGACTTTAAACACACTTATTCTAGTTGACAAAGTCATAATTCACATCCAACAGTCATTTAGAGTCAAAAGATTAAATGTTGAAATTTCATCCATATTGACCATTTTGGGATCGTTCGACAGGTCCGGAGTCATCGTTTTTCATCCGAAAATTGATTTTTTGGACTGTACCAAAAATGATTCAAAATGTCAATTG